>NC_140167.1:4672132-4777132 GCF_963971535.1 Notolepis coatsorum | reverse complement strand
ACGAGAAGAGGGGGCGGGGCCCCGTTGCTAGGGAAAACACGTTATGAGCCATGAGTTTTCCGGGGTAAGTTAGATTAAGACACGACGTGGAATCGAGCAGACACGCTGGTCTCTCTAGTATTATCTCTTCAGAATGATGCTCTGGTCTCTCTAGTATTATCTCTGCAAAATGATGTTCTGGTCTCTCTAGTATTATCCAGAATGATGCTCTGGTCTCTCTAGTATTATCCAGAATGATGCTCTGGTCTCTCTAGTATTATCCAGAATGATGCTCTGGTCTCTCTAGTATTATCCAGAATGATGCTCTGGTCTCTCTAGTATTATCCAGAATGATGCTCTGGTCTCTCTAGTATTATCCAGAATGATACTCTGGTCTCTCTAGTATTATCCAGAATGATGCTCTGGTCTCTCTAGTATTATCCAGAATGATGCTCTGGTCTCTCTAGTATTATCCAGAATGATACTCTGGTCTCTCTAGTATTATCCAGAATGATGCTCTGGTCTCTCTAGTATTATCCAGAATGATGCTCTGGTCTCTCTAGTATCATCCAGAATGATGCTCTGGTCTCTCTATTATTATCCAGAATGATGCTCTGGTCTCTCTAGTATTATCTCTGCAGAATGATGCTCTGGTCTCTCTAGTATTATCCAGAATGATGCTCTGGTCTCTCTAGTATTATCTCTGCAGAATGATGCTCTGGTCTCTCTAGTATTATCCAGAATGATGCTCTGGTCTCTTTAGTATTATCCAGAATGATGCTCTGGTCTCTCTAGTATTATCCAGAATGATGCTCTGGTCTCTCTAGTATTATCCAGAATGATGCTCTGGTCTCTCTAGTATTATCCAGAATGATGCTCTGGTCTCTCTAGTATTATCCAGAATGATACTCTGGTCTCTCTAGTATTATCCAGAATGATGCTCTGGTCTCTCTAGTATTATCCAGAATGATGCTCTGGTCTCTCTATTATTATCCAGAATGATGCTCTGGTCTCTCTAGTATTATCTCTGCAGAATGATGCTCTGGTCTCTCTAGTATTATCCAGAATGATGCTCTGGTCTCTCTAGTATTATCCCTGCAGAATGATGATCTGGTCTCTCTAGTATTATCTCTGCAGAATGATGCTCTGGTCTCTCTAGTATTATCTCTGCAGAATGCTGCTCTGGTCTCTCTAGTATTATCCAGAATGATGCTCTGGTCTCTCTAGTATTATCCAGAATGATGCTCTGGTCTCTCTAGTATTATCCAGAATGATGCTCTGGTCTCTCTAGTATTATCTCTGCAGAATGATGATCTGGTCTCTCTAGTATTATCTCTGCAGAATGATGCTCTGGTCTCTCTAGTATTATCTCTGCAGAATGATGCTCTGGTCTCTCTAGTATTATCCCTGCAGAATGATGATCTGGTCTCTCTAGTATTATCTCTGCAGAATGATGCTCTGGTCTCTCTAGTATTATCTCTGCAGAATGCTGCTCTGGTCTCTCTAGTATTATCTCTGCAGAATGATACTCTGGTCTCTCTAGTATTATCTCTGCAGAATGATGCTCTGGTCTCTCTAGTATTATCTCTGCAGAATGATGCTCTGGTCTCTCTAGTATTATCCAGAATGATGCTCTGGTCTCTCTAGTATTATCTCTGCAGAATTATGATCTGGTCTCTCTAGTATTATCTCTGCAGAATGATACTCTGGTCTCTCTAGTATTATCTCTGCAGAATGATGATCTGGTCTCTCTTGTATTATCCCTGCAGGATGATGCTCTGGTCTCTCTAGTATTATCAAGAATGATGCTCTGGTCTCTCTAGTATTATCCAGAATGATGCTCTGGTCTCTCTAGTATTATCCCTGCAGAATGATGCTCTGGTCTCTCTAGTATTATCCAGAATGATGCTCTGGTCTCTCTAGTATTATCTCTGCAGAATGATGCTCTGGTCTCTCTAGTATTATCTCTGCAGAATGATGCTCTGGTCTCTCTAGTATTATCCAGAATGATGCTCTGGTCTCTCTAGTATTATCTCTGCAGAATGATGCTCTGGTCTCTCTAGTATTATCTCTGCAGAATGATGCTCTGGTCTCTCTAGTATTATCCAGAATGATGCTCTGGTCTCTCTAGTATCTCTGCAGAATGATGCTCTGGTCTCTCTAGTATTATCCAGAATGATGCTCTGGTCTCTCTAGTATTATCCAGAATGATGCTCTGGTCTCTCTAGTATTATCCCTGCAGAATGATGCTCTGGTCTCTCTAGTATTATCCAGAATGATGTTCTGGTCTCTCTAGTATTATCTCTGCAGAATGATGCTCTGGTCTCTCTAGTATTATCTCTGCAGAATGATGCTCTGGTCTCTCTAGTATTATCCAGAATGATGCTCTGGTCTCTCTAGTATTATCTCTGCAGAATGATGCTCTGGTCTCTCTAGTATTATCTCTGCAGAATGATGCTCTGGTCTCTCTAGTATTATCCAGAATGATGCTCTGGTCTCTCTAGTATCTCTGCAGAATGATGCTCTGGTCTCTCTAGTATTATCCAGAACGATGCTCTGGTCTCTCTAGTATTATCCAGAATGATGCTCTGGTCTCTCTAGTATTATCTCTCCAGAATGATGTTCTGGTCTCTCTAGTATTATCCAGAATGATGCTCTGGTCTCTCTAGTATTATCCAGAATGATGCTCTGGTCTCTCTACTATTATCCAGAATGATGCTCTGGTCGCTCTAGTATTATCCAGAATGATGCTCTGGTCTCTCTAGTATTATCTCTGCAGAATGATGCTCTGGTCTCTCTAGTATTATCCAGAATGGTGCTCTGGTCTCTCTCTAGTATTATCCAGAATGATGCTCTGGTCTCTCTCTAGTATTATCCAGAATGATGCTCTGGTCTATCTAGTATTATCCCTGCAGAATGATGCTCTGGTCTCTCTAGTATTATCCAGAATGATGCTCTGGTCTCTCTAGTATTATCCAGAATGATGCTCTGGTCTCTCTAGTATTATCTCTGCAGAACGATGCTCTGGTCTCTCTAGTGTTATCTCTGCAGAATGATGTTCTGGTCTCTCTAGTATTATCCAGAATGATGCTCTGGTCTCTCTAGTATTATCCCTGCAGAATGATGCTCTGGTCTCTCTAGTATTATCCCTGCAGAATGATGCTCTGTTCTCTCTAGTGTTATCTCTGCAGAATGATGTTCTGGTCTCTCTAGTATTATCCAGAATGATGCTCTGGTCTCTCTAGTATTATCCCTGCAGAATGATGCTCTGGTCTCTCTAGTATTATCCCTGCAGAATGATGCTCTGTTCTCTCTAGCAGTATCCCTGCAGAATGATTGAGTTGTGCATGGCCCCTTTTAAATAAAGTAATACATGTAACAAAAGTAAACTACTGACGTGGAAGGAGGTTCTTGTCTTCCTCTTCATCTTCCTCCTCGTCACCTGAAAACAGAGGAAGAACCCGATGAGTTGCGACGACGTGGACACTGTGGAGTCTGCCGTTCAAATCCTTCAATCGCTAAGACGACAAAACCTTCGGGCCGTCCTGTGGGGACTCCAGCGCCCTCATTTATCAACGTTGCGTACGCACAGATATATGTGCGTAACCCGTGCGTACGATCATTTCTAAGCAAAGTGTGGGACTTATCAATTTGAACTTGTGCTTTTGACTTTGTGCGTATATCTACGCACAGCTCGGAGCATGCGTACCTGGCGCCTGGTGGTAGAATATGAATATTGCAACTCGGAAATAAGCTTCCGTGCATTAGTTTCAACACTGGCGTGTTCTGTATGGCCCGTAATTCATTATAGTTCGTTGTAAAATAGCAACAGTAGTGTAATTATGGTCAAAACCATATAAATAGCATTTGGAATAATAGGTCTTTCTCTACGAATGAATGCAGCATGGTTTATATATAGCGTTATCGGAATATACAGGGTGTACTGACGCGTAACTCCGCGTAACTCAACTCGTTATAATTTTGCGCACAGACCGCAGAAACACGGGAGCGCCCCGACCACATTCAAAAGGCTTTGCCATAACGTTAAACGAAACAAGTGGAACCCCGAAGGTGTAAGCAGAATACAAGTCTATGAACACGCACAATATAGTGTTCTTCCCCCTTCCTACTGTATAAGAAAGAATAAAAAACGCATTGCAACGAGAACAGAGGTTATTTGTTGAGTGTATGTGTATTACAAAACCCTTGCAATAAATGTGTCTTAAATTAATGAAAAGCATACATGCTCTGGATACATAGCATATATCGTGTGGGTGATATGACTTGTATTCTGCTTACATAACTTCGAAACTCCACCCACCCCCGTCGCACAATGTCAAAGCCTTCCAAACATAAATCAAAACGTTCCCGGACTTCTGCAATCTATGCGCAAAAAATAACGAGTTGAGTTCTAACAAAGAACGTATTACATGCTGGGTAGGCTGATAGAGTAAACTGTAAATAAAATAGCCTATAACATTATAAAGGATAATGGCTATAGCAGGGGTTCCCAACCTTTATTCCCCAGAGCCCCACGATTCCTGGGAGGAATATGATATATTATATATGCGCAAGTTACTGTTGCATAATGTAGGCTATGGCTGCTATTATATGTAATTCATATAGGCTACCTAATACCGACAACAAAATAGATTGTATGCCTCTAGTACAAATCATATTATACCCGGTAGCCAATCGAACAAAATACAAAACTAATAAAGGCATTCATATTCCAGCATGGTTAGAATGACACACCAACGCCAAACAGTGGTTAACGAACGGTCTTTATTAGTATTTTGAGCTGTCCAGGCAGAATTGCAGCAATAGTCTTAGGGAGTCGTTGATATCTGACATCACCGTGTACAAGTCCGCCAGCCTTTTATTTATCCCATAACACTTCTTCGTTCGACAGCGCCTCCGTAAACAATCTCGCTCGTGGAGTTTCTCAGAGTTCGCTTGGGTCAGTCCATTATTTCACATCCCATGGGGGTGTTTCATTACCATATATGGATAATCATGCACACGCATTTGACGGTAAGAACAAATGGTATTTATCAACGCGGAGGAGCGTAGGACCCGTGTACGCACGGTTAATAAATCCCAATATTCCTGTGCGTACACACATTCTAAATTCTGTGCTTAAGTACGAAAATAGAACACTTTCTAAGAATTGTTGATAAATGAGGTCCCAGAGCCTGCTCGCTTCAGCTGTTACAGTTAGGGCTGAGCCCAAATGTTTGAACGTTCGGACCTTCGTTCGTTACGTTGGCATTCAAATTCTAAATCAACATTTGAATTTTTTTAATTAAAAACAAAGGTTTTTAATCCAACTCACCATCCCGAGAGCCCGCACTGTTTCTGCGGTTTCTGGTCGCAACGCCTTCCGATTTGCTGCTGCCTTTGACTGGAACACATTACAAAACACCCTTAAACTCACATCGCTCACTGCTTTTAAACTAAATCTGCAACAGATCTTAACCGACTGTTGCACCTGCTGACTGCCTCCCAATCACACGCATAACCCTCAGACTATTTTCTCCTCCCCCTAAGCCCCCTCACCTACCTCCCTCCCTCTCCCCCTTTCTTCTCTCTCTCCCCCTCTGGTTCTCGCTCTCCCTCTGGTTCTCACTCTTCCTTTCTCTTTTTCCCTTTCTCTTTTTCCCTCTCTCCCTTTCATTATCTCTCCCTTATTTATTGTTGCCCTTGTATACTATTGCTACTGTCATTTTGTATTTTATTTACTTGTATGCATGTACATAACCTTGTTTTTGTTACAGTATTCCCCCCCCGCCGCCCCCCCCCCCCCCCCCCCCCATTCCCACTAAAGGCCTTTGCTTTTTGGACAGGCTGCTTTTGTATATAAGAATTTGTTCTTAATTGCTTGCCTGGATAAATAAAGGTTAAATAAAAATAAAATAAAAACCGTTACATACATATACCCATATTTGTCTGAATATACCTGCATATAACCCATCTATATACTTGCTTGTACACCTGCATATAACCCATTTCTTTGTATGATACCATGTACAATAACGCTGTATATAACATATATATATATATATATATATATATATATATATATATTTATTCTCACCGCATATATACCTATCTTTACCTGTCTGTACTTACCTGCACATATTCCTTTACTATATCTATATCTGTACCTATCCTACTCTTACTAGTTATGCTGCTGGCCAGTATGACTTACTGCCATAGTGTCTTTATACCTGTACCACTGTACATATTAATACTACAACTCTGTACATACATCTGACATATACTGACCTGTACAGTACATACAACATTTGCACTCTGGTTGGATGCCAAACTTCTTTTCATTGTACTGTACTTGTGCTGCATGATGACAATACATTTGAAACTAATCGTATCTCATTTCACAGCACTGTACGCAGTAAACCTTGGGAGTTGACAAATCATGTTCAACCCAGATTCGGCACAAAAAAGGGACTAAACACATTTCGCAATGATGCCACAACAATGTGGAACGCCCTACCCACAGCCGTAAAAAATAATGTGAATCCCTACCCTCCTTCAAAACCGCCCTCAAAGAGCACCTACGGGAGGCTGCGATTCTAAACTGGGCCCCGTAAATGTCCAAACACCAAACCCACCAAGCCCACCCACCCAACCCCCTCCTAATGGAGTCTCCTCCCCCTTGAATGTATATAGTTTCTGTTAGGATCTCTGGTAAAACAGTACTGTATATCTGTATGTCATGTATGTCGTATATGTCATGATGAATTGAAAACGGGGGGACCCTGATGTAAACAAGACGAAAGTCTTTCTCTGGTCTGCATCCCCTTAACAACTGTGTGTATTGAGCCGTACTGTATTGTACCCACTCTGCAATCTGTTAATACAATTTTCAATCAATCAATCAATCAATCAATCAATCAATCAATCAATCAATCAATCAATCAATCAATCAATCAATCAATCAATCAATCAATCAATCAATCAGTTGAAAGGTTCGAACCGTACCGGTGGAGCAGAAGAGCTTCTTGGCCTCCTCGGAGCTCTTGGGGAAGGCGTCCAGAACGTAGCCCTGTTTGGCACACGGCATGGACGCCAGCTTCTCCTTCAACACCCTTCTCACATGGTGATCCTCCAGGTAATCCTCCGGGCGCCCTTCAAAATGGAGAACACCGTTTTATAAAAACAGGGTGGCTCAAATCAAGCAATCCGATTGGTTCATAGCCCCGTGGTATATGAATGAATGAAGTTTATTTTTCGGTCTTGTTTACACAGACAAAATCAAACACACCGGGGCGCCTGCACTGGCGAGGAAGGGATCTGGGTGAGTGTAGTGTGATCCTCCCACGCGTTACACTTCCCCAGTGAGAGTCCGCGCTGCCAGGTGAAAAGAGGCTGCTGGCTGTCTCCTATGTATCAGAGGAATCATGTGATACACTTCAGGGCTCCCTAGACCGACCAGTGAGCTTAAAGATTGACTTTACCAGCGTTGTCCTCCATGCTCTCCTTCAGGGCGGTCAGGAACTCCTCCTCGCCATCCTCGCTCTCCTCATATCCCTTCTTCACTGTGGCCTCCTTCTTCACTGTGGCCTCCTGGCAGTGACAAAGGAATTGTGCTTATTTGCTTTAAATTAAAAAGGTGCTGTAAGTGGTATTTCTTTGCTCAAATATGTGTTAAATAGCTCTACATTCCGACAGCCATCACTGATATAGAGTGTCTGGTCAGTAACATGGGTCTCCCAGTCCCTCCACTCTGCAGTAAACAGCCATCACTGATATAGTGTCTGGTCAGTAACATGGGTCTCTCAGACCCTCCACTCTGCAGTAAACAGGCATCACTGATATAGTGTCTGGTCAGTAACATGGGTCTCTCAGACCCTCCACTCTGCAGTAAACAGTCATCACTGATACAGAGTGTCTGGTCAGTAACATGGGTCTCCCAGTCGCTCCACTCTGCAGTAAACAGTCATCACTGATATAGAGTGTCTGGTCAGTAACATGGGTCTCTCAGACCCTCCTGCTCTGCAGTAAACAGCCATCACTGATATAGAGTGTCTGGTCAGTAACATGGGTCTCCCAGTCCCTCCTGCTCTGCAGTAAACAGTCATCACTGATATAGAGTGACTGGTCAGTAACATGGGTCTCCCAGTCCCTCCACTCTGCAGTAAACAGCCATCACTGATATAGAGTGTCTGGTCAGTAACATGGGTCTCTCAGTCCCTCCACTCTGCAGTAAACAGCCATCACTGATATAGAGTGTCTGGTCAGTAACATGGGTCTCCCAGTCCCTCCTGCTCTGCAGTAAACAGCCATCACTGATAGTGTGTGGTCAGTAACATGGGTCTCCCAGTCCCTCCACTCTGCAGTAAACAGTCATCACTGATATAGAGTGTCTGGTCAGTAACATGGGTCTCCCAGTCCCTCCACTCTGCAGTAAACAGCCATCACTGATATAAAGTGTCTGGTCAGTAACATGGGTCTCCCAGTCCCTCCACTCTGCAGTAAACAGACATCACTGATATAGAGTGTCTGGTCAGTAACATGGGTCTCCCAGTCCCTCCACTCTGCAGTAAACAGCCATCACTGATATAGAGTGTCTGGTCAGTAACATGGGTCTCCCAGTCCCTCCACTCTGCAGTAAACAGCCATCACTGATATAGAGTGTCTGGTCAGTAACATGGGTCTCTCAATCCCTCCACTCTGCAGTAAACAGCCATCACTCATATAGAGTGTCTGGTCAGTAACATGGGTCTCTCAGTCCCTCCGTTCTGCAGTAAACACAAAATAGAATTTCTGGTATCCCGTTCCCACTTCATGCAATCAGGAGGGAGAATCCTAGATATGTTTTACTTATTTCAGGAAACCTTGCCAAGCCAAATTTGCTGGCAGATCAATCAACCAATCATTCAAATCCTTTATTTAACCAGATAAGCATCATTGAATTCAATTCAATGGCATTCAATACCATAGTCCCCTCCATACTCATAGCCAAGCTCAGGGACCTGGGCTTGGGCTATGACCTCTGCCAGTGGGTCTTGGACTTCCTGACTGGCAGACCCCAGGTGGTGAGAGCAGGCAACTGCACCTCCTCATCCATCACCCTCAACATAGGGGCCCCCCAGGGCTGTGTTCTGAGTCCCCTCCTCTACTCCCTGTACACACACGACTGTGTGGCTCAGCGGAGTAGCAATACAATCGTCAAATTTGCTGACGACACAGTGGTGGTGGGCCTGATCTCTGCCAACGACGAGAGGGCCTACCTGGAAGAGGTCAAGGTCCTGGCGGGATGGTGCCAGGAAAACAGCCTCTCCCTGAACGTCAGCAAAACAAAGGAGATGATTGTGGACTTCAGGAGGTCGGGGGTCAAGGACTACAGCCCCCTCAGCATCGACGGGGCACCGGTTGAGAGAGTCAACAGCTTTAAGTACCTCGGAGCCTACATATCCGAGGACTTGACATGGACCACACACATTAACAGTGTTGTGAAGAAGGCACGACAACGCCTCTACTTCCTCAGGCGCCTAAGGAAGTTCCAAGTCAGCCAGAAGATCCTTAAGAACTTCTACTCATGTACAATAGAGAGCATCTTGACCGGCAACATCACCTCCTGGTTTGGGAATAGCACTGCACAAGACCAAAGCAGACTACAAAGAGTGACACGTTCAGCCGAACGCACAATTGGAGGGGGGCTCCCCACCCTCCAGAACATTTACTACAAGCGTTGCAAGGGCAAGGCTAAGAGAATCATTAAAGACTCCAGTCACCCGAACAACTGCCTCTTTGAACTGCTGCGGTCAGGCAAGCGATACAGGAGTCTCAAGGCGAGCACAGAAAGACTCAGAAGAAGCTTCTATCCCCAGGCCATCAGGCTGCTAAACGAACAATGAATGAACACTACACAACAACAACCACCAAACGCACATAGCACACACATCCACACGCACACACTCACTTTAAACAAACACACTGTAGCACCCACTCCACACACTTATAGCACACACCCACTTTAAACAAACACATTGTAGCACCCACTCCCCACACTTTATATTTATGGATGAAGGATTGCACTACAACTCGTACACCTTACTGTAAATTGTACCTAAAATTGTACCTCATCCCATTTCTGCTTTGCACTAGATAGTACTGTACATTAGTACACTGCATAGTATTGTGTATTGTATATTATATGGTAACTCAGAACATTGTACATATGTCTATACCGAACACTGTGACCTCATTTTCTTCTTCTAAATTCATGCTATATTATGTTATTATGTTATTTGATACTATCTTGTCTAGCACAGTCTCTGGAGCGTAACAGTAAGAAGCATTTTGTATGAAAGTATTCTGTACTTCTGTATGACAACTATTAAAGAACTAAAGAACTTGAACTTGAACTTGAACTTGAGATTCAAATATCTTTTTCAAGAGCGATCTGGCCAAGCAAGGCAGCAGAAGGTTTCAACATAAAAAAGAAGAACATCACAATAAAATACAGATAAAACATTCACAGCAAGATCCAATTTCAGGCAAGTTATCAAACAGGCAAGTTTTCAAACACAGTTGCACTGTCCGAGGGAACTGAATTTGTAGGTTTTTAATGGCTTTAAATTCTCAGAGGGTGACCAGTCCTGGTAATTGTAGGTCCTCCTGTATCTTGTTCCAGGATGAAGGAGCAGGATATTTAAAAGCCCCTTTTCCCAATTCAGTTCTCATATAGGGAACATCCAGTTAAAAAAAGAAATTTGATACAAAAAAAAACTTAAATTTTTTTTTAATATAAATATCCTCAAACTAAATCCTGAATTTGATTACTCTGATTAAATGAGTCTTTATTTTTAATTTTTTTATCAACTTTCCAGCCCCAGACCCAGCCCAGGGAGAAGCCCCAGCCCAACTAAATCAATTAAATCAACTTTCTTTAATGAATATAACTCATCAGTTTTTTTTAATACTATAATATTAGTGTAGCCTAATCTTTATCGGCAACCGTGAAGAAACACCCCATTGGTTTAAACAGAATTAATAGGAAACGATATTAAAAAAAGAAAGGATTTTTTTTTAATTTGTATTAAAAAAAAATTATTCAGGGGTGCCCTCGTGGCGCACCACGTTAGTGCATCGCACACATACGCAGCCGTCCTGGGTTCACTTCCCGCTCCCGGTGACATTTGTCGCATGTCTTCCCCGCCTCTTCTCCCGTTCATCCTCTCCTCATCAAATGTTGATTTAGAATTCTAATGCCAACGTAAAGGAACGAAGGTTCGAACGTTCGGACATTTGGGCTCAGCCCTAGTGTGTGTGTGCGTGTGCGCGTGTGTGTGTGTGTGTGTGTGTGTGCGTGTGTGCGTGTGTGTGTATGTGTGTGTGTGCGTGAGTGTGTGCGCGTGTGTGTGCGTGTGTGCGTGTGTGTGTGTGTGCGTGTGTGTGTGTGTGTGTCAGGGGCAACAAACCAGGTAAGCGATGGTCTCAGTGACGGTCTCCGTCAGTTTGATGTGGTGTAACTTGTACTGCTTGGATATCTTCTCGGCTAACGTGGTCTTCCCCACGGCCGGCGGACCCACGACAACCAGGCGAATGGGCTGGAGGAGACAGCACAGTGATGTCCACATGGACCAGGTGCTCTTTAGATAATCAGGTTCTCTTTAGATGTGGTCTCTTTAGATAATCAGGTTCTCTTTAGATAATCAGGTTCTCTTAAAATAATCAGGTTATCTTAGATGTGGTCTCTTTAGATAATCAGGTTCTCTTAAAATAATCAGGTTATCTTAGATGTGTTCTCTTTAGATAATCAGGTTCTCTTAGATGTGTTCTCTTTAGATAATCAGGTTCTCTTAGATGTGTTCTCTTTAGATAATCAGGTTCTCTTAGAAGTGGTCTCTTTAGATAATCAGGTTCTCTTAAACGTGTTCTCTTTAGATAATCAGGTTCTCTTAAAAGTGTTCTCTTTAGATAATCAGGTTCTCTTAAAAGTGTTCTCTTTAGATAATCAGGTTCTCTTTAGATGTGTTCTCTTTAGATAATCAGGTTCTCGTAGATATGTTCTCTTTAGACGGACCAGGTTCTTGTAGATATGTTCTCTTTAGACGGACCAGGTTCTTGTAGATATGTTATTTTAGACGGACCAGGTTCTCGCAGATTAGATGTGTTTTCAATAGTCAGCTTCCTGCCAGAGCTTGAATAACCTGAATGGATATTTCTCCATACTAATATCGTTCGACAGACAGCCTCACATATCGGCATGTAACTCGAGAACCGCTGAACGGATTTTGTCACCTGAAAGGGCTATCGACAGGCAACAAATGGGGCTTTAATTCGATATATACATTGTATTAAAAGATATGCACAATTGAGCCACTAGAGGTCGCCAAAGTGCAGGTGGCCACATGTGGGCCCCCACCTGATAAGAGGTTTTAAGCCCTACACACCTACCAGCAGTGCCCTTGTCTGCTTGTACTCCTCCACCACCAGCTCAATGTTCTTCACCAGGCCCCTCTTACACACCCAGGGGATGCTGAACTTCTCTTTCAGGTGCAGGGCCTCCATACGAAGGTTGACCAAAATGGAATAGATCTCCATTTGCTGCGGAGGAGGAGGAGAAAATAAACAGCTTAGGGCTTTTCAGAGGGCTTGGGAGGTAGAGCGGTCGTCTGGAATGAACACATTTTTTTTTAATGAGCACCACAGCCACATTGGACCAGTCACAGTGGACAGACCAGATGTGTTGTTTTGCATGTTTTATAGCACAAGTGCTCGTTTTCAACACTAGTCCATTGAGGCTTTTCTAAAAGATAGAATAAAATTAACAGTAAAATACAGAATTAAAATCACAAATCAGAAGAAATAGTTACCAGAGCAAGAGGCCATGATCAAAACAACAAAACCAGTCCGCGTCTACATAATGTGAGCACTGCTGCTTTGATTTCAGCCGTACCTTGAGTCCTCTGCTGAAGACGTTGGCATTGGACTTTAGTTTTAAACCAGTAGGCAGATAGTTCCATAAGTTTTCCCCGTTAGTTAACAGAGAAGGCAGACTGTCCAAACGAACTCTTGCACATGGGAACAGTACAGTCACCATTATTGGAAGCTCGTGTGTTTGCTCTGCTAGTGCTCCAACGTCTAACCACCAGACCAGGAAATAAAGATGATACATGATTGTGCAAACATTTAAAAAACAAAAAGATTTCCGGGTTTGTTTCCCACTCTACTGTTGCCCCTGTTAGTTGCCGCGCATAAGACGCTCTGTGACGTGCTTGAAATCTAAATATAAGTTAAGTGAATGCTCTTGAATTGTTCTATGTTTTTGTAAGGAAGAGAAAACTATTCACACATCCTTACTTGATAAAATTCCTACTCTGTGTTCGCAGTCACGCTATAAGCCTTAACCCTTTCACTGCCGCACTACCAAAACGGTTAACCCTTTCACCTTCGACAACACACAGAAGGTTAACCCTTTCACTGCCACACGACCGTTGGTTGTGTGATAGTAAAGGGTTAACCTTCTGTCTCGTGGCAGTGAAAGGGTTAAATGGACTCCTGTCTCTGGTACGGGGCCTTCTGACAGGTATAATGTAAACAACCAAATTATATATATATAATCAGCAAAGGGAGTTGTACCAAGTTGTACTAATATGGAAATAATTGAGACACCATGTACTAGGGGTGTAAATGTACACGTATCCATACCGAACCGTTTCAGTGTGTACCGTACCGTACCGTACCGAACGGCTGTGTAGTGTACCGAACGAATACAACGGTATGTTAACCACTAACGACTGCCCACCGGGGGCTGTTTTTTTCCCTCCAATCTAATATCATTATTATTATTTAAAAAAAAAAATACAAGTCGATTATTAGTTTCAATATAGAATATTCGTTGACAGTCCTACGAGTACAAGTACCAAACTTTCCCCTACTGTACCGAAAACCCGTACCGAACCGTGACTTCAAAACCGAGGTACGTACCGAACCGTGGTTTTTGTGTACCGTTACACCCCTACCATGTACGCATCAATGTATGTGTACGATTACGTGTCAGAATTGACATGTTGATATATGTATCAAGTAATATGATTCTCTATGTCGATGAGAAGTATAACAAGTCTCTCTCTCTCTCTCTCTCTCCACTCTACCCCCTCTCCTCTTATCCATTCACTCTTTACTAATGAAAATAATATGAAAAAAGTATGGATCCATATTGTAATAAACAATCCTATTGAACTTTAGAAATGGCCTCCTAATCTTTCTGATATTCATTTCAATATCAGTATTCCAATTTATAATCTTAATACCTCGGACCACAAATCCTGATTTACATCATAAATAACACATTTACAATTACAGTTTCTCATGGGAAGTCAAGAAATGTAATGAGTTTCCATGCTATTACGACGCCATACGATTAGAGTACGTTTTGTTGAATCCAGTGTAGGATGGACTGAACATACAGACAGGTCCCGATCGATGAAAGCTTCCTCAAATGGCACACGCTGGGTCATCCCTGGTCCCAGCTCAGCAGCTATCGCCTGGGGGAGAAGAGATCACAGTTACCCATCTATCTAGGAATAGAGCATAAACAAATTAAACACCCGTCGACACATCTAGTTATCACTAGTGCTGTCATTGGATTACATTTTTTTTTACTAATTAATCTCACCATTTTCTGTAATTAATCTAGATTCATCTCAACCCTGTAATCTGTGTTGCATGTACTTGACAAACTGAACTGTTTGTATTACAGTCATATTCCAATTTAACTTAATGCACACGTGTGTGTGTGTGTGTGTGTGTGTGTGTGTGTGTGTGTGTGTGTGTGTGTGTGTGTGTGTGTGTGTGTGTGTGTGTGTGTGTGTGTGTGTGTGTGTGTGTGTGTGTGTGTGTGTGTGTGTGTGTGTGTGTGTGTGTGTGTGTGGAGTACTGTACTATTACAGGTATTGAAATGAACAATGCATCTTGCTTATACAAAAAAAATTATATATATATAAGTGCTGTCAATAGATTACAAAAAAATTCTGTAAAAATGTCCTGTAATTAATCTAGATTAATCTAGATTAAAAATAGCATTTTTCTACTTAAGACCGAAGCTTGTAACACATATTTACTTGAGTAAAATGATGGAATTAATGTAAAATCAACGCACAGAAGGTATATTTAGATTCAAAGACTATTTTAATAGCTTTCTTTGAATACAGTTTCTCTCCTGTGAAATACAAATGTTCAACAAAACCATCAACATTGACTCAGCTAGACCTCTTTCTTATATCCGCGGCGCTAACATTGAAGATGTTTCACTCCATAGATGAATCTAGATTAATTTATTTTAATGCTTTAAATAATTTTAATTAATCTCCAAAGTTAAAGCATTAACTTTGACAGCCCTAGTTATCACACATTGTCTGTTATTCACAAACAATTAGATGCCCACTATTCAAAAAGTTATACCTATTTGTACATAATTATTACAGGCTTAAAGGTTTAACAACAGAATAGTGTTGATGTAATTAGCTATCCTAATGTCAAAAGGAATACATATGATCTAGATTGTTGAAGGATTGCGTCATGAGTTTTAGGTAACACCTTTCCTCTAAAACCAGACACGTGGCGTTTTGGAATTAATATAATAACTTTGAATAATAACTTTATTTGTATAGCACCTTTCATACAAAAATGCCAGCTCAAAGTGCTCCACAGCGGTAAAAGGAATACAGGCATAAAATGAGCAATGCATAAAGTGCAGACATATAAAACAGACATAAAACGAGCATAAAATAGATAGCAGCAAAGTCACAATCACTAACTAGCATAGGCTAATCACATAGAGACACTACACCCCTCCTTCGTCCTTCTAGTATGTTTACCATCCCCCTTCCGGTCCCACCGTCTAGCCTTCCTTTGTGTCTCACCCTCCTCCCCCTTCCGGTCACCCTTCTCCAGCCCCTCCCTTTGAATCACCTACCCCGCCCCCCCGGTCTCATCCTCCTATCCTCCTTCCCACCTGGTTGCCTGACCCCGCCCCCCCCCCTGTCTCATCCTCCTATCCTCCTTCCCACCTGGTTGCCTGACCCCGCCCCCCCCCCTGTCTCATCCTCCTATCCTCCTTCCCACCTGGTTGCCTGACCCCGCCCCCCCCCCTGTCTCATCCTCCTATCCTCCTTCCCACCTGGTTGCCTGACCCCGCCCCCCCCCCCTGTCTCATCCTCCTATCCTCCTTCCCACCTGGTTGCCTGACCCCGCCCCCCCCCCTGTCTCATCCTCCTATCCTCCTTCCCACCTGGTTGCCTGACCCCGCCCCCCCTGTCTCATCCTCCTATCCTCCTTCCCACCTGGTTGCCTGACCCCGCCCCCCCCCCTGTCTCATCCTCCTATCCTCCTTCCCACCTGGTTGCCTGACCCCGCCCCCCCTGTCTCATCCTCCTATCCTCCTTCCCACCTGGTTACCTGACCCCGCCCCCCCTGTCGTTCTATCATGGTATAAAAATGGACGTACAATGTGAATTCGAGGAGCTCATTTCGTGGATCCCCCCCGGCCAGGGGAACGGAACGCTGGGTCTTGGATCGGGAAAGCCAATCTCCTGTTTTTAAACATTTTTAACGACCGACTATTGATCCGGCGAATTATTGCCTCCGACATCCATGACACAGACCTGATTGATCTCACTTTCCATACCTTCACAATGTCCGCCATGGTGTTGTGGGCCCCGTCCACAGCCAACAGGTAGTGCGGCTTGGGGACATGGTCGATCACATTCTGAATCACACTGGCATGCAGGAAAAGAACAACGTCAGGGATACTCCTCGAAACGATTCAGCATTGTGTTTTTCTCAGATTCATGTACTAAAGGACTCTTTTTGACACGTGGGTTCCAAGTCATTCTTGTGTTTTTCTCAGATTCATAATATACTAAAGCAGTGGTTCTCAACTGGTCTAGCCTCTGGACCCAACATTTTCCTTAGTCATTAAGTCGCGACCCAAATTTGTGAACCACTGTGATTTATTTCAAATTTTCTTTTTTGCAGTAATACACAATCTTTCATGCACTGTTAAAAACATGAAATAAACTAAAAAAAGTGCAACAAAAGTGCAACTAGGGCTAAAAACCCAATGAAATAAAATAATAATAATAATAAATAATATATTCTTCTTAGCAGACTTCTTAGCTTAACATCCCAGGGAACTAATGGGATAACTGGGGATGTTGTTTGCTCCTGACAAGAGTCTCAAAGTCTGGGGTGATGGTAGACAAAGCAACTCTGAGGTCATGCTCAATGTCCAATCTGTTCCTCCGCTTTGTCTTCAGCTGGACCAGAGCTGAGAAGCCACTTTCACAAAGATAGGTAGTGCAAAAAAAAAAGTATATATAAAAAAAGATTTTACACATCCGCGACCCACTCAAAATGGCCCCACGACCCACCAGTTGAGAAACACTGTACTAAAGGACTCTTTTTGACATGTGGGTTCCAAGTGATTCTCGCTTCGATACCAATTTTTTTTTTTTAAAGACTGGTTTGATGTGTTTTCAAATGAAAACAGGATTGTTGGCGAGTATGTTTTAATGTTTTTTTCTTGCTCTATATCAGGGGTCAGCAACCTTTTTGATATGAAGTGCCATTTTAAAATGTTATTGTTAAAATGTTGTTAACTACCAAGAGGAAAGACCAGATCAGTCCAGTGTTAGCTACTCTGCAGCTAGGCTATTAACTAGAACCAAGAGGAGAGACCACATCAGTCCAGTGTTACGTAGCTACTCTGCAGCTAGGCTACTAACTAGAACCAAGAGGAGAGACCACATCAGTCCAGTGTTACGTAGCTACTCTGCAGCTAGGCTATTAACTAGAACCAAGAGGAGAGACCACATCAGTCCAGTGTTACGTAGCTACTCTGCAGCTAGGCTACTAACAACTACTGAACTAATAAAATACAAGTTCAATTATGTGAACGTTTTGAAAGGAGGAGCCTTCGTGTTCAGCAATACTCCCGCGCCGTTCGTTGTGTGTTGTGTGTCCCACCTGGCCAGGTCGTTGATGTGAATGGTGGGGACGTAGTTGGAGCCCTCTCCAAAGACGGGTATTGTTTGCATTTCTCCGAGCCAGGCCATCTTTAAACAACAACAACAACAACAAATAAGATAGTGCAAGTACATTTATTAGTCGATTTTTCTTTCTACTCCAGTACAACAAACACACCTCTGCAGTTTCAAACAGGAAAAAATAGTTCTTCTTCGAATACATTTTTTTATACTTGCCTCTCAGTTTCACAGGTATAGGAAATAGTTTATCTTAGATGAATTATACAAAGAAAAGTGTTTTCCACTTGCCTCAGTTTCACAAAGAAAAGAAAACGTTTCACTTGCCTTACAGGCCTTCCGTACATTTTAATAATAAATACATGTATCTTTCTCCTCACCAAGATCATCAACTACCTACCTCATACTATAGTCTACTCTAATCTAATGCAATCCAATGTAATGTAATCTAATCCAATGTAATCTAATGTAATAGAATCTAATGTAATCTAATCCAATGTAATCTAATCTAATGTAATCTAATCCAATGTAACCTAATGTAATGTAATCTAATGTAATAGAATCTAATGTAATCGAATTCAATAGAATCGAATCCAATGTAATCTAATGTAATCTAATCCAATGTAATCTAATGTAATAGAATCCAATGTAATGTAATGTAATGTAATAGAATCTAATGTAATCTAATCCAATGTAATCTAATGTAATGTAATCTAATGTAATCTAATCTAATGTAATCTAATCCAATGTAATCTAATGTAATGTAATCACAGATCTCACCTTGAAGAAGCAGTGGAACACTTGCTCTCCCATGCCATACTGTAGTCCCGACGCCACAACGTATGTGCGAAACAACGTCCTTTTCTTAAAACCCCCCCCCGCCCAAAAAAAAACAGTCAAAGTGTAAATTTTCATGCATGATCTTTTACAGACAAACGACGACATACTCTGTCTGTACAAGTCAGAGGGAAATAATAATAATGTGTTGTCGTCACGAATATTATTTCAAACTAACAGTCTTCCCCAGTTTGACCACCAGCTTCTCCAGCGCTATGTGCGTCTTGAAGTGGGGATGCGCTACCCTCCTCCGGTAGTCGTCGTCCATGAAGGGGATCTCCGGATCGTCCTGTTGTTCCAAACAAAAGCACAGCATCCCGGTCAACGTCAGAGATGGGGGGGGGGGGGGGGGGGGGCACACTTTAACCCTTTCACTGCCACACTACAGAAGGCTAACCCTTTACTATCACACTACCGACGGTCACCGTGATAGTAAAGGGTTAACCTTCTGTAGTGTGGCAGTGAAAGGGTTAACCTTCTGTGTATTATTGTCGCAGTGAAAGGGTTAACCGTTTTGGCAGTGCGGCGGTGAAAGGATACCAAAATTAAATATTAAATTAAATATTTTTTAATAGATATCACTATGAAACTTTCCCAGTTTGTTATGTGCATAAAAAAAACTAAGAAAAAATGTATTGCAACGTTTTCTGAATTGTATGTTTAACCCATACGGCGCCAAAAAAAACGTAATATCTCGCGTTTCGCCGCCAACGCTTGCGTGCCAAAAACGTGCAATATCTCGTTCTTAGATCCTTTGATATTTTCCCTTTTTGATCCCTGTTCTAAACCACTCAGCCGGAGCTCCCTGCAAGGTCTCCCTGGCAGATCGACCTACGTTGGAATTGCAATGGCGATCGAATCTCGCCAGGTGGCAGTATCGCCTACCTTTTTGAACTGGGGGATATCGCTCGTCTTCCAGTACCGAGTTTACCTCCGGCTGTTTCTGCCTATATGGATCACAACATAGCATATCGGTGGAAGATTTGGTGCCTCAGAGCTATTCTTTCCCGTATGGTATAGCCATGCCCAATATACACATGAGTAATTGCGATCGCCATGGGATCGACTGGGATTTATTCATTTCGGAGCACTTCCTGACTGAGCTAAGGTCTATCTTAGGTAACCTGTTGGTATTTTTTTTTACGTAAAATATGCTTCTGTGCCGATCACTACCGGACATAAAACATGTTTTTGGGTAACGATCGAAGTTTCTAGTTAAAACGACCCCCCCACATCTGTATATCGCTGCTGGCGGGACAAAACCTCATAACTCCAAAAACCCAACTTTTCAGCAGATGAAAAAAAACGAACGCAGATTTGAGGGCGAATAGAGTTACGAGGTTTAGACAGATGATTGGTTTAATGCTTTCCCATTGTGTAGACTTTGTAAAACTACACACACATGGAGGATGATCTACTGAGTTGATAAAAAAAACTAAAACAAAATATGGAGTTAGGAGGTTTTGTCCCGCCAGCAGCGATATGGTATATACTGGAATATCTTATCTTAAAAACAATGTGGTCCATCCCTATGACTCACAGCATCAGGGGGCTTGCTAAGCGCCCAGGTCATCACACTTGAGATGAGGATGAACATCTTAGGTCCACGGAACTGGGAGAGGTCGCTGTAGAGGGCTGTGAACACAGGAGCACAACATCATTTTATGTTAATTAAGGCTGTCAATCTATTACAATATTTAATCTGATTAATCGCATGATTGCCCATAGTTAACTCACGATTAATCGCAAATTAATCGCATATTTTGTATCTGTTCTAAATCTTTTTCAAGTTGTAATACTCTTATCAACATGAGAGTCAACAATGCTTGCTTTATGCAGCCATTTAACACAAAAGGATGACCCTCATGCATTGCAAATTTACATCAAATTCAAAACAGAGTGATGCACAAAATAACTTAAAAGAAAATAATAGGGAGCGGCCGGGTAGCGCAGCGGACTAAGCGTCTGCCCACCACCACAGAGACAGTGGGATCGAATCCAGCTGTGGTGCTTCCGGGTTGGCCGACCGTCCATACTGACACAATTGGCAGTGTTAGAGGGTGGGAAACCCGGCGAGGGTGGGTCCTGGTCGTTGTAAACAGCGACCCCTACAGTTCGGTCGGGGCACCTGCACAGCAAGGGAAGGATCTAGGAGAGGTAGTGTGTGACCTTCCACACGTTATACTCTCCCAGTGAGAGTCCGCGCTGCCAGGTGAAAAGAAGCGGTGGGCTGGGTACACGTGTGTCGGAGGAAGCATGTGATACTTGTGATAGTCTCCGCCCTCCCAGACCGACGGTAGGGGGCAGAGTGCGCAACGACCAGGAAGGGGATTGGGAATTGGCATAACGACTAACATTGGGATGGGAGAAAAATGGAAAAAAGAAGAGAATAAAAAAATAATAACAATAATTTAAAACAATTTTAGAAAATGAATAAATTGTGCATGAAATAATACGTTAGGAACTTGTTACATTCACCCACACAAGGGCTGAGGTCTGTCTGTATAACAAGTCTCTCTCTCTCTCTCTCTCTCTCTCTCTCTCTCTCTCTCTCTCTCTCTCTCTCTCTCTCTCTCTCTCTCTCTCTCTCTCTCTCTCTCTCTCTCTCTCTCTCTCTCTCTCTCTCTCTCTCTCTCTCTCTCTCTCTCTCACACACACACACACACACTTTGAGTCAGAAACAAACATAGTATCAATGAGAGTATCAGAATTTGTTCTTACTTGCTTGCCTGGGTAGATAAAGGTTAAATAAAACATAAAAAAAAAAAAAAAATTTAAACCGATACCGATCATTTCCGATATTATTACATTTTAATGCCAATATCGAACATCCCTACTCTTGCCGGTGTGACTCTTTTCGGCAGCCACTCCCTGCTCGGACCCTTACCGGAGACGGCCCAGGAGGCCTCGTCCACCTGATCGGCATGCTGGGTAATGTTGTAGACGATGACGTCACAATCCTTCAGCACTCCAAGAAGCTCCTCCCTCTCCGGTTGCTGGGGCAACGAGACACAAAAAGCAAACGTTGTGTAAGGAAGCCGACCTTAGAATGAATGAGCCTGTCTGTGTGCAAAGCACATTTCCTGGAACAGACACAGGGTTCCCAGACATTGCACAATTAAATGCAAGGACTTTCAAGTACTTTTCCAAGCACTATCTTTCATTTGAAAAGAGCAGTAAAAGAGTGTTTGTGATACAAAAAGAGTCTAAAAAAGAGAGTATATACATTTGACGAAGAAACTGTACATTGGAGGAGGTTGGATAGGTGGGGTGGGGAAACTGTACATTGGAGGTGGTTGGGTGGGTGGGGTGTAGCCATTAAAATGTAATATCGGAAATTATCTGTATCGGTTTTAGATCCCCAATTATCATATCATGGGGTATCATTGGAAAGCATTGGCTACAACCCTGTGCAAAGATTTTCGAGATCGCCAAATGATTGACAGAGCTAGAGCCCCGGGAGTCTGGGGTGGTAATGTGTACTTTTGCGTACTTTGGGGCACGCCTCACATATCGGCATGTAACTCGAGAACCGCTGAACGGATTTTGTCACCTGAGAGGGCAATCGACAGGCAACAAATAGGGCTTTAATTCTATCTATATATTGTATTAAAAGAAATGCACACCCGAGCCACTAGAGGTCGGCAAAGAATCGTCCACATGTGGGCCCTTGGATGTTAAGAGGTTAATGTTTTTAAATATTTTTTTTGTAGCCAAGAGTAAAGACCATAACCCTATCAAAAACAGTAGTCAAAGTGTATATTTTCATTTTTACCGATGTTTTATGCGATTTATCGGAAATACGAATTTATCGGAAAATGCTAATTTATTGTAGAAAATGCAAGGAAATTACTAAATCCAGATTCAACCCTGCCATTGGAAAGCGGAGCATTTTCCCTATCCATAGATGTATGATTTGGCCATAATAAAGTCACGGTCAAGTTCAAGGTCAAATATGATTATAATCGATTATTATCGATTATCATTAATTACTGTATCTACAAATCCTTCTGTTTAATCATCTTCCCTTTATTCATTTGCATAGATTTTTTTCTACACTTGATCTCAATAAGGTGGTGAATGAGCTCAGTGAGCTCATCTGCTTACCCGGCAGATTTAACATGGTGTTATGCAAGATGCAAAAAGAAATCATAATTTATATTCTCCTTTTCTTCATTACAATTTACTCAGCCTAGTAACAGACACAATATCTCTGACACTGGAAGTACATACCCCCAGGTCCCTAGATGTTCCTAGATACCAAGAACATGCTAATTGACCTTGCAGAAGTAATAATAATAATGGATTGGATTTATATAGCGCTCTTCTCTGACTGACTGTTGCTCTGACTCAGAGCGCTTCACAGAGTCCATTATTCGTTCATACACAGTCATACCGGTGGTGGTAAGCTGCAATTGCAGCCAGAGCTGCCCTGAGGCAGACTCACGGAAGCGTGGCGAATAATCATCGCCTACGGCCCCTCCGACCACCACCAACATTCATTCACATGCATACACATACGAGGCAAGTATGTTAAGTGTCTTGCCCAAGGACACAACGGCAATGGGATGGACATGGGCTTGAGTGGGATTCGAACCACCAACCCTTCGATCATTGGACGCCCCGCTCTACCCCTGAGCCACGCCGCCCCAGTGGAGCAATCTTCCATTTACTTAGGCATGTACCTCTAGGCGAAATATTCCTACAGCTTAAATTAACATCGGATAACATAGGGAGGTTCGGCGTGTGGCTATCAAGGAAAAGTGGGAGCTAGCATGGAGGGGGTGGTTCTGCTGGAACTAACCGCTGGGCCTTCCCGAGGTGTGTCGTGGGCCTAACTTGATGAAACACCAGTGAAGGGGGGTGCCCACTGGATAACCCTGGTGATGTGCTTCTCTCACTGTCTATCTATATCTACACAGGATAACCCTGGTGATGTGCTGGCTCTCGCTGCCTATCTATCTACATTCTACAAGCTGGGTTGTGATGGCCATTGGCCATTTCGTCATTGAGCGTTTATCCTTATCATTAGGGCACAAGTATCTTGTTTTATTATAAATAAAGTTATGCTGCTGGCCAGTATGACTTACTACCATAGTGTCTTCATACCTGTATCACTGTACATATTAATATTACAACTCTATATACATACATCTGATTAGCACTAGTACTAATCAGTAGTACTAATTTATATATTTTATACCCAGTTTTATCACCTGTACATTGTATATTATTAACTATTGCACTTTACTGTTACATTTGCACTCTGGTCGGACGGCAAACTTATTTTCGTTGTACTTGTACTTGTGCTGCATGATGACGATACATTTTAATCTAATCTAATCTATTAATCGTGTTGAACTACTTACAAAATACTCCTGGAGCACGTATGACGTTGTTTTCTCCTCCGATTTCTTGGCGACGGTCCCGACTATCTGAAAGGTCTCGGCATCGCCTCGGTCCGGCTTGCGTTCATTCTCCTCTTCCTCTTCCTCTTCCTCTTCCTCCTCCCCATCCGGCTTGCCTTCCTTTTCCTCTTCCTCCTCCTCCTCCTCCTTCCCGCCCTGCACCGGAGAGGCTCTGACCACGCAGGTGGACAGGAACTGCACGAGAAGATAACATTCAGATCGTTTGATTTGCCATAATGCAAGTAGTAATGCAGCAGTATAGTAATCACTACATGTAGTTCAATTACTAGTTTAACTACATTTTGCAGTACATATTGTACACAATCTGTAGATACTATATCTATATCTGTACACACCCCACTAGTTACACCGCTGGCCAGTATGACTTACTACCATAGTGTCTTTATATACCTGTATCACTGTACATGATGAATACTACTAACTCTGTACACACATCTGATGAGCACTATTACTCAGTAGTACTAATTTATATATTTTATACCCAGTTTAATCACCCGTACATTGTATATTGCTATTGCACTTTTACACAATTATTTTGGATCATGTAGTGTAGATAGTTAATGGATCATGTAGTTAATTACTTTGATCATATAGTTTAGGACGGTAGTTCATTACTTTGGATCATGTAGTCTAGGTAGTTAATTACGTTGGTTCATGTGCAGTAGTTTAGGTAGTTAATTACTTTGGATTGTGTAGTTTAAGCAGTTAATTACTTTGGATCATGAATGTACTAGGGATGCTCGATATTGGCTTTTTTACCGATACCGATATTCCGATATTGTCCAACTCTTAATTTCCGATACCGATATCAACCGATATCAACCGATACCGATATATGCAGGGTTTCCCCTCCAAAAAAACGGAATAATTTCAGGTAACTAATAATTTCACTGTATGCAATATTGTTATTGTTTTAAATTTTTTTTTAAACATATACCGATATTTTCCGATATCATATTTTACTGCCGATATCGGCCGATAATATCGGTCGGCCGATAATATCGGACATCCCTAGAATGTAGTGTAGGTAGTTAATTACAAGCTACATATTTCCTTGGAAATTCAGCATTTTCCTGATTCCACCTCAGCACCTGCTCCCGTCTGTGTCAGTTCAGGTGTACCCACTACCCGCGTAACAATGAGATTTGGATGTAGTTGAAAGAAGCTTTAGTTTTTAACAAGCTATATAATAATTGAAAACTATTTATGTTTTCATAACTAATTAAGCAAATGGTCAGAGGAAAATTGGGACCCTGGCACTCTGTTTGAAGCTATAGAAATCTGATTGAAAAAATAACAAAAGTAACAAACATATAGTGGACAGACACAACATACAAAGTGAGAAGTTAGGGGTTGAAGGCCAAGTTGAAGAGGTGGGTTTTGAGGAGTTTTTTCAGAGTTGGGGCGTTGCGGAGTTCTGCGGGGAGGGAGTTCCAGAGGGTGGGAGCTGCCACACTGAAAGCTGTGTCCCCAAAGGTCCGCAGTCTGGTTCGGGGAATGGAGAGCTGACCAGTGTCTGAGGATCGCAGGGACCGTGACTGAGTGTATAGGGGTGGAGGAGGTCAGTGAGGTACTGAGGTGCCAGAGCGTGGAGGGATTTGTAGGTGAGCAGGAGGGTTTTGTAGGTGAGCTCAGTTTTATTGTTGTTCAGTTTGAGAAGGTTAGATGACATGCAGGTACATGACATTTTGTACACGAATTGCAAGCTATGCAAATGTAAACAAATACGAAACTGCATAGTGCACTTTTAAATTAGTATCTTTGTGAGGTTACTGTTTTTTTTATTTGACGTTACATTGAAAAGATACAAAGATATATTTTTTAAAGCTGGATTTTCTCATACAGAAGAGGTATTATTTAGAAGATTATTTCATATTTTTTCTGTTATTTATTTTGTCCAGTAAGACTTGAAAAGAGCCATTCTTTTTTTACAGGTTGATTTTCAAGTAATTTTCGTACTATTAAGATTTGTCAGAGAGATTACTTTAGGCATAATTGTTTTGTTATATAAAATAATGTAAATAATCATTTTATATCCATACATAGGAGGCATACTTAAATATATGAAAATTATAAGGCATCTTTGAGTAAACGTTGAGTATTATTTAAGTATCTTGAGGCTGGGGGCAGTGTGGTCACCCTAATTGACATACAATGACAAAGATTTTCTGAATATGGTAATGGAGCACAAAACAATACATGTACCTGTATGGTTATAAAAAGGAGCAAAGGCATGCATTGGTCACCATTTGTCTTATTTTAACATGGCTAACGTGAGGAAAACCAAACATGAACATGTAAGTTAGCTAAAAGCTCAAATGGCGATAGCTAACAATAACATGTTGAGAGAAAAACAGTAAATGGCTAGTTTGCTCAACTTATCAATACTCACTTCACAAGTAAAATGCTCTACATAAAATTAGGCAATACATCCATCACAATTACAAAAGAATAAATTTGTTTGCCCATTTAAATCAACATTAGACGTTCCTGTTATAAGCTGTATTAGAAACGTAACGTTAAGTTACTTCTTCAGTGCATACTGACGAGGGCGTGAAAATACAGCAATATGCCTCTCTTACTGACCAAAACACTCAAGTGATGGCTGTCGGAATCTAGAGATATTGTTTTAACATGTAGACCACTTATTTTAACAAGAAAATACCACTTACAGCGCCTTTAAATTCATACACTAACACCTTAATTTGCCCGGCTGTGATATGTACCTGGTTTAGGTTGTTTATATCGTTAGCTACACAGTCCATGTCCTAATTAAACGTCACAAGTCAGAAGGTACCTAACTTATATACCTGTATGTCATGTATGTCCATAAATGTCATGATGTCATATCTGTCATAAATGTCACTATGAATTGAAAATGGGGGACCCTGATGTAAACAAGACGAAAGTCTTTCTCTGGTCTGCATCCCCTTAACAATCATGTGTATTGAGCCGTACTGTATTGTACCCATTCTGAAATCTGTTAATAAAGTTTTCATTCATTCATTCATACCTACCTTGGCGATGAATTTTGATGTGTATGAGTCGAGGTTGTTGATAAAAACACGTTTTGTTGTCCGTTGCTTGACTTTCTCTCCCAGCTCTGCCATCCTGCAGCCTGTGTTGTTGTCGTTGTCCCGTACCGTTGCTAAGCAACCTGCCTAGTGACACAGAGGCACCTGGTAACACGGCCATTCCATTCCAAGGAAACGTAGTGGTGTAAAAAGTACCCAGAAATGATACTTATAGTGAAAGTATGGGTACCGTCTCAAAATCGTACTCAAGTTAAAGTCAGAGTATCTGGCTAAAAACACACTTGAGTAAAAGTAAAAAAGTTTCTACTTTTAAATGTACTTACTAAAAAGTAAAAGTGAGTCTATTCTTCTGATAGCAGGTGTTTAATCAAAGATCCCCGCTTTCTAGTCTTGCACAAGGACCAATCAGGATGCGTGTATACTTTCGACAACAAATGTTTGTTTCCGCGTTCGAGTTTTGCGCTCTGATTGGCCAGGTCATGTGACATGTGCGCCAAACCGTGGGACAGCAAGTTCTGCGCCTATTTCCGGGTCTAACAGCCTGCAAACTACCTGGCGTTCTATCGCCATGCTCTAAGACAAACTCTAACCGTAACCAACTTCGAAAGAGTGCCTAAGCTTAACCGTCGAAAGAAGGGCAGGCGTTCTATCGCCATGCTCTAAGACAAACTCTAACCTTAACCAACTTCGAAAGAGCGCCTAAGCTTAACCAGTGTAGAAACTTGCGGTCCCACGATTGGCGCACATGTCACATGACCAGAAACGCGTGTGGCCAATCAGAGACGCGGAAACAAACATTTGTTGTCGAAAGTATTCAGGCAATCAGGATGGGTGTGGGCGGGTTCATTTTCCATTGATGGGGATTTGATTGGCTGTTTTTAAATAAAGCGCGGCCCGGAGGATTAATAACGTTAATGTTAGTTCGGCCAGAGAAACACATATACTAACTAGACAATTCCGGGGAAATTGTGAAAGTGTGGGTGATGCCTGTGCACCGCCGGCCAACGGGAGAGGGTCTGTATGGTCTCTGTATTGTCTCTTTCCACAGCAAAACAGTAACAGTAACAGTACAGTAACCGTCTGCTGTCACTGTAGTCGATTAATCTGATTAAATTAGTATTTTTTATTTTATTAAATCAACTTTCCAGCCCCCTGTCAACCTGAATTAACATTCAGTATTCAGTATTGTCTGATTCAATATTAACATTCAGTATTCAAGTAGAACAGCTAGCTAGCCGTTGTGGACACTCACCTTTCCACAGCTAAACGGTAGGCAAGGCACCTTGGTTGAGAAATGCAGGTTTCAATCTATATGTTGTTTAGTCTATCTGTTCAGTCCTGTTTCAAGATGCACAACGAGATCTTCTGAGAGAATTGTTGAATAGATACACAAATGTTCTAGAATGTTTGATTATGACATCATACTGTGACATCACAAATGTTCTAGAATGTTTGATTATGACATCATACTGTGACATCACAAATGTGCTATTATGACATCATACTGTGACATCAAAACGTATTATTATTATTATTGATCATTAATTTTTTTTACACAAAAAATTCAAACATTCATAACAAACTGTAGGGCCCTAACCTATATACAATCGTTGTCATAAATGTGGAAATAAATACTTACCTACTAAATACCAAGCGTCTTTCAAATAAATCACGTTAGTTAAAAGTTATTTCTGTGTTCCCTCTTCAGAGTCCAGTCAAGTTATTTCTGTGTTGTCTCTTCAGAGTCCAGTCAAGTTATGTGTTGTCTCTTCAGAGTCCAGTCAAGTTATTTCTGTGTTCTCTCTTCAGAGTCCAGTCAAGTTATGTCTGTGTTCTCTCTTCAGAGTTCAAGTTGAAGTTATGAGTCTTCTTCTTCTTTATTTTTTCCGGCAGTGTAAACACAACATGGCGCATTACTGCCCTCCTCAGTTCTATACTACGCCCACAATTGAGAAAAACTTAAATACGCATAGGCCTACAAAAAAATTAAAATAATAAATAAAATAACATTATATCCTCTGTTGTGTGGCAGTGAAAGTGAATTGTCGGAGTGAAAGGGTTAACCGTTTTGGTAGTGCGGCAGTGAAAGGGTTAACTAGCTAACGTTTGATATATATTTCCTCATATAGCTGGTATGTTCTGAATTTTAATACAGGCAGAGTTGGCGCATTTCCCCCTTATGTTCGATTTTTTTATGTCGAAATATTGGTTGCCGATATAGAAGGGGGTGCAAAATACAATGCTCTGCAAAAAATAAAAAATATAATAATAATTTATATAGTATTATAATATATAATTTTTTGCTGGGCAGTTTTTGGCATCCCCCCTCTGGGTGGCGCTGCAGGCAACCACCTATATAGGAAGCTCTCTGCCCTGGTCCTGCAGCCATTCTTCTCCCGCTTCCTATCCATGTCAGGGCTTAATTTAAAGGCACAACACAGTGAAGATCTGCCCATAATATATATATATATAGGCTCCTAAAGCTGTGGAAGATACAAGAGAGAGCTTTTTAGAAACTCTTTTATTGAAAAACATTACATTTGTATCTAAATAAAGTACAATTATTATTATTATTATTATTAGTGTAAAAATGAATTGAATGAAAAGTTATTCGATCGACGTACCTTCGTAAAATAATGGCTTAAGTAATATTTTCAAGTTTTGAGAAAAACAGTGCGGCTGGGTGGCGCAGCGGACATTGCGCTCATCACCAACACAAGAGACACCGGGTTCGACTCCGGCTGTCGGCGTTGCCTCCGGCTTGGGCCAGCCGTCATACTAACTCAATTGGCAGAGTCAGCGGGAGGGGAGTCGATGGGTGGTAATCTGGTCGTTGTGGACAGCGACTCCTACAGGTCGGTTGGGGACGCCTGCACAGCAGAGACAGGAAATGGCGGGGGTAGTGTGAGCCTCCCACGCGTTACACCTCGCCAATGAGAGTCCGTGCTGGCAGGTGAAGATGTGACAGGCTGCCTCCTCGTGTATCGGAGGGGACACGTGATGCAAGGCCTCTATCCTCCCTACGACCGGCCAGTGGGGGGCACAGTCTAGCAACGTTCAAGACAGGGGAGGGGAGAATTGGCACAGTGCAATTGGGATGAGAGAAAAATTGAAAAGGAGGAAAAAGTGGATAAAAAAAAAGTTTTGAGAAAAACAATAAACTGAACCAAATATAATTATATCTATTAATCATTTCACAACTGGGTAGGAAGAGCATGATCTTTTCAATTAAGGGTATAGGCAATTTTACCAGAGGTGGCCAGCATCATGAAGAGACGACAAAATCCAAATTTTCCTCAAAAAGTGACTTAAAGGGGAACTCCACTATTTTGGGAAATTAGCTTATTTAACATCTTCCCTGGAGTTAGACAAGAAGATACATACCTTTTTTGTCTCTGTGCGTGCATTTTAGCTTTGGGAATAGACGCTCCGTTAGCATAGCTTAGCTTCATCACTGGAAGTGAGGCAGGACAGTAGCCTTACAGTGCCTTACAGTGTATTGCAAGGTCTGACATTGACCAAACTTGATATGCATGACCTTGGTGGGCTCTAGGTCAACTCCTGCAAAGGGGGTCAATGTCAGACCTTGCAATCAAAAGTTAGGGGGCGCACTGAAATTATGGCAAGGGTTATTAGCCCCCTAACTTTTGATTGCAAAGTCTGACATTGACCCCCTTTGCAGGAGTTGACCTAGAGCCCACCAAGGTCATGCATATCAAGTTTGGTCAATGTCAGACCTTGCAATACACTGTAAGGCACTGTAAGGCTACTGTCCTGCCTCACTTCCAGTGATGAAGCTAAGCTATGCTAACGGAGCGTCTATTCCCAAAGCTAAAATGCACGCAGAGACAAAAAAGGTATGTATCTTCTTGTCTAACTCCAGGGAAGATGTTAAATAAGCTAATTTCCCAAAATAGGGGAGTTATCCTTTAAGCCATTATTTTAAGTAAGCGACGATATGCAAGTGTTCAGTGCATAAGAGAACATTTTCTGCAGACAGGTGCTATAGATGACATTTTCAGGTACATCACTCCCTACTATCGAGTCTATCCACAACAAACGGTGTCGGAGGAAGGCAGGCGGCATTGTCAAGGTCACCTCTCATCACAATCATTGACTGTTTGCCCTCCTCCCCTCCGGGAGGCGCTACAGGAACCTCCGCTCCAAGTCAAGGTGACTCTTCTTTCCCTCAGCCGTCATCTCTCTGAACTCTGTGCCACGATGACAGCCGCGCCACACACACATTCTCTTTATATTCAGATCTAATTTTATTGCTTATATTTATGTCTTACTACATGCCCATACCGACTGCTTTCACTGTCTACAACTGACCTACACTCTTATCATAATAATCACAACTACCCACCTCATACCTCACATAACCATGTATAATAGTGCTGTATATATACACCGTATATCTATCCACATCTGTGTACATACCTGCATATAATAATTTTTACATATCTGTAGATACTATATCTATATCTGTACATATCCCTTACCTACTCTTACTAGTTATGCTAGTAAGAGTATATACCCTGTTCCCCCCCCCCCCCCCCCCCCCCCCTCTGTGATGGATAGAGCTTTTCTCTCCTGGTCCCCTCTTGGTATTAGAACGGTCAGTGATTTATATATAGAAAATATTTTTGCATCATTTGAACAACTGTCTGACAAGTTTTCTCTTTGGCGGTCACATTTCTTCAGATACTTGCAAGTCCGCAGTTTTGTACGTAATATCAACCCACAGTTCCCCAAACTCCCAGAAGCCACTCCTATTGACACTTTACTAAATCCTACACTGGTCACAAAGGGTATTATATCTGTCCTGTATGGCTTGATTTCCTCACTGCGTCCTACCTCATTAGAAAAGATCAGGAGGACCTGGGTGAGGACATCACAGAAGACCTGTGGGAGGATATTCTACACCGGGTCCACTCCTCTTCAATTTGTGCCAGGCACGGACTGATCCAATGTAAAATTGTTCACCGTTCACACTTTACTAAAGTCAGGCTAGCCAAGATCTATGGCAACATTGATCCCACCTGTGACAGATGCCACCGTGCCCCTGCTACACATAGTCACATGTTTTGGTCCTGCCCTTCCCTACATAACTTTTGGTCTGAAATATTTGTAACTATCTCAAATAGTATTGAGATCCCAATCAGCCCGACTGCCATAACTGCTTGCTTTGGTGTCTCTATCTCCCCTACTACCCTGTCTCTGCCACGATATAAAGCTGACCTGGTGGCATTTGTTACTCTCCTGACTAGACGTCTCATTTTACTGCATTGGAAGTCACCCACTCCTCCATCTCACTCTATGTGGCTCAGGGATATTTTGCACTTCCTTAAGATGGAGAAAATAAGGTGTGTCATAAGGGGTTCTACAGCTAGATTTTATAAAACATGGGGTCGTTTCTTTACTTATGTTGGGAAACAAGGTTCAATCGATCCCCCCATAAATAATGCTCACTCCTAGCCTAGCACTGTCCAGTCGATTGACCTATCTGTGCAAATATAACCTGATGTCTACCTTCTCACTTTAAAAAAGAAAAATGTGTTCCATTCCTCTATTTCTGCTGTACAGTCCTTGTCCTGAGTGTACATATCTGTTAAATTGACTGTATGTCCGAAACAATATCTATATTTATTTTGTGGTGTACTCGCTTTAGTCTATATATTCAATAGACCTATACTTTGACTACTTATACGTAGCTTTGTGCAATAGGTATATTGTTTATCCAACAGACCTATATTTTGACTAATTATATGTAGCTTTGTGCAATATGTATATTGTCTACATTCAACAGACCTATATTTTGACTACTTATATGTAGATATGTGCAATACGTCTGGCATATATGTCTACAGTTTGACCTTGTGCTCATCTCATATTGCAACGAAAAAACGTCAATAAACAAAGTTTTGAAGAAAAAAAAACTTTAAAAAAAAATGGGCGTCCCAGGAGGCTCTGTATTTCACCCCACCACAGATACCAGTCCGGACCCAACCGCTTGAAGTCCCCATGGGAGACCAACTCAGTCAGGCTCAGAGTCTGAACGCCACCAGGCTCGTCACAATACCAAGAAAGATAGTTTTGTATAATCTATTTATACCAAGAAAGACCTACGAAAAGACCAAACCCAATGCATTTAAACTATGGTCCATCTAGCCCAGGGGTTCCCAAACTTTTCAGGCCAGGGCCCAGAAAATAAGGCGTCAGAGAGCCGCAGCCCAATGCACATCGTCAGGCTTTTTTTTTCTTATTTTTTTTGCCAGGCGACCGATTTTTTAAGCCAAATATCACTTCAATCCTATTAAGTTAGTTCAAGGTAGTTATTCATTTATATGTGCTATTTATGAGAGGGCTAACTTGTTGCAAAATAATAATGATAATAATAATAGCCTCATTAAAATACTATTGTTGCTTCGGTTGTTTTCAGCGTTTTATGTGCATAATCTGTTATTTAGTTTGAAATGTTCGTTGAAATAAGTAGATTTTTCGTTTTTGTTTATTTATTAAGTTAATATAAAACCATATAGTCACATTTTAGAATACAATAGAATAGAAATTTAGAATACAACTAGAAACACTGTCCTGGCCTGCTTCTAAGTTCAGTGGCCTGACAAAAAATAAAATAAAAATGTTTAATTTTTTTAAAATCATCTCGCGGCCCACCCGTGGCTGTTCGCGGCCCACCTTTGGGTCGCGACCCCGACTTTGGGAACCACTGATCTAGCCAACAGCAGATGACAGCTCATAATGGAATTGAACCTGATCAATGAAGGTAGACCGTCAGGTAGAGTTGATAAAACAAAGGTTTATTCAGAGCTAAGGCCTGGATGACCGAACCCGGGACACCAGCTGATGTGTCCCCAGGTGAGCTCCAGAGTCCAGTCAGGCGTGGCTCTTTATAGGAGAGAGAGAGAGGGGCATTCTGGGTAGGCTTGGCTCAGGTCGGGATTGGAGGGTGGTGTTCTTTGAGGGGGGAGGGGTTGTATCTGGCGTATCAAGGAGGGAGGGGGGGTTCTAGTTAGGAGAAGGAGGAGGGGGGGAAATGTGGGTTGGCGGCTGGATATTCACCTTCAGCTGGTTGATTTCCTGTTTCTGGATGAGCAGTTCTTTCTTGGTGGTATCTTCATTCACCTTCAGCTGGTTGATTTCTTTCTTGCTGGCATCTTCATTCACCTTCAGCTGGTTGATTTCCTTCTTGCTCGCATCTTCATTCACCTTCAGCTGGTTGATTTCCTGTTTCTGGATGAGCAGTTCTTTCTGGGTGGCATCTTCATTCTCCTTCAGCTGGTTGATTTCTTTCTTGCTGGCATCTTCATTCACCTTCAGCTGGTTGATTTCCTGTTTCTGGATGAGCAATTCTTCCTTGCTGGCATCTTCATTCACCTCCAGCTGGTTGGTCAGTTCTATCAAGGCATCTTCAAGGACTGTAAGTCTCTGCTTTAAGCCTGCAGATTCCACATGTTCAATGGACACATATCCAAGGAACACAAAGAAGAACCAGAAAGCGGTCTTCAACATTTTGCCGGATCCCATCAGTGGAAAGTATACGATGTGTGTCTCTGTGGTTTGGGTTCTGCTTCTGCTTGTGGGCCACCTCCTCTTATACTAATACCAGTTGACTTTGAGAAGGGGGGGGGGTGTCTTTTGTGGTGTCTGTGTTCTCAAAACAAGCTCACCAAAGAGGAACTCACACATCAGGATCTAAACCAGTTTATTAGGGAGACAGGAACATTGATTAGCACATATCTAATCTATTCCTCTCCTAGCTGGTTGATTTCCTGTTTCTGGATGAGCAGTTCTTTCTTGGTGGTATCTTCATTCACCTTCAGCTGGTTGATTTCTTTCTTGCTGGCATCTTCATTCACCTTCAGCTGGTTGATTTCCTTCTTGCTCGCATCTTCATTCACCTTCAGCTGGTTGATTTCCTGTTTCTGGATGAGCAGTTCTTTCTGGGTGGCATCTTCATTCTCCTTCAGCTGGTTGATTTCTTTCTTGCTGGCATCTTCATTCACCTTCAGCTGGTTTATTTCCTGTTTCTGGATGAGCAGCTCTTTCTGGGTGGCATCTTCATTCACCTTCAGCTGGTTGATTTCCTTCTTGCTGGCACCTTCATTCACCTTCAGCTGGTTGATTTCCTGTTTCTGGATGAGCAGTTCTTTCTTGGTGGTATCTTCATTCACCTTCAGCTGGTTGATTTCTTTCTTGCTGGCATCTTCATTCACCTTCAGCTGGTTGATTTCCTTCTTGCTCGCATCTTCATTCACCTTCAGCTGGTTGATTTCCTGTTTCTGGATGAGCAGTTCTTTCTTGGTGGTATCTTCATTCACCTTCAGCTGGTTGATTTCTTTCTTGCTGGCATCTTCATTCACCTTCAGCTGGTTGATTTCTTTCTTGCTCGCATCTTCATTCACCTTCAGCTGGTTGATTTCCTGTTTCTGGATGAGCAGTTCTTTCTTGGTGGTATCTTCATTCACCTTCAGCTGGTTGATTTCTTTCTTGCTGGCATCTTCATTCACCTTCAGCTGGTTGATTTCCTTCTTGCTCGCATCTTCATTCACCTTCAGCTGGTTGATTTCCTGTTTCTGGATGAGCAGTTCTTTCTGGGTGGCATCTTCATTCTCCTTCAGCTGGTTGATTTCTTTCTTGCTGGCATCTTCATTCACCTTCAGCTGGTTGATTTCCTGTTTCTGGATGAGCAATTCTTCCTTGCTGGCATCTTCATTCACCTCCAGCTGGTTGGTCAGTTCTATCAAGGCATCTTCAAGGACTGTAAGTCTCTGCTTTAAGCCTGCAGATTCCACATGTTCAATGGACACATATCCAAGGAACACAAAGAAGAACCAGAAAGCGGTCTTCAACATTTTGCCGGATCCCATCAGTGGAAAGTATACGATGTGTGTCTCTGTGGTTTGGGTTCTGCTTCTGCTTGTGGGCCACCTCCTCTTATACTAATACCAGTTGACTTTGAGAAGGGGGGGGGGTGTCTTTTGTGGTGTCTGTGTTCTCAAAACAAGCTCACCAAAGAGGAACTCACACATCAGGATCTAAACCAGTTTATTAGGGAGACAGGAACATTGATTAGCACATATCTAATCTATTCCTCTCCTAGCAAGGTTGTTTAACATTCCAGTTAGGAACATCGTGAACATCACCGCCTAGCCAAGGTTGATTCTCCTAACTGGGCCATTTGATACTTTCAGTCATATCTGTTCTAATGTTACGTGTATTTCTCTTGGTCACTCAACTAGTCAGATTCAGTGTGTGAACACATGTTGTCTCTGACTGTAAACTGAACTTTCATTTTGTGGCCACAGATGAAATAAACTATGTTTCTATTTTTAATAACGACTCAGAATGATTTATACAAACGGCTCATCGTTTTTGTCCTTTAACACAACAAACAATTTCCCACAACAAAACACACACACACACACAACTTTAACAAACTCCCTAGAGCAGGGGTTCCCAAAGTCGGGGTCGTGACCCCCAGGAGGGTCGCGAGCCGCCGCGGGGGGTCGCCAGATGATTTCCAAAAAACAAAAACAAAAAATGTATGCAGTCAGGCCACTGAACTTAGAAGCAGGCCAGGCCAGTGTTTCTAGTTGCAGCAGCGCAATAGTTAGATAACCTAGGTGGGGAACAACCAGGAGATCACTGCAACTCACACAAGTTGGAGAACTATCTCTCTCTCTCTTGCTCTCACACACACACACAAAGGGAGCCGCATGTGATTGGTGGAGGCGGGACCCTTACAATTTTTTTTTTTTGCTAATCGTTGACACATGCTAGCCTGTAATAATCCACCCCAGAAAAATCTACTTTGCATTTGATATATTGCAAATATATGCCATCACACACACTGGCATTTAAAGGGTTAGAATTATAAAATGAATATGTGGTGTTATGATCAGGGCTGAAGTTGAATAAAAGATTGTATTATTTTCAATCTGACATTACAAAAAAACAGAAAATCCATCAAAATCAGTGTTGTTGCTAATCATACTAGCCTGTTTTTTAACAATAATTTGTGATGCCATCACAAACACTGGCATTTAAAGGGTACAAATAAAAAAATCCCTGCACCAGAATGTAGGAAATTAAGTCTTTGTAACAAGACATTTCCTGGTGGAGGACCCCCAGACCCCCCGCTTAAAAAGTGGGCTGACTGGGGCTATATTTTGCACTATATTTCCTGGCCTGAATGACTTCCCCAGTCCGGCCCTGGTTAAAAGCCTCCAATGCTTATTAGTGTGTGTGCGTTTGAACGTGTGCATTTTTCAACCATACATTTCCATTTATTAAAAAAATAATTGAAATGTTTTTGTTACCTCCTATAATAGTGGGGCTTGCGGCTCTCTGACACCGTTATTTGGGGGTCGCGGCCTGAAAAGTTTGGGAACCCCTGCAATAGAGCACTCATGTAGCTGCTTCTCCGTGAGCTAACACCATGCTGCCACTATTGTTCTGTTGTCCGCCAGTTGTTGTTGTTCAGTGCAGTTGTTGTTCTGTATGTATGTCCTGCCTTTTTATTTGCGTTTATCGTTTTTTTTTTTTTTTTTTTTTTACTACTGGGCAGTCCAGTAGAGAGAGAGAGAGGAGGAACGGGAGACAGAGTGGGGGGAAGACATTCGGCAAATAACGACGGGTCCGGGAACCGAACCCGGGTCGGCCGTGCTGCGACTCAGCGCGTTGTGTGGTTCGCCACTGGGGGGCGCCCCGTCCTGCCTTTTTAATAATGTTCCTTTCTGTTTTATTTTTATTTATTTAATTTTATCCCCCATCCCCTTTCCCCTAGGGGGCTTTTTACCCCCAAATAGGCCGTTATTGAAAATAAGAACTTAACTTAATTAACCTGCCTATTCAAATAAAGGTTTGATGATGATGACTTTCTCCACCTAAAAGGTTTTTTACTAAAATTATGTTTGATAACATTTCAGTTGAAAAATAAGATGTGCAATTGCTGGATCTGATCGGCAACGTTTAGTTTTACAGTTTGATCTGAATTTTGGGAACCAGAGAGTGCAGCCGCACAGGGTAGAAGCAGTCCATTTTCATTTAATAATAATAACTTTATTTGTATAGCACTTTTCATACAGAGGTTGCAGTTCAAAGTGCTTCACAACAGTAAAAAATACAGGCATAAGCGAGCATAAAATACAAAGAGATAGCGAGGTAGCAAGGTTAGGCAAATCACAGTTCTTCAGCAATACAAATAATAAAATAGAATAGATTAGATAGAGTAAAAAAGTGCGGTTTGATTCAGTTTAAAATAGGCTAAAGATAATAAGATAGAACGGACAGTAAAAAAGTGTGATAAGATTGTTCAATAAAAAATATATAACAACAGAGCAGTGTATCGCTCTTAGTACTTTGAGTTTCTTTACAAAGTTCTAACATACAACAGAGCATCGCTCTAACATAAAACAGAGCAGTCCGTCGCTCTAAGATACAACAGAGCATCGCTCTAACATACAACAGAGCATCGCTCTAACATACAACAGAGCAGTCCGTCGCTCTAACATACAACAGAGCATCGCTCTAACATACAACAGAGCAGTCCGTCGCTCTAACATACAACAGAGCATCGCTCTAACATACAACAGAGCAGTCCGTCGCTCTAACATACAACAGAGCAGTCCGTCGCTCTAACATACAACAGAGCAGTCCGTCGCTCTAACATATAACAGAGCAGTCCGTCGCTCTAACATACAACAGAGCAGTCCGTCGCTCTAACATACAACAGAGCAGTCCGTCGCTCTAACATACAACAGAGCAGTCCGTCGCTCTAACATACAACAGAGCAGTCCGTCGCTCTAACATACAACAGAGCAGTCCGTCGCTCTAACATACAACAGAGCAGTCCGTCGCTCTAACATACAACAGAGCATCGCTCTAACATACAACAGAGCAGTCCATCGCTCTGATTTAGAAAAAAGGAACTACACCCATTTTCAGAATTCATATATGATATTTACATTTACATTTACATTTAGTCATTTAGCTGACGCTTTTATCCAAAGCGACTTACAAGTTCTGTACGACAAGCCATCAGGAAGGGCACAACTCTATCAGCTGAGCAACAATGTTCATCAAAGTGTTGAGTGCTACAGTGTAGGTTAGTTTATTAGGACAAGTGCATGACAGTACGGTTAGTTAGGGTTAGGTTACATTTTTTTTTGTATTTTTTTTTGTATTTTTTTTTAGTTCAGATAATGGTTGAAGAAGTGCGTCTTTAGTCGACGGCGAAAGATTGGACGTGATTCGGCTGTCCTAACTGGGGTGGGTAGTTCATTCCACCATTGTGGGGCAAGGACTGAGAATAGGCGACTTCTCTTTGATGACCCTCCCGGAGCTTGGATAGGAGTAGGTCTGAGGCGGCCAGAAGATGCAGAGCGTAGGGGTCTTGAGGGTGTGTAGTTAGAGACCATTGACCGGAGGTAGGCGGGAGCGGTTCCCTTTGCCGCCCGGTATGCTAGGTCGAGGGCCTTGAAGCGGATTCGTGCAGCAATGGGGAGCCAGTGCAGGTCCCTAAGAAGTGGGGTGACATGGGCCGACTTCGGTAGGTTTGAGATCAGGCGGGCCGCTGCGTTCTGAATGAGTTGAAGAGGCTTAGTGGCAGTGGCCGGGAGGCCAGCGAGCAGTGCATTGCAGTAGTCGAGGCGGGAGATGACTGTTGATTGGACGAGGAGTTGGGTGGCTTCTTTTGTCAGGAAGGGGCGGATCCTTCTGACGTTGCTCAGGAGGAATCGGCAGGTTCTGGTCGTCGCTGCGATGTGAGCAGAGAAGTTCAACTGGTCGTCGAGGACAACACCAAGGTTCTTGGCGGTCGGGGACGCAGTCACAGCTGCATTCTCGACTGTGATTGAAAGGTCGGTTAGGGGGGAGGATTTGGCCGGCAGGTGGAGCAATTCTGTTTTGCTTAGGTTCAGTTTGAGGTGGTTAGACGTCATCCAGGCGGAGATGTCGGACAGACAGGCCGAGATCCGCTCAGAGACGTGGATATCTGAGGGAGGGAAGGAGAGGAAGAGTTGAGTATCGTCGGCATAACAATGGTAGGAGAAGCCATGAGACGTGATAATGTTACCCAGTGATTTAGTGTAGAGGGAGAAGAGAAGGGGTCCTAAAACCGAGCCCTGGGGGACACCCGTCCGCAGGGGGCGGGTGGCCGACAGGGTCCCTCTCCATGACACTTGGTAGGAGCGGTCATTGAGGTATGATGACAGCCATGTCAGCGCAGAGCCAGCCACTCCCATTCCTGCGAGGGCCGCAAGGAGGATCTGGTGGTTGACTGTGTCGAAGGCTGCAGATAGATCTAGGAGAATCAGGACAGAGGAGAGGCCTTTCGCTTTTGCTAAGTGAAGTGCCTCTGTGACCGCAATGAGGGCTGTCTCTGTGGAGTGACCAGTCCTGAAGCCTGACTGATTAGGGTCTAGGAGGTCATTCTGTAAGAGATAAGCAGTAAGTTGGTTGGATACAGCACGTTCAAGTGTTTTTGAAAGGAAGGAGAGAAGAGAGACAGGACGGTAGTTGCCTATGACGGTAGGGTTCAGGGTTGGTTTTTTTATGAGCGGCGTGACTCTGGCTTGTTTTAGGGAGGTGGGGACCACCCCCGAGTTGAGTGAGGAGTTGATGGTTGCAGTTAGGAATGGGAGGATGTCTGGTGCTATGGTCTGGAGGAGTGGGGAGGGTAGCTGGTCCAGCTGGCAAGTAGTCGGACGGTTCGACGTTACCAGTGTCAGGGTCTCTGCTTCTGTAATGGGAGAGAAAGATGACAGAGTGAAGGATGAGGTTCTCGATTCAGCATTTGGAATGGGTGGGGGTTGGGAGAAGGAGCTGCGGATGTTCTCCACTTTTTCCTCAAAGAAGATCGCAAAGTCTTCGGCAGAGAAAGATGAGGGAGGGGGGGGTGGGGGGGGAGTGAGGAGGGAGGACATGGTAGCATGCAGTTTGCGAAGATTCTTGGCAGAGGCCTCGATCCTATGGTGGAAGAAAGAAGCTTTGGCATTAGTGATGGTTTTGGAGAATGTTAACAAGAGGTTGTGATATGTGTCGATGTCAGCAGTGAGGCGTGACTTTCTATACTTCCTTTCAGCTGCTCTCAGGACCTGTCTTTGTTCTCTCACTGGATCTGTCAGCCATGGACTGGGTGGGGAACGGCGGGCAGGTTTCTCAACGAGGGGACAGAGCTTGTTGAAGGAGGTTGCAAGGGCTGAAAGGAGGGTGGAGGTTGCCATCTCTGTGGAGAGAGCAGAGAAGGTGTCACTCAAAGGTAGAGCGGATAGTATGTCAGAGGAGAGGGTGGAGGGGGATAGGGAGGGCAGGTTGCGTCTGAGTGAGACTGTTTGAGTTGGGGTGAAGACCTTTCGGTTAAGCATGAGAGTTAGTGAGAAGGATATGAAGGAATGGTCAGATACATGTAGGGGAGTTACCGTGGTGTTAATGATGCTGGAGTTACGGGAAAATATGAGATCCAAGGAGTTGCCTGCTTTGTGGGTGGGAGGCATGGCAGTGGGAGTCAGGTCAAACGATTGTAGGAGGGAGACTACTATGACTGACTGAGATGAGTCAGGCAGGTTGAAGTCGCCCAATAGAAGGAGAGGGGTACCATCTTCCGGTAAGGAGCTAAGAAGCATGTCCAGCTCATCTGTGAAGTGATCGAGTGTACCTGGAGGGCGGTAGAGTGTAACAATGGTGAGATTGAAAGGATTAGAGACAGATACTGCATGATATTCGAGAGAGGAGAGTGACAGTTCTGGGAGTGGTGTTACGTTTGTAGCCCATGAAGGAGATGTCATGAGGCCAGTGCCTCCACCCCGTCTGGAAGGTCGAGGTGTGTGAGTGAAGTTATAGTTTGTATAACTGGTTTAATAATAATATTAACTTTATTTAACACTTAATAGAACAACAGAGCAGAGGTTTAAGACCAACGATGATAGTGAACATGAGCAACTCTCGCCCCCAAAATCTCAAATGTATCTATTATTTATTTATAATATATTATTAATATACTTTGTGATGTCATCAAGCATAAAGTCTGGAGCTGCTCCAGAGTCAGTGAATTGGGAGAGATGGTAAAGGTCAGAGGGTAAAGGTCAGAGGGTAAATGCCAGAGTGAAAGGCCAGACTGAGAGCATACAGGCACATTTGGGTATAAAAAATAAATAAAACAAACATTCTGTGGGTCCACAAAATCAGCATCTATCATTAAGGGCAGCTTGTACAGGGGGCTGGGATCCACTCACCTTCAAAATCAATGAATTCAGAAAACATTTCTTGGAAATTATTTCAAATTCAAATACTGAAAAACCATTGGCATGAAAAGGTTGTCCTATCCATATTCAACCCACTGACAAGTAAATGAGCACGGATGTTTTATTATTGGCAAGTAAATGGCCATTTCTGGTTACATATTGAATTGATCTCCAGTCCACCCTGACTGGTACAAGTGCTGCCAAATGTACCTCCCAGCTCGCTGGCGGCAGTCCCACCAATTAATGAATGAATGGATGAATGAATTATTTCAGCAAGAGTGCTTTTTTTTTAATGCTATAAATGTTATTTAAATTCAAAATGAATACAAAAATTCAAAATGAACCCTTTCACTGCCGCACTACCAAACGGTTAACCCTTTCACTGCGACAATACACAGAAGGTTAACCCTTTCACTGCCACACTGTAGAAGGTTAACCCTTTACTATCACACTACCGACGGTGTAGTCTATCATCAGCTGCTCTGGGATCAGTGTAGTCTATCATCAGCTGCTCTGGGATCAGTGTAGTATATCATCAGCTGCTCTGGGATCAGTGTAGCAGTCTATCATCAGCTGCTCTGGGATCAGTGTAGTCTATCATCAGCTGCTCTGGGATCAGTGTAGTCTATCATCAGCTGCTCTGGGATCAGTGTAGTCTATCATCAGCTGCTCTGGGATCAGTGTAGTCTATCATCAGCTGCTCTGGGATCAGTGTAGTCTATCATCAGCTGCTCTGGGATCAGTGTAGTCTATCATCAGCTGCTCTGGGATCAGTGTAGTCTATCAAGTTTCAAGTTTCAAGTTTCTTTAATATTTGTCATACAGAAGTACAGAATACTTTTGTACAAAATGCTTCTTACTGTTGCGCTCCAGAGACTGTGCATGACAAGATAAGTATGAAATAAAAACATAGTAAAAATTAGAAGAAAAAAAAAGAGGTCACAGTGTTCAGTTTAGACATATGTACAATGTTCGTAGACGTAGTTACCATACAATATACAATACTGTGCAGTGTACTAATATACAATACTATATAGTGCAAGGCATAAATGGACGAGGTGCAGTTTAGGTACAGTTCACAGTAGGTGTACGAGTTGTAGTGCAAATCCTTTATCAATAAATATAAAGTGTAAGTGTGTTTGTGTGATCTAAAGTGTGGAGAGTGGGTGCTGCAGTGTGTTGTTTGTTTGAGTGGGTGTGTGTGTGCGTGTGGGTGTGTGTGCTGTGTGCATTTGATGGTTGTTGCATAGTGATTATTGTTCGTTTAGCGATTATTGTTCGTTTAGCAGCCTGATGGCCTGGGGATAGAAGCTCCTTCTGAGTCTTTCTGTGCTCGCCATAAGACTCCGGTATCGCTTGCCTGACGGCAGCAGTTCAAAGAGGCAGTTGTTCGGGTGGCTCGAGTCCTTAATAATTCTCTTAGCCTTCCCCTTGCACCGCTTGTTGTAAATGTTCTGGAGGGTGGGAAGCCCCCCTCTAATTGTGCGTTCGGCTGAACGTGTCACTCTTTGTAGTCTGCTACGGTCTTGTGCAGTGCTATTCCCAAACCAGGAGGTGATGTTGCCGGTCAGGATGCTCTCTATTGTACATGAGTAGAAGTTCCTAAGGATCTTCTGACTGACTTGGAACTTCCTTAGGCGCCTGAGGAAGTAGAGGCGTTGTCGTGCCTTCTTCACAACACTGTCAATGTGTGTGGTCCATGTCAAGTCCTCGGATATGTGGGCTCCGAGGTACTTGAAACTGTTCACTCTCTCAACTGGTGCCCCGTCGATGCTGAGGGGGCTGTAGTCCTTGACCCCCGACCTCCTGAAGTCCACAATCATCTCTTTTGTTTTGCTGACGTTCAGGGAGAGGCAGTTCTCCTGACACCACTGTGACAGGTTCTCTACCTCTTCCAGGTAGGCCCTTTCGTCGTTGGCAGAGATCAGGCCCACCACTACGGTGTCATCAGCAAATTTGATGATGGTGTTGTTGTTCCGCTGTGCTACGCAGTCATGTGTGTACAGGGAGTAGAGGAGGGGGCTCAGAACACAGCCCTGGGGGGCCCCTATGTTGAGCGTGATGGATGAGGAGGTGCAGTTGCCGGCTCTTACCACCTGGGGTCTGCCCGTCAGGAAGTCCAGGACCCACTGGCACAGGTCATAGTTCAAGCCCAGGTCCCTGAGCTTGGCTATGAGTTTGGAGGGGACTATGGTATTGAATGCTGAGCTGTAGTCGATGAACAGCATTCTCACATAGTTCCCCTTCCTCTTGTCCAGATGTGATGCTGCTGTGTGCAGCACATGGGCTATGGCGTCCTCCGTGGACCTGTTGGGGCGATATGCAAATTGCAGAGGGTCCAGGTTGATGGGGAGGGAGGAACAGATGTAGCCCTTCACCAGCTTCTCAAAGCACTTCATGGCTATGGAGGTGAGGGCTACAGGGCGGTAGTCGTTGAGGCAAGCGGGCGTAGATTTTTTGGGTACAGGGATGATGGTGGACTTCTTCAGACAGGTGGGGATGACGGCCTGTTCCAAGGACAGGTTGAAGATGTCAGTGAATACCGGGGCCAGTTGGTCGGCACAGACTTTTAGGACGCGGCCGGGGATGCCGTCCGGTCCTGCTGCCTTCCTGATATCCACTTTTTTAAAGATCCGTCTCACCTCATGCTCTGTTACCCTGAACACTGAGTCTCCATCAGCAGACCCCCCCCCCCCCCATTGCCGTGGTTTGTAGGCTGGTGTTGTTATTCACAGCCTCAAACCTCGCATAGAAGGAGTTGAGATCATTTGCTAAGGAGATGTCACTGTTCAGTTTGAGGGGGGTTCCTTTGTAGTCTGTCATTGTTCTGAGGCCCTGCCACATGCCTCTAGAGTCAGCCTGTTCAAACTGGAGTTCAACTTTATCCCTGTAACGCCGTTTTGCCTCTATTACTGCTCTCCTGACGTTGTATCTTGCCATCTTGTGTTCTTCCATGTTGCCTGTCACCAGCCCGGTGTTGTATGCTGATGTGCGCACTTTCAGAGCCTCACGGACGGATTTGTCTACCCAGGGCTTTTGATTTGATTTGCTCTGGGATCAGTGTAGCAGCCTATCATCACCTGCTCTGGGATCAGTGTAGTCTATCATCAGCTGCTCTGGGATCAGTGTAGCAGCCTATCATCACCTGCTCTGGGATCATAGCATGTTTTATTAACCCTTTCACCGTCAGTAGTGTGATAGTAAAGGGTTAACCTTCTGTAGTGTGGCAGTGAAAGGGTTAACCTGCTGTCGTGTGGCAGTGAAAGGGTTAACCTTCTGTGTATTGTGGCAGTGAAAGTGTTAACCGTTTGGTAGTGCTGCAGTGAAAGGGTTAACCTGCTGTTGTGTGGCAGTGAAAGGGTTAACCTGCTGTTGTGTGGGAGTGAAAGGGTTAACCTGCTGTTATTGTCGCAGTGAAAGGGTTAACCTGCTGTGTATTGTCACAATGAAAGGGTTAACCTGCTGTGTATTGTCACAGTGAAAGGGTTAACCTGCTGTGTATTGTCACAGTGAAAGGGTTAACCTGCTGTGTATTGTCACAGTGAAAGGGTTAACATGCTGTGTATTGTCACAGTGAAAGGGTTAACCTGCTGTGTATTGTCACAGTGAAAGGGTTAACCTGCTGTGTATTGCCACAGTGAAAGGGTCAACCTGCTGTGTATTGTGGCAGTGAAAGGGTTAACCTGCTGTGTATTGTCACAGTGAAAGGGTTAACATGCTGTGTATTGTCACAGTGAAAGGGTTAGCCTGCTGTGTATTGTCACAGTGAAAGGGTTAACCTGCTGTGTATTGTCACAGTGAAAGGGTTAACCTGCTGTGTATTGCCACAGTGAAAGGGTCAACCTGCTGTGTATTGTGGCAGTGAAAGGGTTAACCTGCTGTGTATTGTGGCAGTGAAAGGGTTAACCTGCTGTGTATTGTGGCAGTGAAAGGGTTAACCTGAAAGAAAGAACAACAGGCAGAACTCTGAGCCCTCACATTACCAATAGGACTGGCTGGCCTGCACTACCACTCTGCACCAATAGGACTGGCTGGCCTGCACTACCACTCTGCACCAATAGGACTGGCTGGCCTGCACTACCACTCTGCACCAATAGGACTGGCTGGCCTGCACTACCACTCTCCACCAATATGACTGGCTGGCCTGCACTACCACTCTGAGCCTCACATCACCAATAGGACTGGCTGGCCTGCACTACCACTCTGCACCAATATGACTGGCTGGCCTGCACTACCACTCCTCTGAGTCCTCACATCACCAATATGACTGGCTGGCCTGCACTACCACTCCTCTGAGTCCTCACATCACCAATAGGACTGGCTGGCCTGCACTACCACTCTGAGCCTCACATCACCAATATGACTGGCTGGCCTGCACTACCACTCTGCACCAATAGGACTGGCTGGCCTGCACTACCACTCTGAGTCCTCACATCACCAATATGACTGGCTGGCCTGCACTCCGACTCTGAGCCTCACATTACCAATAGGACTGGCTGGCCTGCACTACCACTCTGAGTCCTCACATTACCAATAGGACTGGCTGGCCTGCACTACCACTCTGAGTCCTCACATTACCAATAGGACTGGCTGGCCTGCACTACCACTCTGAGTCCTCACATTACCAATAGGACCGGCTGGCCTGCACTACCACTCTGAGTCCTCACATTACCAATAGGACCGGCTGGCCTGCACTACCACTCTGAGTCCTCACATTACCAATAGGACTGGCTGGCCTGCACTACCACTCCTCTGAGCCTCACATTACCAATATGACTGGCTGGCCTGCACTACCACTCTGAGTCCTCACATTACCAATAGGACTGGCTGGCCTGCACTACCACTCCTCTGAGCCTCACATTACCAATAGGACTGGCTGGCCTGCACTACCACTCTGAGTCCTCACATTACCAATAGGACTGGCTGGCCTGCACTACCACTCCTCTGAGCCTCACATTACCAATAGGACCGGCTGGCCTGCACTACCACTCTGAGTCCTCACATTACCAATAGGACCGGCTGGCCTGCACTACCACTCTGAGTCCTCACATTACCAATAGGACCGGCTGGCCTGCACTACCACTCTGAGTCCTCACATTACCAATAGGACCGGCTGGCCTGCACTACCACTCTGAGTCCTCACATCACCAATATGACTGGCTGGCCTGCACTACCACTCTGAGTCCTCACATTACCAATAGGACTGGCTGGCCTGCACTACCACTCTGAGTCCTCACATCACCAATATGACTGGCTGGCCTGCACTACCACTCTGAGTCCTCACATTACCAATAGGACTGGCTGGCCTGCACTACCACTCTGAGTCCTCACATCACCAATAGGACTGGCTGGCCTGCACTACCACTCTGAGTCCTCACATCACCAATAGGACTGGCTGGCCTGCACTACCTCTCTGAGTCCTCACATTACCAATAGGACTGGCTGGCCTGCACTACCACTCTCCACCAATAGGACTGGCTGGCCTGCACTACCACTCTGCACCAATAGGACTGGCTGGCCTGCACTACCACTCCGACTCAGCACTTCTTCCACCCCCTACAGTGGTCAACTGCCAAAGATAACAGAGACAGCGTCTCACCGAGCTGGTTAACAGTGCAGCTTCTAGAAGACCCCAGAAGACTATCCAACAACTCACCCAGAATGGTAAGAAGAACCATCTCAGAAAGGCAGATGACTGTGCCTGAATTGCCTGAGTTTTTGATTGTGGGTGACGCAGCTGTAAATGATGTAAAATGCATAGGAAAGAGGAAGGCAAAAGTACTATGTCTTTCCCAAAGACACAGTCTCTGATATGGATGACAGAATTTTGGATCTTGTCGCTGCACACCCAACAGTGAAAACCCTGATCTTGCACATCGGTACATGTGACACAGAAGATAAAAAGTCAGAAATCCTAAAACGGCATTTCACTGCTTTATTTAGCACACTCAGCTCCCTGAACATGGATGTGTGCATCAGTGGTCCAATGCCACCTATGAGAGGTGGAGATGAGCGTTTCAGCAGACTTTCTGCACTGAGCAAATGGCTTTCAACCACATGTATCAATGAATCTATTGATTTTATTGACAATTTCAAGTTTTTCTGGGATCGCAGACACCTTTTTGCAGATGGAATCCACCTGAACAAGCAAGGTGCAAAACTGTTCTACTCCAATGTGTTCTACACGCTTGGTGTGCCTCCGCACAAGGTCGGAACACAAGTTTCCCAAACAACAGACAAACAACTCCTATCTGCCGAGGTCGCGCCCATATCACCCCCCCCCCCCTTATCAAACGCAAGGCCCCGCAGCCACCAACCCTGCCCCAGAAAGCGATATGCCCCCCACCCATACCTCCTCCACAGCGCTGTCGAAATCACACTCTGGTGGCCTCCCAGCTGACAAGCCCAGCTCCAAATGGTTTAGAAAATACATTTGATTACTGATATCAACAGGGTCCTATGTGCCTAGCAACAAACATGTATGGACCCCACGCGCCGGGAGATCAAAGGGAGGGTGTCTGTATCGTCAGGCCCACAGGCTCCCCTTTGAACCCGCCTGTCATCAGTGATTCTCCGTCTGTCACCAATATCCTAGACCCGCTTTGCAAATCCAAGGGCCTTCATTTTCTACAGATAAATACTCGAAGTCTTCTCCCCAAGCTTCATGAACTCCGGATTATCTCCAGTCAGAGTAAAGTATCTATAATCTGCTGCAGTGAAACCTGGCTGGATGACTCAATAACAGACTCCGAAATTGAAATAGAAAATGTTATTGTTGTTAGGAAAGATAGGAACCGCAAAGGCGGTGGTGTCTGTGTTTTTTGTTAAGGCAGATTTGGTTTTTAATGTAAGAACGGACCTAAATAATGAGTTGATTGAGGCGGTGTGGTTGGATATTACTCTTCCCAGGAGTAAGCCTATTTTATTGGGAGCGTGTTATCGTCCACCCAACCAAAACCATTTTTATGAGCTACTAGAAGAGGTATGTTCAAACGGTGAAGGTTTTGCTAAGGCAGAAGTTATCATTCTAGGAGATCTGAACACGGACATTATCAAGAAAGACACTGCAATCTTTAAAGCCTTTGTTAATTTCTGCAGAATGTTTGATCTTCTTCAGATAATAAGAGATCCCACGAGAGTCACAACCACAACCCAAACTATTATAGACCTTATTCTGGTGTCCGACAGCATTGGACACAGCCAGTGGTGGAAGAAGTTCACAGTTCCTTTACTTAAGTAAAAGTAGAAATACTCAGATAAATTAGTATTCTGGTAAAAGTAAAAGTCCTCCATTCAAATTCTACTTAAGTAAAAGTAGAGAAGTATTTGCTATTGAATGTACTTAAGTATCTAAAGTAAACGTACACATTCTACATGACGTTTGTGTATCCATTGACCTCCATATGGGTCTGGTCGTCCCAGACCTACTCCTATCTGAGCTCCGGGAGGGTCATCAAGGAGAACCTGCCTTTTCTCAGTCCTTGCCCCACAATGGTGGAATGAACTACCCACCGCAGTTAGGACAGCCGAAACCTGTCCAATCTTTCGCCGTCGACTAAAGACGCACTTCTTCAACCATTATCTGATCAATCAAAAATAAAAATAAATCTAACTAACCTTACTGTCATGCACTTGTCCTAATAAACTAACCTACACTGTAACATGCAACACTTTGATGAACATTGTTACTCAGCTGATAGAGTTGTGCCCTTCCTGCTGACTTGTCGTACAGAACTTGTAAGTCGCTTTGGATAAAAGCGTCAGCTAAATGACTAAATGTAAATGTATAGGTTGTGTTAAAGTGGTATGTGGTCCAGTTATGCTGCTCTGATTATGTCCTCTTGAAGTTGACAGGCTTTAAGTGTGAAAGTATAGAAAACACAATATATAAAAAATAAGAAATGTATGAAGATTATCTTATGTTTTCTATGCAAAACTAGTAACTAGTAACTGATAAATGTAGTGGAGTAAAAAGTACAATATTTCCCTTGAAATGTAGCGGAGTAAAAGTATAAAGGTCCCTAAAATTTAAATACTCACATAATGTACAAGTAGCTCGAAAATGTACTTAAGTACAGTACTTGAGTAAAAAATACTTAGTTACCTTCCACCACTGGACACAGCCTTACATTACTTTGAAGTTCAAAAAGGAAAACTTACCACATCAATGGAGAGAAGAAGTGAGGTTTAAATTAAATAATGGTATCTATTAACAACTAGGACATACAATATTTAAACTTTAGTTTTTTTGAAATTATTATTTATGCTGAATTATAAAACATATTGTCCAAATATTATAAACATACAAATATAAGTCTTTAACATAATTTCCTTTAACATTGCATTGTGGTCATAAAGTGAAGTGATTGTCAAGGCTTGTAAAGAAGGATGCAAAAGAATGGTGGTAGCTAATTCAAACTTCAGCTCAACCTCCACGCTGCGACCATGAACATGACATCACAACACACAGCATACTATATCCAGACCTGGGTCAGATAGCATTTGAAACCTGCCCTCTTCTTGATCCTCCAATCACAGCTTCCCTCAGATAAACGGCAATGTTGTAGCCTGCTTGGTGCACAAAGACCAGCCACATAATACACATAGGTGCCAGAAAGTTTAGCTATTTGATAATTCCGTCAATTTAGTATACTTATCTCTACTCGACCACTTAGGTAATACTATTTTATACTACTGGTACTCAAAGTAGGTCAAATCAAACGCTACAAATGATCATAGGTGATATTTTAGAAGCCAACTAGCGTTTCAAGTTTTCCCCCCTGTGTTCGTTTGACAATAAACAGCATGTCATTTCCAGGGTAGCTTGGCTTGTGTGTTTTATGGAGGGAGGTGTACTTTAGCAGTGGTTCTCAACCTGAGGCCCAGGGACCTCCAGTGGTCCTCAAGTGGTTCCAGGGGGGGTCCCAGTAAAATGTAGTTAAATTACAGAGAGAACTAGTAATTCTGGAATTAAATATATCCAACAACCAAACATCTTCTCAGATGGGGTCCCAGAGACAGAAGCTTATCAAACGGGGGTCCACAGACTAACGTGTATCAATTTGAGGTCCTTGGCACAAAAAAAAGTTTGTGTTTTCCTTCGGTCATGACGTGCTTTATCAGGGGGTGTGTATTGGATGGGGATGTGGTGTGCAGGGCCGCCTCAGGGGGTGTGCGGGCAGTGCGGTCGCACAGGGCCTCGCGGGAAGGGGGGCCTCGAAAAAAATAAATAAATAATTATTATTATTATTTTTTTTTTTGCGAGGCCCCCCTTCCCGCGAGGCCCTTTTTCATCACAGACCTAAAATCTAGTTTTGCTTACATGCTTATATATTTCACATTAGACGTTTGTAGAATAGTGTTCCGGGCTCTGCTGCTCTGCAGATAGACACGTTTGTAGAATAGTGTTCCGGGCTCTGCGGCTCTGGGTTTTTCTTTTGTGCAAAGCATCGTTGGAGGACTAACACTAGGGGGAGCCGAGCTGGTTGGCGTCGGTCTGGTAGTCGGTAGAGAGATGTGAAGAAGACCGGATCCACGAGGGGGTACAGCCAGGTATAGGCTCTATTCAGCGCTATCCAGAGGGCGTTTTCCTTTATGCCAAGCAAGCAGTGCAAAAATGCTTCCGCATTCGTCACCGCACGCTAGTGCGGTAAAGCGCCCTTCTTTTCAGGCCCCGCTTAGACAAATGCTACCGTGCGTGCACCGGCGGCGGCGTGCTCGCTCAGGTGCGTGCGTGCGCCGGCGTGCTCGCGCGAGGTGCCCGCGCATGCGCATGAGATCCCGCCTTGGTTCGACACGAGCGGAGCTCAATATATATAAGTCACCGCCCCTTATCCAGTATCTAGAAATAGCTCAATTGGCAAGGCCACATGGCTGTGGATCCTATGGCTCGTTTGCTGGCGAGTTCGAATCCCATCGAAAATATTTTTTAACGTGATTTTTTTTTAACGTGTATTCTTTCGCCGGTTAAGGTTAGGCATGGTTAAGGTTAAGGTTAAGGTTAGGCATTGTTTCGGAGTTGGTTAAGGTTAGAACGGTTAAGTTTAGGCGCTGTTAAGGAGCTGGTTAAGGTTAGAGTTTGTCAAAGAGAATGGCAATATAATTTCTATGGTTAAGGTTAGGCATGGTTAAGGTTAAGGTTAAGGTTAGGCATTGTTTCGGAGTTGGTTAAGGTTAGAACGGTTAAGTTTAGGCGCTGTTAAGGAGCTGGTTAAGGTTAGAGTTTGTCAAAGAGAATGGCAATAGACAGCCTATTTCCGCGCGACCTGGGCGCTGGGCGGCGGAAAATGAAAGGCGCATTACTGCACGCCACTACGGTAAATTTTTGCACTGCTTGCTTGGCATAAAGCTACACGCATCCAGAGGAGCGAGTGGATGTCTTTTGAAAAGCAGCATGGAGCAGAAGAAATAACACCGTGTGCCATAAGCTTGTTATCAATACCAAGTATGATTAGGTTATGCCAAGACGAAGAGGACGTTCGGCAGATGGACTGAAGATGAAAGTTGTTGCGTGTTAGAACCTTCAGTGAGGCTATAGCTATGTCGGCTAGTAGCAATTAGCTAAAGGCAGGGACAGGTAACTAGCGTTAGCTAACGCTAGCGTTAGCTAATGCTAGCTAACTAGCGTTAGCTAGCTACGTTATCGAGTGCTGTTCCGGGCGGACAATATCATGGATGGGACTGGTACTTTTCATCTCCACGGTAGGAAAATGCGTCGACGTCGTCTCCTTCCAACTTTGCCATTGAATCTGCGTTAGGGTGAGTTTTTCAAGCAATCTATTCTGTTCCCGCTGTGGTCTCTGTCTCTCTGGTGCTGCACCCACCCGCCGTGGTGTGTGTCTCTCTGTCTCTCTCGTGCTACACCCACCCGCCGTGGTGTGTGTCTCTCTGTCTCTCTCGTGCTACACCCACCCGCCGTGGTGTGTGTCTCTCTCGTGCTGCACAGCTAAAACTGCACATTCTTTCTGTTCCCCCAGGAGGAATGGCAATTTCTGCACTTCTGTCATACTTTGGAATTCTGGGGAAATTATTTCAATTTTTGGAAAGAATTCCTCCCCAATATCTCTGTAATTTTCACATTGTGTTAGGAAGTGTAGTTCAGTCTCTACGGCTCCCTCATCACAAAGACAGCACAGCCTCTCCTCTCTGGGCAGCCAGGTCTGTCTGTGTCTGCCCTTCTCTATCGCCAAACCATGGTCACTCAGTCTGTAACTTGTCAGATTATTTCTTAGATTCTTATCAGTTACTGTGCTGAGGTAGTCTGCCACAGTATACTGTCTGTTTAGGGCCAAATATGTTTCTAATTTGTGTTGTGGTGTGAGTTGATTCCAATACGTAATGTATTTATCTTTTTCTTTGGTTATAATTTGGTTAGGTCTAATCTTCTGAGGCTGGCTAGGGTTTGTGATGTCAGAGTGTGAGATGTCAGCCAGTTTCATTATGAGTTGACAAAAGGGGCTCTTTGTAGGTCTCTATCTCTCTCTCTATATGTGGACTGTATCATGCCCAGCCTCGGGCAGCGCTATTATTTAAGAATATGTTGACTGTATGCCCAGCCTCGGGCAGCGCTATTATTTAAGAATATGTTGACTGTATAAAAAAAAAAATATATATATATTATATACATTTTTATTTTTACCTTTATGGGGGGGGGGAGCGTTTAAATCTCGCACAGGGCCTCGCATTTCTCCCAGGCGGCCCTGCCTGTACATTGTATATTGCTATTACACTTTGCTGTTACATTTGCACTCTGGTTGGATGCCAATACCATTTCCATTGTAGTGTACTTGTGCTGCATGATCACAATACATTTTAAAAATAAAAAAAAGATCCATAATAAAAGCTTTGCTTTTCCCCTCAAATGATTAATTAGGCTGTGATCACACTGGAGACCTTTCTGAATGCTTTTTTTAAGCCACACTTTTTTTTTTATTATTACATATCGGAGGTATCTGAAGGGAAATCGACGGCGAAACAAACCAATCGATAACGGAGAAGCTAATTCTGGCAGTTTCTGACAAACCTCGTTTGAAAGACCAGGTCGTACCACGACCGAGATATGAACTGCAACGCCTGGAGGGTTGTGAGCAGTAATATGTAACTTACACTGCTGAGCCCAGGCAGCGACGGTAATCAGAGGTATCGCCACGCAAGAAGGTGTACAATCAGATCACAGCTTTAAAGGGGACATGCGTTGCTATTCCTAGCACTATTTGGGCAACTTTACACAATTCCTGTTAGTCTATTGAAGACATCTGTAAGGTTTTTAAAAAAAAAAATTATATTTCTAATCAAGTACTCAAAACCATCATTTTTCAGCTTCAAGATTTCAGGCTGTTATGGCCTGGCTCCGCCCATAAGCACTTTGAGTGACAGTCAGTCCACACAGTCTGCGACTGGTAGACAGAGAGATAGAGAGAGAGGGGGGGGTGGGGGAGAGAGAGAGAGAGAGAGAGAGAGAGAAAAAAAGACAGGCCGTTATTGACAAGGCCCCCTCTCTCTTCCTTTCTCTCCCTCTTGGGTGTGCCGCGCGGCAGCTTGTGGGGGGGGGGGGCCTCCCTCTCTCTTCCTTTTTTTCTTTCTTTCAATCTCCCGTTTGCGGGTGTGTGCCGCGCGGCAGGTCCCTGACGTCAAAACTCAGGCCGGACGTCAATCAGGCCTTCAAATGGAGCAGGAAATTATCTGAGCTGAATCAGAGCAATCCGCCAATATGGTATTTAGACACTAAAACACATTGATACTAACTCCTATTACTATAATACAATGCTAGAGACTGAAAAATGACATTTATAATGCATGTCACCTTTAATGAATGCATCAGTAAAAAAAATTAATGTTGTTTACATTTTGTAAATGGCTATAATGGCTGCATTTATATAGCGCTTTTTATCCAAAGCGCTTTACAATTTGTTCCTCACATGTTTACCCATTCACTCACTCACTCACACACCGATGGCAGAGGCGACCATGCAAGGTGCCGACCTGCTCATCAGGAGCAATTAGGGGGTTAAGTGTCTTGCTCAAGGACACTTCGACACGCTGACCCGGGAGGAGCGGGAATCGAACCGGGAACCTCCGGATTACCAGACGACTGCGCTAGCTCCTGAGCCCCTGTTGATCCATGGCACACATGTTGTGTGGAAGTATCCAGTGGTGGAAGAAGTACACAGTTCCTTTACTTCAAATTCTCCTCAAGTAAAAGTAGAGAAGTATTTGCTATTGAATGTACTTAAGTATCTAAAGTAAAAGTATGCATTCTTCAAGACGTTTGTGTATTCCAGTGCTTTGGAGCATGCAATCCTCGAACCATTGACCTCTACAGGTTATGTTAAAGTGGTATGTGGTCCAGTTATGCTGCTCTGATTAAAGGTCATGTTAAAGTGGTATGTGGTCCAGTTATGCTGCTCTGATTAAAGGTTATGTTAAAGTGGTATGTGGTCCAGTGATGCTGCTCTGATTAAAGGTCATGTTAAAGTGGTATGTGGTCCAGTGATGCTGCTCTGATTAAAGGTTATGTTAAAGTGGTATGTGGTCCAGTTATGCTGCTCTGATTAAAGGTTATGTTAAAGTGGTATGTGGTCCAGTTATGCTGCTCTGATTAAAGGTTATGTTAAAGTGGTATGTGGTCCAGTTATGCTGCTCTGATTAAAGGTCATGTTAAAGTGGTATGTGGTCCAGTTATGCTGCTCTGATTAAAGGTTATGTTAAAGTGGTATGTGGTCCAGTTATGCTGCTCTGATTAAAGGTTGTGTTAAAGTGGTATGTGGTCCAGTTATGCTGCTCTGATTACGTCCTCTTGAAGTTGACAGGCTTCAAATGTGATAGTATATAAATCATACAAAACAACGTTTTGCCATGTTTTATGCAAAATCCTTTTCTTCAAAGTAACTAGTAACTGGTTCAGATAAATGTAATGGACTAAAAAGTACAATATTTCCTTTGAAATGTAGTGGAGTGAAAGTATAAAGTTCCCTAAAATGAAAATGCTCACATAAAGTACAAGATGCTTGAAATTGTACTGAAGTACAGTACTTGGAGTAAAAATACTTAGTTACTTTCCACCACTGTATAGCCTCCCTACTTCCCGTTTCCCCATGTGGAAGGCACCTGATTGGAATAATGACACGCTGCTGCTCTAGTGCGACATCTAGTGGCTGAATGCTATCTATAGCGCCTATAAATAAAAGAACGCGCCATAGCCTTCTTTTTATAGAACCTGCATTTAGGCTACAAGCCATTCCCTTTAATAATAATACCCCCAAAAAAAGATCAATCATTATCTTTGGCAATTGAAAAAAGAATACAAAAAAGAAAATCACATTCAAGGGTTCAGAGAGACATTAGAAGTCAATAAATTAATCAATTCACAGCATAACTAAAACTAAGACACGGTCACACTGGTGAATCATTTCGCCTCCACAGCGAAGTTGTCAAACTGGGCCAGTTCAAACGACTGTGTACCGATGGCCGCCCAGCCATGCTGCGGCGACAACACCGCTGCGTTCTTCCACAGTGGATATCCGTTCAGCAAGCCGGACGCATACTGGCCCTGGGAGAGAGAGAGAGACAACCAATAAGAAACATACTGGCCCTGGAGAGAGAGAGAGAGAGACAACCAATAAGAAACATACTGGCCCTGGAGAGAGAGAGAGAGACAACCAATAAGAAACATACTGGCCCTGGGAGAGAGAGAGAGAGAGAGAGAGACAACCAATAAGAAACATACTGGCCCTGGGAGAGAGAGAGAGAGAGAGAGAGAGAGAGAGAGAGAGAGACAACCAATAAGAAACATACTGGCCCTGGGAGAGAGAGAGAGACAACCAATAAGAAACATACTGGCCCTGGGAGAGAGAGAGAGAGAGAGAGAGAGAGAGAGAGAGAGAGAGAGACAACCAATAAGAAACATACTGGCCCTGGGAGAGAGAGAGAGACAACCAATAATAAACATACTGGCCCTGGGAGAGAGAGAGAGAGAGACAACCAATAAGAAACATACTGGCCCTGGGAGAGAGAGAGAGAGAGAGAGAGAGACAACCAATAAGAAACATACTGGCCCTGGGAGAGAGAGAGAGAGAGACAACCAATAAGAAACATACTGGCCCTGGGAGAGAGAGAGAGAGAGAGAGAGACAACCAATAAGAAACATACTGGCCCTGGGAGAGAGACAGAGAGAGAGACAACCAATAAGAAACATACTGGCCCTGGGAGAGAGAGAGAGAGAGAGAGAGAGAGAGAGAGAGAGAGAGAGAGACAACCAATAAGAAACATACTGGCCCTGGAGAGAGAGAGAGAGAGAGAGAGAGAGAGAGAGAGAGAGAGAGAGAGAGAGAGAGAGAGAGAGAGAGAGAGAGAGAGAGAGAGAGAGAGAGAGAGAGAGAGAGAGAGAGACAACGAGAGAGAGAGAGACAACGAGAGAGAGAGAGAGACAACGGGAGAGAGAGACAACAAGAGAGAGAGAGAGAGACAACGAGAGAGAGACAATAAGAAGCATACTGGCCCTGGAAAACAGAAAAAGAGAGGAAAGAAAGAAAGAAAGAGAGACAGAGAGAGAGAGAAAAGTTAAATGTGTAAATTCTGATTGGTTTTTGCAGTCTGAGAGTTGTATGTTGAGTTTTCTTTGTGTGGAGTCTAGAGATTTTTTCAGTTTAGCAGGAATTTTGGAGAAAGCATGGCACTTGAGACAAAACACATTATATCCTATATCATTTTTACATGAATTCCTCTTGTTTCTTTGAAGTGCATTGTTTACAGCGTGTTATGTTTTCTTTCGTTTTCTTTTTTGTGGCCATCTTGGTCTATATACTTATTGTTAAGTATAGTATATACTTATTGTGTATGTGTCTTGTAAGCCCATATGGGCTGGGCATACTGTACATCTGTATGTAAGACACAAAAATTAAAAATATCAATCAATCAATCAGTAACTGATGGGTTCAGAGATAAATGTAATGGAGTAAAAAGTACAATATTTCCTGTGTTGACTTGGGGCAACATTTGGATGCAAGAACCTCGTTGTTGGCTCCTATTTATCCCTTTCACTGCCACACTACAGAAGGTTAACCCTTTTACTATCACACTACCGACGGTTAACCTGCTGTCGTGTGGCAGTGACCTTCCGTATTGTCGCAGTGAAAGGGTTCAACCGTTTGGTAGTGCGGCAGTGAAAGGGTTAAAGGGGGAGTGTCCATTTGAATGAAAAATGCTGACGGCATTTCGCCAAACAAATCATCAACCGACAAACACCATCATGTGAGCACAGCGGGTTGGGCTACAGTTTGAGTGGCAGTTTGTTCTACCAATTGAACGCACCGTCTGGGACTTTTTGTGAGGGAAGTGGCCTTGAAAACGGAAGGAGACGAAACTGCGTTCCGAATCATGCCATGGTGGGGGCGGAGCTCCCCCTTTTTGGCTACATCAGAACCTCCATTTTGACCTCCCTAAGCTTGAGGACTGGGCCCCGTGAGTGAGCGCTGAGCGTATATACCTGTACGGTGAGCGTTAAGGTGTGCCACCCATACGCTCTGGTGCCAGACTGCCCCTCGGCAAGCACCGTCTGACGAGCTGTGGAGGAAAGACGTGGACAAAAGTAAGCAGTGATATACTCCATGATGAGCTGACCGCAGTGCGGTCCACGTTTAGCCACAGACTTATTCCCCCCCCCCCCCCGCCCCCGACATACCACACAGGCAGTCCTTTGTGCCGGTGGCAATCTGGCCCCACAACCAGGCAGGGCCAGGACGGGCCAACTGCCGTGGACTGGAGGAGCTGGGTTGTGGACTGTAACTAATGAATTAATTAACATCACGATTGAACTTGTTTCTTTTTCTTTTCTTCCATTCACCACTCTTAGTTCTATTTTAGCTCTTCTTTTTAGCCCTATGTATTTGTCCATCTTTGTTCTCAACACGTGTGTTATGTATTAACTGTTTCTATTAAATGTTTTTAAATGGCTGTTATGCTGTGATGGACATCTGAATCTCCCATCGGGGATAAATAAAGGTTTTCAAATCAAATCAAATCAAATCAAAATAACCAATTTAACCGGAGGCCTATTGTTATTTATTTTCGATCAATTACGTTTATTTGAATAGGGACAGTGCACATTATTGCACAACAGTAATGAGTGCACAACAGAAATGAGACAGAGTACCCCCACTTATGCCAGTGTTAGCTGGGTAGCTAGTTTTCAACCGCAGTCCCTAGGCAAGATGTTAAATGCCGGGTTAAAAACAGCATAGAAAGCGACATTTTAGACATCGTAAGAGCATAATTAAAAAAAACAGTACATTATATGAATATATCAGCATAGGTAAAAGTGGTTAAGGCTATTAAAATACACAATTTGCTATCGGCAAAGTGTGGAAAATACAGAATGGGATGGAAGAATACAGGGAAAAATGCTGAGACGGAACAAGGCAAGACAGGGACGATGAAACGTCAGCAACATGTACAGTGGGCATGCAAACAGGCAGACAGACATACATTTAGTAACACACACTACTAACGCACACAAAGTAACACACCGCAGGGGTCGTGCTAGGATTTTAAACTGCCGGAGAGAAGTCCACCGTTTGTCGGACATTATGATAAAAAAAAAAAACGCCCATATCTATTTTCAATGCATGAACGACAGGCAGGTGCATTTAATGATGTAGCCTAAAAACATATGTTACAGCGTAGTATTATATTTTGGACTGAAAACGATTTGAAAATAAAGGAATAATACAACAATTAAATGGGCCTATTAGCCTACAGCTTCGCCTTGCACAAGCGGATGGATTAGGCTACATTAAAATCGCGCATTTTGGTGTGCGTGACTGCGTGCGTAATGTTTTCTCAACAAAAGACGCCGTCTGGATTTTTGCATCATTCGTTTATTATAAACACATTGCTCTTCAGAATGACGATTTTAACATTTTCTTTACGACACGTGACAATTGGACCCAACGTTAACGAACAACGCTTTCGGGGGGAAATCAGACCAGAACAGTGTGTAGGCTATTGAAGAAAAGAAAAAACTTCACCGAGCTCCTTGACGAGAAAAGGCTAGTTGGATTGGATGCTCTCTGCTCCGCGATGTAGGGAAAAGCCAGTGGACGGCACAGGTGACTGTGATGCACGCCAACAAGGTTTGGCCGTGTTCACAGTCCCTTGCTCCTCAATAGGAAACCAACCTAGATTTACTCTTCGTAACGTAACGTTCGTTACACAAGTATCGCAAAGAAAATTCAAAGGTACTCACAGTTGCACGAGGGTCTTGGACAGAGAATCGCAATGGTTTGAAAGCTCGGCGTTGCTAATAAACATTTTAAATATTTTTTATAAACGTGTAAACAGCGAAGAGCGTACGGCTGCTCTCCCCCGAACGCCGCAATGAGGAGTAGGGTATATCTGCAGAGCCGCACTGCCGTCTCTGTGATGTTTACAAGTTTATATATTTTTTTTAAATGTTTATTAGCAACGCCGAGCTTTCAAACCATTGAAGACCCTCGTGGCAACTGTGAGTACCTTTGACATTTATCTGCGATACTTGTATAACGAACGTTTCGCGTCGGACCAGTTCTTCAGAGTTAAAATAGGGTGGTTTCCTATATTGAGGAGCAAGGGACTGTGGATTCACTCGGCCAAACCTCGTTGGCGTGCATCACAGTCATGGATGAACAAAACTTTCAATGCGAATGGTTGATTTGAATTCCAAGGACTTTAAAGCGCCTTGTTAAAAAGTGGTCCGTTTTCAATGAATTCCAGGCCTCGACTTAAAAAGAAAAAAAATGAATTATCAAGCACTTTAAGCACTTCAAGGACCTCGTGCGAACCCTGCGTCTAGTGTCGGTGTGTCGTGCGCGTCTATACTTTCCATAGCCGCATTTCTGGCAGACGTTTCTGGTCATGTGACATGTGCGCCCAATAGCGTGACAAGCTGTGTCTTTGCCCATTTCCACGTCAAACAGCCTGCAAACTACCTGGCGTTCTATCGCCATGCTCTAAGACAAACTCTAACCTTAACCAACTTCGAAAGAGTGCCTAAGCTTAACCAGTGTAGAAACTGTCGTCGGCCAATCAGAGAGCGTCTGCCAGAAATGCGGCTACCTTTGGTAGAAATGTGTGTTGTGCGACCCCATCTACTGACCGATGTCGTTGGTGACCTTGTAGGTGCCGTCTGCGAACACCCAGAAGAAGACGCCCTTGGCGCCGCGGACCGACTGTCCTCCCCGGTCCACCCTGGCCGCGACGAACACACCACCCGTCTTCACCGTCTCCATGAAGACGTCACACGTGACGGTCAAGTTCTCCCTGAGGCGACGAGAGGTCGGCAGAGGTCAGAGGTCAGTCGGTAGATTTGATTTGATTTTTATTACGGATCCCCATTAGCTGGTGCCATGGCAACCAGCTAGTCTTCCTGGGGTCCACACAAAAAAAACATACAAAAGAGCCAAAACATACAAAAACAATTATTATTGCAAAAACTAAATTATTAAAAGTCAGTACTCAACACACAATGCATAATTAAACTAACAATTAAGATGGCTAAAATTACATGCAAGCAAAGAAACAGAAAACAAAAAAAACAAAATAAAATACTTTACAGTGTTAAAAACTATTTAAGATTATTTTTTAAAGTGACTCTAATGTAAATGCAGCAGAGGTTTTGAGGCAGGTTATTCCAAAGAGTTAATGCTCTAAAAATAAAAGATCTTCTTATTAACAGCATTATGTAGAAACTATTGTTTGGCTCATCAACCATGTATTGTGTTAAATACTTCAATTAAATGGGAACTTCACCCACCGGCAGGTGACAGCGACTGGACATTAAGTTTTTTCTAATTGCGCGTCAGAGACGAGGATTTCCCGCACCCAACCGAGCGCCAACCAGGACATCAGGATGGCCGCTACGAATAGGGTCCCCTCGTAATACACTACAGAGTGTAGTTGCCGGTAAAAACAAAGGGAAATGTAGTTTTTAAGACAAAGCGGTATTCGCATAAACTATATAAAGCTGTATTTTCTTTTTATAATTCAACGATATTCCAAAACCGATGCCCATCCGTAGTAAATGGATGAAACTCCCCCGGAGTTCTAAGCTAGGCTTTAACCCTTTCACTACCGCACTACCAAACGGTTAACCCTTTTCACTGCGACAACACAGAAGGTTAACCATTTTTCACTGCCACACGAACAAAGGGTTAATTAACCCTTTGAACATTTTGGTTCCACGGGGCCTTTTTAACCCTTTCACTACCACACTACAGAAGGTTAATCCCGCGGTCCGCGCGCCCCACCATCTGTAGTCCCCGATGACGCTGATGGTCTGGTCCGCGTCCGCCGCCCAGGTGACGGGCCTCTCGGTGAGCACCTGGCGCAGGGTGAGGACGTGGGGGCCCGGGTCCGTCAGGTTGATGTGGTACTCAAACACACCCGTCTGGTCGGCGAAGTCAGGGGCCTCCGTGAAGGGGGGGTTGGCTGGAGAGAGAGAGGGGGAGGGGGAGAGAGGCAGAGAGAGAGAGAGAGAGAGAGAGAGAGGGGGGGGAGAGAGAGAGAGAGAGAGGAGAGAGAGAGAGAGAGAGAGAGAGAGAGAGAGAGAGAGAGAGAGAGAGAGAGAGGAGAGGGAGAGAGAGAGAGGAGAAGAGAGAGAGAGAGAGAGAGAGAGAGAGAGAGAGAGAGAGAGAGAGAGAGAGAGAGAGAGAAAGATGGGGGGAGGGGAGAGGAGAGAGAGAGAGAGAGAGAGAGGGGGGAGGGAGAGGGACAGAGAGAGGAAGAAAGAGAGAGATAGAGAGAGAGACAGAGAGAGAGAGGCAGAGAGACAGACAGAGAGAGAGAAAGAGAAACAGAGGGGGGAGGGAGAGGGAGAGAGGCAGATAGAGAGAGACAGAGGCAGAGAGAGAGACAGAGAGAGAAAGAAAGAGAGAGAGAGAGAAAGAGAGAGACAGAGATGTTAAATTTGTTAAAAATTGCATTGATCTGTTGGTCTGTGTAGTAGCTAATAAAGGATTTTTCTGCTTAAACGTATGTATAATGTTACCAACATTTATTTGAATTGAAAAATGTTGCTTTTCGCATCAAATATTGATATGCGAGTAAATGTGATTAATTTAGATTAATTAACTATAAAGTCTCGAATTAATTAGATTAAAAAAAAGTATCGAGTCCCACCACTAATTATTATTATTATTGTGCTGGTGTACAGAGCCAAAATGATGAAAATCGCGTCGACGTGTGTTATTGCCTCTCAACCAACACATCGGCTGAAAGCAAAAAATGGCCACCATTTGATTGACACACCGCTTGGCCCATTACGCGCTTCCAATCTCGGGTTATTATGAGACCAAAACAGCCAACGAGCGTCAGTTTAGAAAAAGTGACCACCTCACCGAATCACCACCACCGACGCTGAAAACGATTGACCGTTTGTGTACCCAATGAAATTCTGCCTCACAGTACGTACCGACATCGAAGTCGTCCTTGTAGACCTTGGGGAAGCGAGCGGAAGGCGGGGGTTCCGGGTAGCTTCCCTTCTGTCCCGTGGAGACGGTGGTCAAGGTGTACACCTCGTCCACTTGCAGGCTCAGCGTGAAGGAGCCGTCCAGGAGCTGTCCAGGGCCCAAGGAACCAAAGAGACGTCAAAACTCACAAAATTGTGCTAGTAAAAAATAGGTGCCCATTACTGATATCAAACAAAGCGATACAAGGTACTCCTCTGGTTTGTGGAATTTTATTTTTTCAGTATTTTCAGCACTACGTTTGTTTACCAATGATTTTAAGTGTTATATGAATACATATGAGTTTGTAGAAATCTCAACCCATTCAGTCGGAAACGGCTGATATTGGCGCGAGGAAATGGCGTAGCCGAAACCAGGGCTTTCAATGGGCTTTCGAATTTTATAAAACTACACTACCCAGCTCACGCCAGCCCCTGTAAAACTTGGAGCCGTCTGACGTGAAATAATTTCTTTTACATAGTTTTTCGTGATTATGTCTTACGGGTCAAATTTCAAATTGCATGTGTCCGGATGGCAAAATTCTGTATTGCATCTACAAAACCCCCTGTAAATCATCTGCCTTTTATTAATTTGCTTAGATTTTGTACACTTGATCTCAAGAAGGTGCTGAATGAGCTCAGTGGCCAATATTTTCACGTCTGGTCAATGTTAATATGACGGTGTTATTCACCGTCAAAGATAATAAAAAATAATAAAAAAGATTATTCTCCTTTGGTTCATTACAATTTACTCAAGCCCATGGGTGCGTTGCTCATGGGACGGGGTTGCACGCCGTGCAACCGGCTCTGTGAGCAGAAGCAGAAGCATGCACATGCACGGATGTGCACGCGCATGCACACAGGAATGTGCTGCACTCGACTAATGCGCCAACTCGCTAAGTACCCACTTGGCTACTTTGCATAACAATAGCGCAGGTCGTCAGGTGTGTTCAAATCCGTTCTCAGATACATTCACACAAAACTTGTGAATGAAATGTGTTACATTCCATTCGTTAGGCATTGTGCGTATGCGACGGAACATTTATGCGCGCGTGCACGTGGCGTCATTAAAACACATAGTGCAACCGGCTTTGAAATCTTACGTATAAGTAATATGGCCAGGGCTTAAGAGGTTAAGTATCTAAAGTAAAATTATCCTTTGAAATGTAGTGGAGTAAAAGTATAAAGTTCCCTAAAATGAAAATACTCACATAAAGTACAAGTAGCTCAGAATTGTACGCAAGTAAAGTACCAAAATCACCACCGTCTATTGTGTTACGGACTCTCCCAAAACTCTATCGAGGAACAAGCCATTTCTGTCACGAGTCTGCCTCACCTTCAGTGGAGGTAGTTTCTCGAAGAAGGTCGGCTTCTTTGTCTTGAAGTCGAACCGTGACCGCCACACCTGGAGCCCCTTGACGGAGGCCTGGGAACAACAAAAAAAACGCGAACGATTGCGTAAAAAAATAACTGCGTCAATCGTTCACGTTAGCCTCGTCTGACGATAATAATAATAATAATAATAATAATAATTACTTTATTTGTATAGCACTTTTCATATAGAAATTGCAGTTCAAAGTGCTTCACAACAGTAAAAAAAAAATACAGACATAAGCGAGCATATAAAATTAAATACAAAAAGATAGAGCGGTAGCAAGGTAAGGTAAATCACAGTTTTTCAGTAATACAAATAATAAAATAGAATAGATTAGATAGAATAAAAAAGTGTGGTTTGATTCAGTTTAAAAATAGGCTAAAAATAATAAAATAGAACAGACAGTAAAACGTGTGATCATCACAGTGGTACTTACGAAGGATCCCTTCAGTTGGAATGTTGCATTCTGGGATGTGACGTTGTATGCGGGGAGCGGAGGTCGTATGCAAACTGAATGCGCGTGAGTCTGTGAGGAGAGGAGAGAAATTTTTTTTAGCCCGTATGCGATTTCACTGTTATCGCCACGTCTAAGCTACACAGGCTGCCGCTGATTTCAAAAGCACCATGAAGCGAGACAGTCGAAAAGTAAAGAACTGCCTGTTGTATACAGTAATAATAGTGTACTGTATGTATATATATATATTAGGGCTGGGACTTTATCGCATTAATTTAGGCTAATTAACAACAGAAAGAATTAAAAGTAAAGAAAAATTATGCATTTAATTGTTACCTTTCAAAAGGAGACCAGACTCATGCATATGTATAAAGTATGAAATCCTCTTTCAGTGCCTCTGTGCTTGTTTCCGTAGGCAGTTATCCTCTGGTATGCGTGCCATTAGCGTTAGCCACGCTTATAGGCCTCTTTTCTTTTGGAAAGAATGATACAATTTTTTTTTTTTTTTTTTTTTTTTTTTTATTATATTCGACTAAGAGGTTGGCCAGTCGACTACGGCTCCTTTCGACCGATTAGTTGACTAATCGATTAATAGGGGTCAGCCCTAACATATATATATTTTTTTTTATGACACAGGAACCTTATTAGGAAATACTTGCCATGGTTTCTATGACAACAGTGAGGTGTCCCTGGCCGTCGGTCAGGGCGACATAACTCCCGCCGTGCGCTAGATGGCCGACCGTCTGCAGGTAGGTCCATCCCGGCTGGGCGAACTGGGTGGTGTGGGCTGTGATCAGGAGACAGATACAGTTTACATTACAGCGGTACAACATTGTAATATTCAGTGTTTCCCCTAGGAAAGGGTGGTAGGCCCCAAAAATTACTAGTGTAAAGTGAAAGGTTTAACCGTCTGTAGTGTGGTAGTGAAAGGGTTAACCGTCTGTAGTGTGGTAGTGAAAGGTTAACCGTCTGTAGTGTGATAGTGAAAGGTTAACCGTCTGTAGTGTGGTAGTGAAAGGTTTAACCGTCTGTAGTGTGGTAGTGAAAGGGTTAACCGTCTGTAGTGTGGTAGTGAAAGGTTTAACCGTCTGCAGTGTGGTAGTGAAAGGTTTAACCGTCTGTAGTGTGACAGTGAAAGGTTTAACCGTCTGTAGTGTGGTAGTGAAAGGGTTAACCGTCTGTAGTGTGGTAGTGAAAGGGTTAACCGTCTGTAGTGTGGTAGTGAAAGGGTTAACCGTCTGTAGTGTGGTAGTGAAAGGTTAACATTCTGTAGTGTGGTAGTGAAATGTTAACCTTCTGTAGTGTGGTAGTGAAAGGTTAACATTCTGTAGTGTGGTAGTGAAAGGTTAACCTTCTGTAGTGTGGTAGTGAAAGGTTAACATTCTGTAGTGTGGTAGTGAAAGGTTAACCTTCTGTAGTGTGGTAGTGAAAGGTTAACCTTCTGTAGTGTGGTAGTGAAAGCTTAACCTTCTGTAGTGTGGTAGTGAAAGGTTTAACCGTCTGTAGTGTGCTAGTGAAAGGGTTAACCTTCTGTAGTGTGGTAGTGAAAGGGTTAACCTTCTGTAGTGTGGTAGTGAAAGGTTAACCGTCTGTAGTGTGGTAGTGAAAGGTTAACCTTCTGTGGTGTGGTAGTGAAAGGTTAACCTTCTGTGGTGTGGTAGTGAAAGGTTAACCGTCTGTAGTGTGAAAGTAAAAGGGGTAACGTGCCTGTGATCCAGATGGGCGACTCCACAGCGTAATGTCCGCTCCACGGCTCCTCCGCAGTCATCAGCCCGTCTCGACCAAACGGCAGCTCCTCGTAGTAGCTGGCGACCAGGTTCCACGATATGGTGCTGGAGAACCCAACATGTTTTTAGATATGGTGCTGGAGAACCCAACATGTTTTTAGATATGTTGCTGGAGAACCCAACATGTTTTTAGATATGGTGCTGGAGAACCCAACATGTTTTAGATATGGTCATGTTTTAGATATGGTGCTGGAGAACCCAACATGTTGTTAGATATGGTGCTGGAGAACCCAACATGTTTTTAGATATGTTGCTGGAGAACCCAACATGTTTTTAGATATGGTGCTGGAGAACCCAACATGTTTTTAGATATGGTGCTGGAGAACCCAACATGTGTTTAGATATGGTGCTGGAGAACCCAACATGTTTTAGATATGGTGCTGGAGAACCCAACATGTTTTTAGATATGGTGCTGGAGAACCCAACATGTTTTAAGATATGGTGCTGGAGAACCCAACATGTTTTTAGATATGGTGCTGGAGAACCCAACATGTTCTCTCTGCATCCATGTCTCTCTCTCCCCCTGCCTCCCTCCCTCTATCTCTCTCTGCCTCTCTCTCTCTGCCTCTCTCCCCCTGCCTCCCTCTCTCTCTCTACCTCTCTCTCTGCCTCTCTCTCTCTCCCCCTGCCTCCTTCTCTCTCCCCCTGCCTCCCTCCCTCTCTCTCTCTCTGCCTCTCTCTCTGCCTCTCCCTCTTCCCCCCCTGCTTCCCTCTCTCTACCTCTCTCTCTCCCTCTCTGCCTCTCCCTCCCTCCCTCTCTCTCTCCCTCTCTCCCTCTCTCCCCCTGCCTCCCTCTCTCCCTCTCTCTGCCTCTCCCTCCCTCCCTCCCCCTCTCCCTCTCCCTGCCTCCCTCCCTCCCTCTCTCTCTCCCCCTCCCTCCCTCTCTCTCTCCCCCTCCCTCCCTCCCTCCCTCCCTCCCTCTCTGCAGCTTCACCCACCAGGTCATGCGTCCGTTGACGTAGTTCTGGTTGAGGATGCGCGCCCAGCAGCCGCCCCCCACCTCGTCGTTGAAGGTGCTGTAGTCTTCTGAGGACCACAGCTTCTTCTGGCTCTTCAACGCCTCCAGCACCGTGGTGGTGCCGGGGTAGTGGGCCCTGACACACACACACACACACACACACACACACACACACACAGGCGAGTACACACACACACACACACACACACACACACACACACACACAGGCGAGCACACACACACACACACATATTATAAATATTAGTGCCGTCAATAGATTAAAATATTTAATCTGATTAATCGCATGATTGTCCATAGTTAACTCGTGATTAATCGCAAATCGTTTTCTTTCCCCTATTATTTCATGCACACTTTATTCATTGTTTTAAATTATTATTTGCTTTATTTTTTTATTGATCTTTTTCCCCCTCCTTTTTCCTCCGATTTTCTCCCATCCCAATGTTAGTCGTTATACCAATTCCCAATCCCCTTCCTGGTCGCTGCGCACTTACCCCCCACAGTCGGTCTGGGAGAGTGGAGGCTACCACGTGCTTCCTCCGACACACGTCCAGCCAATCAACCGCTTCTTTTCACCTGGCAGCGTGGACTCTCACTGAGAGGGTGTAGCGTGTGGAAGGATCACACTACCCCCCTTAGATCCTATCCGCGCTGAGCAGGCGCCCCGACCGAACTGTAGGAGTCGCTGTTTACAACGACCAGGACCCAGCCCGCCAGCTTCTCCCACCCTCTAATACAGCCAATTGTATTAGTGTGAACGGCCAGCCAAGCTGGTGACAACCCCGGAGCTGTGAGCTGGATTCGAACAGGCGAATCCAGCCGCTCCGGGGTTGGTGACGAACGCAATCTCTGTTACGCCACCTGACCGCCCCAATTATTATTCTCTTTTAAGTTATTTTGTGCATCACTCTGTTTTGAATTTGATGCAAATTTGCAATGCATGAGGGTCATCCTTTTGTGTTGAATGGCTGCATAAAGCAAGCATTTGTTGACTCTCATGTTGATAAGAGTATTATATATTAGGGATGTTCGATGTTGGCTTTTTTTTACCGATATCCGATATACCGATATTGTCCAACTCTTAATTTCCGATACCGATATATGCAGGGTTTCTCCCCCCCAAAAAACGGAATCATTTCAGGTAATTAACAGTACATGGGGCGGTCAGGTGGCATAGCGGAGATTGTGCTCGTCACCAATGCAAGAAGCTGCGGTCACGACTCCCGGAGAGTCAGCATTGCCTTGGCTCGGGCTGATCGCTATACTAACTCGTTTGGCTGAGTTAGGGGGAGGGAAGCCGTGGGTGGGTCCTGGGCGTTGTGGACAGCGACCCCTACAGTTCGGTCGGGGTGCCTGCACAGCGAGGGTAGGATCTGGAGAAAGGTAGTGTGACTAAATAAAATAAGAATTTGTTCTTACTCGCTTGCCTGGGTAAATAAAGGTTAAATAAATGTTAAAAAAATTTAATAAAATAAAAGATTTTTATTTTTTTTTGGAAACAGATACCGATCATTTCCGATATTACATTTTAATGCCAATATCGGTAGGCCGATAATATTGGACATCCCTAATATATATACACACACACAATATATACATTCTCTATATTTGCGTGACTGTGATGCAGCGAGTGAATACACAGTCCCTTATGCCACCATGTAAAAATCCTACAATTAAGTCCGTCTCGCTTTTCTCTATCAAAATGCTCCTCGTACAGGTATCAGAGACATTCCAAAGGTACTCACAGTTGCACGAGGGTTTCGGACAGACAAACGCTAGGGTTTGAAAGCTCGACGTTGCTAATAAACATTTTAAATATCTTTTTATAAACTGGTCCATTAGCCTAGTTCCCAACGTCTTCCTACTCCTACTGCATGCACAGAGAAGAAAAAGGTATGCATCTTCTTGTCTAACTCCAGGGTAGATGGCAAATAAGCGAATTTCCCAAAATGTTGGAGTTTTCCTTTAAGGCTACCAAACAGTTAACCCTTTCACTACCACACTACAGAAGGTTAACCCTTTCACAACCACACTACAGAAGGTTAACCATTTCACTGCGACAATACAGAATGTTAACCCTTTCACTGTGACAATACAGAAGGTTAACCCTTTCACTACCACACTACAGAAGGTTAACCCTTTCACTGCCACAATACAGAAGGTTAACCATTTCGCTGCGACAATACAGAAGGTTAACCCTTTCACAACCACACTACAGAAGGTTAACCATTATGCTGCGACAATACAGAAGGTTAACCTTTTCACTGTGACAACACAGAAGGTTAACCCTTTCACTGCGACAATACAGAAGGTTAACCTGTTCACACTGTCATGAAATAATCAGATCCGAGTCGCATATGATAAAAATAAAAATAAAGCCATTTTTGCTTGGAGTGTGAACGTAGATTAAAAAAAAAACAGATTCAGCGTGTAAATGTAATCAAATGTGAACATCAAAAATAAAAATAAAAAATTATATAAAAAAAAAAAAATTTGGTTAGTGACGCGCATCTCAAAAAGACATGCCATGCATCACAGCAGAGACACACAAGCCATGCATCACAGCAGAGACACACAAGCCATGCATCACAGCAGAGACACACAAGCCATGCATCACAGCAGAGACACACAAGCCATGCATCACAGCAGAGACACAAGCCATGATGCATCACAGCAGAGACACAACAAGCCATGATGCATCACAGCGGAGACACAAGCCATGCATCACAGCAGAGACACAAACCATGATGCATCACAGCAGAGACACAACAAGCCATGATGCATCACAGCAGAGACACAAGCCATGATGCATCACAGCAGAGACACACAAGCCATGCATCACAGCAAAGACACACAAGCCATGCATCACAGCAGACACACAAGCCATGCATCACAGCAGACACACAAGCCATGCATCACAGCAGAGACACAAGCCATGCATCACAGCAGAGACACAAGCCATGATGCATCACAGCAGAGACACAAGCCATGATGCATCACAGCAGAGACACAAGCCATGATGCATCACAGCAGAGACACAAGCCATGCATCACAGCAGAGGCTTGGGCGGTGTTACGGTATACCAGGGTATTTAGAAATCCCGACGGCATGATTTTCGATACGGTCAAAAATACAGATGAGTCTCTTTCTAGATGGGATCGTCGCAGCGAGCGTGACGTCACAGAGTGTGCGACTGTGCGCTACGACGCGACGTTATAGAACGCCGTTATAATGGACCGGTGGCCGTCCGTTTATTAAGGTCGGATGGACCGTGGCTTTTGGCCGGTTACAGTGTGTTTTAACTTCCAGACATCGGATGATTGTGGACTATGGTATCGGATGCGTTTTTATTTTTTTTATTGATCTTTTTCCCCCTCCTTTTTCCTCCGATTTTCTCCCATCCCAATGTTAGTCGTTATGCCAATTCCCAATCCCCTTCCTGGTCGTTGCGCACTTACCCCCCACAGTCGGTCTGGGAGAGTGGAGGCTACCACGTGCTTCCTCCGACACACGTCTAGCCAATCAACCGCTTCTTTTCACCTGGCAGTGCGGACTCTCACTGAGAGGGTGTAACGTGTGGAAGGATCACACTACCCCCCTTAGATCCTATCCGCGCTGAGCAGGCGCCCCGACCGAACTGTAGGAGTCGCTGTTTACAACAACCAGGACCCACCCCGCCAGCTTTCCCACCCTCTAATACAGCCAATTGTATTAGTGTGAACGGCCAGCCAAGCTGCTGACACGCCGGGAGCTGGATTCGAACAGGCGAATCCAGCGTCTCCGGCGTTGGTGACAAACGCAATCTCCGCTACGCCACCTGACCGCCCTCGGATGCGTTTTTCTAACGTTTTTGAGAGTACGGATTCACGTGCGTGAACGTGGACTCGGGAACACGTTGTTTGGGTATGGTTAAGCGTATGAAAGATGAAACGTATGAGGGTGCGGAATATCTTTTCTTAGAGCGTGGGACGTTCGTATGGATAATTGTCCCGAGTTGTGAATGCCGGGAGTGTATGGTTGGTAAACCGTTCCAGTTCGACTGTGTGTGTGTGCGTATTGGCTTCGGTGATTCGGTACAGGGGTTTATAAACCCTTTCACTACCACACTACAGAAGGTTAACCCTTTACTATCACACTAACCTTCTGTAGTGTGTGGTAGTGAAAAGGTTAACCCTTTGTCGTGCGACAGTGAAAGGGTTAACTTTCCGTATCGTCGCAGTGAAAGGGTTAACGGCTTCGGCTGGGTTTTGATTATCAGTTAATCAATGCCGATAACATTTTGTGCGTCTGTATGTGTACCGTCGCGAGTCACGTTGGTCTCATTTCAGCCTCCGTTGTACGTTATTTGTTCCGTATTTCGTTTCATATCCGTGTGTCTCGTATGTGCGCGCTGTGCACTCTCTGTTTACGTTGGTAACACGGGTCGCTAAGGAATTCGAGTTTACGTGCGGCCATTTTAGATTTTAGATGACGGTATTTCCGGGTTCACTGAGGATTGGGGAAGTAGAATGGGATTGTGTGGCGACGTAATGAGAAGTGCGCCGCGCCGTATCAAACGGCAGATTGTATCTGCATGTGCACGTTTAGGTTCGAACCGCGTGCACGTTTAGGTTCTAGGTTGAAGAAAGTGCACGTTTAGGTTGAAAGAATGGCCCTAATGTCAAAGCGTTTCAATATAAGCGTCTTGCATCTTAAGATACCACAGTTATGTTGTGGATGTAAATTAACGTGTGCTTATGTAGAAACGATGCAAGATAACGAGACCTTAAAATTGGATTCTAATCTTCTATTTTGCATCCATTTGTTTATTTTTATTTTGTATGTGTATTTTCTTTTCCTTTTTTTCTTATTTAGGGTGGGGTGGGGAGGGAGAGATATTCGATATCCATGTTTAAGAAAAAAGAAAAGAAACAAAGAGCATGTGACATGTGAATATACTGTATCACTGTGGATATATACTCTCTGAATAAAAACTGTTAAAAAATAAAAGATAGTCGGTGTCTAATAAAAAAAGAAAAAAGATAACGAGACCTTTTCATTATAACGTCTTGCAACTATGGTTATGATTAAGATATCAAGTGTTTACTCCCGGAAAATCGTTATTATAATTTATTTATTTTATTTTTATTTATATTTTAAGTCATACCATCATAGTGCGGTGTGATGTCAGAAAGGTATGGAAAAAATGATACCGCCCAAGCCTAGCGCAGACACAAGCCATGCTTCACAATGGAAACAAGCGGTGCATCACAACTAGGGATGCCCCGATCACGTTTTTTGCCACCGATACCAATCGCCGATCTTCTATGAGCCATACCGATCGTTTTTGGTTTTGTTATAGATAAAACAATTTTTTTAAGATTATCTAACCCTAAATAACCTTACTGACATGCACTTAATGTCATGTCCTATAATATACTAACCTACACTGTAGCACCAACATTGTTACTCAGCTGAGTTGTGCCCTTCCTGATGACTTGTCGTACAGAACTAAGTCAGCTAAATGACTAAATGTAAATACCCATTGTTCAATTAATAAACTGTATGCCTCACTGTGTGGAAGAGACTGGGATCACTCTTTTAGGCTCGACTTAAAACATTACTTTCCTAACTTAGTGAAACTAAATGTAACAAATTAACACAGACATAAATGTACTGAAGTTATTTCTTATTTTATTTCTTATTATATTATATATAAAAAAAAAAAAAAAATCATTTTTTTAACCGATACTTGATCCAGCTATTTTCGTGAATATCGGCCGATACCGATGGCTGGCCGATCGATCGGGGCATCCCTACTACACAATGGAGACACAGTTCCTTGGGGGGGGGGGGGGGGGGGCTCCTACCCTATAACGTCTACAGCCCTGCTGAGCTCGTGGTCGAGCAGCAGGGAGAAGGTGATGGGTTCCCACAGGTTATCACTGGCTATGATCCTGACCCTCTGCAGGCCACTCTTATCCAGAGTGTAGCGCAGCAGCTAGCATAGAGGGGGGGGGAGAGAGGGGGGAGAGGGGAGAGAGAGAGGGGGGGGGAGGGGAGAGAGAGAGAGGGGAGAGGGGGGGGAGAGAGAGGGGAGAGAGAGAGAGAGAGAGAGGGGGGGAGAGAGAGAGGGGGGAGAGAGAGAGAGAGGGGGGGGGAGAGAGGGGAGAGAGAGAGGGGGGAGAGAGAGATACAGAGAGAGAGGGGAGAGAGGGGAGAGAGAGAGAGGGGGGAGAGAGAGATACAGAAAGAGAGGGGAGAGAGAGAGGGGGGAGAGAGAGAGGGGGAGAGAGAGAGAGAGAGAGGGGAGAGAGAGAGAGAGGGAGAGAGAGGGGGGGAGAGAGAGGAGAGAGAGGGGTGGAGAGCGAGAGAGAGGGGGGAGAGCGAGAGAGAGGGAAGAGAGGAGGGGGAGAGAGAGAGGTGGAGAGAGAGGGGGAGAGAGCGGGGGAGAGAGAGAGAGAAAGAGAGAGAGGGGGAGAGAGAGAGGAGAGAGGGGGGAGAGAGAGAGGGGGGGAGAGAGAGGGGGGAGAGAGCGAGAGAGAGAATCAAGAGGTTTATTTAGAGAGAGAGAGGGGGGGGAGAGAGAGGGGGGGGGGGAGATTGGGGGGGAGAGAGAGAGGTGGAGAGAGAGCGAGAGAGAGAGAAGCTTCATTCGAAAACTACAATAGAAGCTTTGAATGTAAACAAATGACATTGGGTACAGCCCTAGTGATGACGACACTGTCATGCTCAGTCACAGTCCATCCTGTTAGTTTATTATTGAACGATCGCCTCTGACTCTCAACAGCCACCGATGGAAAAACAGCCACCAACACCGAGAGCGCTCCACAAGTGATCCAACAAAGCAAAATGCGTTTCGTAAATCAGGGGTTCTCAAACTTTTTCATACCGTGAGCCCATTTTATTTAGGATTTTCTTTTTTGGGGACCCCACACTCAATATATTGCGTAATTTCTACGTGGAATTAAGGAATATCAACATAAAAGCACACGTTGTTGAACTTGATCATGCATATTTATTAGAAAATGTAATTACAGCACTATGTTATCAATACACATTTATAAAACGAGGCATATTTAGCCAAAATATATTTATTTTCTTTTATTTGAATTTTTTTTTACTTTCCAATTCACCTACCTGCGACCCCAATTTGGGTCGCGACCCGTAGTTTGAGAACCACTTGTCATAAATGATCAGAATGTCTTATTTATTGCCCAATCGAGGTTTGAACATTTTTTTTTTTTTGATATTTAAAGTTTTTTATTTTTCTCAAACAAGACAATACATACACGACAAAACAAGACAAGAAATGATAATAATAACAATAACAACAAGGGGCGAGGGGGGGGGTTGCAGAGTGTTACAAAGGTTCAGTGTAGGGCTGGGCGATATGGAAAAAAATCATATCGCGATAACGATATGATAATTTTATTTTATTTCTCGATATCGATAATTATCGAATTGTTATAAGTATAAAAAAAAAAAAAAAAAAAAAAAAAACATTTTTTTTTTTTTAACAACAGATGTATGTTTATTTTGCAGCAATTCTTTGTCATTGCCGCCATCTTTAGTGTTACATCCCATCACACTCCAGTTCTCAGGCTGCAGCTGGTTTAAAAGCTAAAGTAAACCGGCTTCTCTGCTGGCTGTGGCTCCAGAGGAGTTGAACAGTTCTGGCTCTGCTAGTTTATTTTCGATCTTTTGGCGCTTTTTTGGTGGACAAACCACCACACATGTGCACCGTGACTCGCGACTGGAGACTAGCTCTGCTAGCACACATAGCCTACTGTGTACAGACGGTTTCAAACTGTATTTTAAATTAGAAAGCAAACAAAATAAATGGACAAGAGAAAAAGAAATCTGAATTTGGTCAGTATTGTCATTTGGACAAGCAAAGCCCTTACTTTAAGTTGCAGGCAAGAAAGACAAGTCTGTCCACTGTCTCTGGTTTTAAAACTGCCCTGTTGCAGGTAAAAAAAAAAAAAAAAAAAAAAAAACGATTTTTCGATTTTTTTTTATTTCGATATTCGATATCAATTATTAAAATATATCGCGATATTTATCGTTATCGTTATATCGCCCAGCCCTAGTTCAGTGCACAAACATATTCCAGATAGTGATCTAATAAAGTTCAGGGGACCTTGAAGGCCATCGGGCCTATCACTCTCTTGAAGAGAGAGAGCAGCCTGTTCCATCGATAGCAAGTCCATGAAGTCCTTGCGCCAGTTCTCCATACTGAAGCAGTTCGGTTTGCGTTCTTTCCAGTTCATTAAAATAATCCGTTTGCATGCTAGAAAAGCCAGTGCTACAGTATTATTTACAATCTTTGCTTGAACATTATGACTCAAAATGAGATCAACAACTTGTGAAAAGGCAACCCACAGAGACCCAGGTGAGGATTCTGCCTACCCTGCATCACGTGTGTTATATGAATCAGTAATCCAAGAACCTGATTCACCTTTAATGACGCCGGAGCAGGTGATTGGTCCATTCAAATGACCTACCTCAAAAGCACCGCCCCCTTTTCTTGAGCCTCCAATCGCAACTGTTGCTTTCCTCTGACAAACTCACGTGTTATATGAATCAGTAATCCAAGAACCCGATTCACCTTTAACCCTTTCACTGCCATGCTAACAAACGGTTAATTTCACTGCCATGCTAACAAACGGTTAACCCTTTCACCGCCATGCGACAGCAGGTTAACCTTTCACTACCACACTATGGACGGTTAACCCTTTACTATCACAGTTAACCCTTTACTAGCAGGTGATTGGTCCATTCAATTGACCTACCTCAAAAGCACCCGCCCCCTTTTCTTGAGCCTCCAATTACAACTGTTGCTTTTCTGGAACCCTCCTATCACAAGCGTTGTTTTCAAGTAGGGCTGCATGTAAACGCTTATTTTTATCGATTAACCGAATGATGCCCCCCCCCCCCCCCCCCCCCCCCACCGATTAGTTTATTGCTTATTCTATCGATTTTCTTTTATTATTCGATTAATCATATAACAACCTGATGGCATCTGCGACACAAGGATTCGATGTCTCCCCCCGCGTGAACACTTTAGGCAACCAACTTGCGCTTCCGCGTTGCTCTGATTGGCCGAGCGTGCGACGCGCTCCTCAGAGGCAGGAATACTAAGCTCCCCCTTAAGCTCCAGGAGAGAGGAGAGAGGCTGAAAACCCGCAGTTCTTGCCCGACTGATGGGAGCCGAATCCCGGATCCGATTTTTCTGATGAATACCCCCAAAACATGGAGGTCCCGAACGCATGGAAGTATTGATTGCGCCGTAACGAATCATTAAAAATGTTTACCGTTAACTGGAATATGTTGTGCCTTTACACATATGTTGGATTATGTAATTGGTTTGTCATGACAAACTAATAAAAAAATCGCGATTTACCCGGTGGCTACAACAACACGCATGTAGTCACTGTGTGTTGTTGTAGCCACCGGGTAAATCACGAAAACTAGAAACGCCTAGGAAATCATTCAAATAACCTTTGTTTTAATTTGACACGAAAAATGTATCAAAGCAAGATTTATTTCCCTATTGGGATTGAAGTGCAAACCTAACTTTCACCAATCTTCACTTAAAAAAAATATATATATAATATATATATATAAAAGGTTACTATTGATCAAACAAAGATGAATGTCCCTATTGGGATTAATAGTGCAATAATTGCTTTTTCACCAAAATTCACTTAAAACAAATAAAGCTTGCCTCTTGATCATCAGACAAGAATGAATTGCCCTATTGGGATTAATAATCACTTTTTGTCAAATAGGTAAATAAAATTATTATAAAAAAAAATGTAATCGATCATCGTCATCCTAGATCATTCATTTGAATTAATCGAAAATCAATTAATCGCCCAGCCCTAGACCACCTGTTTACTTGTGGCCTTGTACTTGTCTCACCCCCCTACTCACCCCACCACCTGCACCGCGTCGTTGAGGTAGGGGTCGCCGGCCATAGCGTTGGAGACGTCCCAGTTCCCGTCCGCCGCAATGATGCCAACGTCCGTGTAGCCCACTTTGTCCAACGTGTTCCGGAGCACCTTTGGCGACAAAGGACATGCTCTCAGGCGAACCCAGCTGCCGCCAGGGCGACTATTGCACCGGTTTGTTGTATTTTTTATTTATTTTTTTAAGTGGTGGGACTCAATTAATTTTTTTATTTATCGAATTAATTCTAGACTTTATAGTTAATTAACCCTTTCACTGCCACACACGACAGCCGGTTAACCCTTTCACTGTGACAATACAGAAGGTTAGCCCTTTACTATCCGCGGAGCTAATGATGCTAATCATGGAGCATCGCGGTCGGTTGTGTGTGATAGTAAAGGGTTAACCTTCTGTCGTGTGGCAGTGAAAGGGGTAATGAATCGAAATTAATCACATTTTAATCGCATATCATTATTTGATGCGAAAAGCAAACATTTTCAATTCAAGTGCATTTTGGTATACGAGTGAATCAATGGATATACATTATACATACGTTTAAGCAGCAAAATCCTGTATTAGCTACTACACAGACCAACAGATCAATGCAATTTTTAACAAAGTGCAGCAATTTTAGGAATAATATATATATATATATATATATATATATATATATATATATATATAGCGCAAAGGACCTTTTGTAAACTCAAGCACTTTCGAGGTAAAAGTAAAACGCAGTACTTTCAAGTACATTCCAGAACAGTTGACCATTGGAAGAAAAAAAACTCTTGATTGATCTCAATTTCCCTTATTTTTTCAGTATTCTGTATGAACAAACCAGACTAAGAAAAAAAAAAGTCATTTGCGATTTATTATACGTTATACTTATAGCACATGCATGAGTCTGGTCTCCTTTGAAAGGAAACATTCTTCTTACACAATAAAGAAAAATCATCATGGGATTAAATGCATACATTTTTTTTAAACCTTTAATTCTTTCTGTAGTTAATTAATCGCAATTAATGCGATAATGTCCCAGCCCTAATTTCTTTGTATTTCATACTACATTTGCTATTGATTTCACGAGGTCGTGTCCATATCTCTTGTGGGATTAAAGACCGAATGTTGGCGGCTGTTTTTCACTCCGATTCCAAGTTAAGAAAGACCAAAGGGTTAGGGATACCGTCTTGTGTTATTATGAATGCAGATGCAGAAGAACATTCCACGGTCAAAGAGGTTAGTCTCACCTTGATGTACTTGCTGTCGAAGTTCCGCTCGTTCCAAATCTGGGTTTTTGACGAAAATGTGCATTTCAGTCATAAAGCAAAATTATTTGTGTGTAAAAGTTAGTTCAACTCACCATCATCAACACTTGCAGGGCTTTCCCTAAAACAATGGTACAGCGTTACCATTAGGGATGTCCCGATCCGATCACGTGATTTTCCGAAGATCGGGATCAAAAAAAAAAAATCTGCCTTTTTTTTTTTTTTTACATTTTTTTTTTATTCAACAAACATGACCATGTTCACGTCTTAAACTCATACTGAGGCCTTAGTTTTGGTTTTAAATTGCATATCATCATTCATTTATTTATTGTCACACAGAGCAGAAGAATTTTGCCAAAACAAACCAATAGTATCCAGCTGCAGAACGGCAGACCAGCCACACTCTCAGACCCAAATACATTTTTTATTTTTTTAATCCCAATTTCTCACATTACATTCACCCTGAATGTTGACGTTATCCAGGTGAAAAGTTAACTTCATTCAAGCGAGGCATTGCAATCCTTGACATAAATCATTTGATGTATAATTAAATCAAAGGAAATGCGTTTGGGTCTGAGAGTGTGGCTGGTCTGCCGTTCTGCAGCTGGATACTATTGGTTTGTTTTGGCAAAATTCTTCTGCTCTGTGTGACAATAAATAAATTAATGATGATATGCAATTTAAAACCAAAACCAAGTTTAAGACGTGAACATGGTCATGTTTGTTGAATAAAAATAAAAAATAATCGTCATCATTTACAAAAGTAAAGTAAAAAGTAAAAGAAAAAATTTCATAATTTGTTTATTTATATTTATTTCTTTATAAAAAATAAAAATTTCATAATTTAGAAATGAGATTGCATAGGTCTATGAATTGCCCAGCCCTACACTACACAGCCGTTCGGTACGGTACGGTACGCACTGAAACGGTTCGGTTCGGTACGGATACGTCGACCTTTACACCCCTCTACTGAAGACGCCTGGAACAGGACTAAGATGCCACATCCATACGCACCCCGACGTAGTCGATGTCCAGGTCGTGGTACTGCTTGGCGCCGATCACCCAGGACACCACGTAGTTCGCGGTGATGTCTGGGAAGTCGTACGGCCAGTTCTTCCCGTGCCCTACCCAGCCTGGGAAGGCCCACGGCAACCCTGCACACACACACGCACACACACACACACACATTTCAAATGTTTATTTTAGGGATGCTCGATATTGGCTTTTTTACCGATATCCGATATACCGATATTGTCCAACTCTTAATTTCCGATACCGATATATGCGGAATCATTTCAGGTAATTAACATTACATATCTCTTGTCGTGGAATTAACACAACATCATGCATACTTTTCACAATAAATTAAATAAGAATTTGTTCTTACTTGCTTGCCTGGGTAAATAAAAGGTTAAATAAATGTAAAAAAAAAAAAGAAAAAAAAAAAAGCGGACCCGACTGGGTAGCCTTCGGGAGAGGTGTTAGTTGGACAATGCCTAGGCTACCCAGTCATGTCCGCTTCCATTCATTGTGCTAAGATAGGCTAATGTGCAGCCAGATAGCTTTCTACTCAACGCACAGAGAGGAGACTGGTATCGGTCTTCTTGTCTCTCTCTGGAGAAGACGGTAAGCTAATTTCCCAAAATGTTGGGAGTTTTCCTTTAAGATGTGTGGTAAAGATGTGATACGGTGGCAGCTAGGTGGTGCAGTGGGCAAGGCGCTCACCACCAATGCAGGAGACGCTGGGTTCGAGCCCAGCTCTCCGCATTGCTATCAGCTTGGCTGGTCGTTCATACTAATACAATTGGCAGTATTAGAGGGTGGGAAGCTGATGGGTGGGGATCGGACGTTGTGGACAGCGACTCCTACAGGTCGGTTGGTGCGCCTGCGCAGCAGAATCAGGAAGCGACGGGGGCGGCGTGCCCTCCAAACGCAGACCCCCGACGCTGAGAGATGGCGCTGTGCAGGTGAAAAGATGTGACTGCTGCTTCCTCGAGTACCGGAGGGGACTCGTGATGTAAGGCTTAGTCCACATTGCAGCCGGCCAGTGGGAGGCATGGCCTAACAACGTTCGAGACAGGGGAGGGTAGAATTGGACGATACGAAATTGGGATGGGAGAAAAATAGAAAATGGGAGAAAAAGTAGATAAAAAAAAATAAAAAAATGTGATACGGCCTCTCTCACCTATCAGAGTGATGTTTGGGTTCCTCTTCTTGGCCTCCTTCATCAGCCACCACTCGTAGCCACGGAAGAAGTTCTCGTCGTTCTCGTAGTGCATGTGAGAGGGCTCCGTTCCATCTGAGGAGAAGGAGGAAGGCGGCAACTCCGTCAACCAAGCTAGCCTAGTTCATAGTGGTGGGGGGGGAAATATCGATACAGTATAGTATCGCGATACTCTGCGTGGCGATACTGTATCGATACAAGGACGGCAAGTATTGATTTTTTATTATGCAATTTTTTCTTTTTTTTCGTATAAGGAAGTTGCATTGTTCATTTCAATACCTGTAATAGTACAGTAGTCTACACACACACACACACACACACACGTGTGCATTCAGTTAAGTTGGAATATGATTGTAATACAAACAGTTATATTGAGTGCAAGGAGCCAGAATAAAGAATTAACCCTTTACTATGACACTACAGACGGCGTCTATATTTATCACAGCCGAAGAGTGCAAGATCGCTTCCGCATCCTTCGCCATACGCCAGTACGGTAATGCGCATTTCCTTTTCCTTCGCCCAGGTGCTCGCCGCGCATGCGCATGAGGTCGCCGCTTGGTTCGACGCGGTTCAGACCCCCATTAATCACAGATGCCAGAACGCGCCATATGCCATATTAAAGCCAAAGCCTTTGGTTCATATTAACGCTGGTCAATCACATATTAACACGCCATATTAGCACACATTAACGCTGGTCAATCACATTAATTGCTATTGCTATATATTGCTATTGCTATATGCTATTAATACTAATACGGTATATATATACACGCGATGGACGCAGCAGGCGATCACATAAATGTCATGATGAATTGAAAATGGGGGACCCTGATGTAAACAAGACGAAAGTCTTTCTCTGGTCTGCATCCCCTTAACAATTGTGTGTATTGAGCCGTACTGTATTGTACCCATTCTGCAATCTGGTAATAACATTCAATCAATTTCATTCAATACATTTTATGAATGCCCGAATAACGTTATGGCGTTGCGAGTGAATCGTGTCGCGATAATATACATGTATTCCATAATATGTAAAGTACAGTTGACAGCTGCGTTGTGTTAACGTTGCAATGTACAGGAAAATAACGTTATCGCATCGCGATAATATACATGTATTCCATTTGGGCGTCTGAGCGGGGGAAAAGAAAATGGGCATTTGGAGGGCGTTACCGGGGCCAATCAGGGCAAAATGCGGAAGCGCTCTTGCACTCTTCGGCTGTGATAAATATAGACGCCTACAGACGGTTAACCTTCTGTAGTACTAGTGTGGTAGTGAAAGTAGCCTAAACCAGATCTGGAGAAAGTATAATAAGTTACTACTCTGTGTAGTTAAAAGGTGCTGTAAGTAGGGATGTCCCGATCCGATCACGTGATCGGGGCCGATCACGTAATTTTCCGAAGATCGGGATCGGCAAAAAATAGCAATTCTTTTTTTTATTCAACAAACATGACCATGTTCACGTCTTAAACTCATACTGAGGCCTTAGTTTTGGTTTTAAATTGCATATCATCATTCATTTATTTATTGTCACACAGAGCAGAAGAATTTTGCCAAAACAAACCAATAGTATCCAGCTGCAGAACGGCAGACCAGCCACACTCTCAGACCCAAACGCATTTCCTTTGATTTAATTATACATCAAATGATTTATGTCAAGGATTGCAATGCCTCACTTGAATGAAGTTAACTTTTCACCTGGATAACGTCAACATTCAGGGTGAATGTATGTGAGAAATTGGGCTAAAGAAATGTAATAATTCTTTTTTTTTGATAGGATCTGGAAAGATCGATATCGGTAGATACCGGTACTCAAAATCACATGATCGGGATCGGGAGCAAAAAAATGTGATCGGGACATCCCTAGCTGTAAGTGGCATTTATTTGTTGAAATAGGTGGTCTACATGTTAAAATAATAGCTCTACATTCTGACAGCCATCACTGATGTATTAGTCCCTCAGTCCCTCCGCTCTGCAGTAAACACAAAATACATTTTCTGGTATCCCGTTCCCACTTTATCCAAACAGGAGAGAGAACTCTAAAATACCACTCACAGCACCTTTAATTATAATATGGTATAATACTGTACGTAGGCTATTCCTTTTTCTTTTAAAGATAGTTGGCACCTTGAACCATCAGTGAGTGAATGGGTAAAATGTGAGGAACAAATCGTAAAAGCAGCTATATAAATGCACCATTTAACATTATGAGCTGACTGTGAGTGTCTCCAGACCGCTTGTATCCTTTCGGCAAGCAACAAGCCCTTCCGCGTTGCTCTGATTGGCCGAGCGCGCCCATGCGCATGAGCTGCGACAAGCTCCTCAGCCAGGCAGGAATACTAAGCTCCGCTTAACGCAATTTATACAAATGGAAGTATTGATTTCGCCGTAACGAATCGTTAAGAAAATATACCGTTAACTGGAATATGTTGTTTCTTTACACATATGTTGGATTATGTAATTGGTTTGTCATGACAAACTAATAAAAAAATCGCAAATTAACCGGTAGCTACAACAACACACAGTAACTACATGCATCATTGTTTACAATGAACGGTGGGGCTAATCGAAAGGACTGGACTCGTGTGTTCCTGTGGGTCGCCCATCTCGCGCGTGTGTGTTAAACTGCATGACAAATAAAGACTTCTAGTCTAACCAATTTATTTATTGTATTACCCTTTCAATGCGACAATACACAGGAGGTTAACCCTTTCACTGCCACACGGCAGTTCAAGTTCAAGTTTCTTGCAAGAATGTGGTAACCGTCGTCGGTAGTGTGATAGTAAAGGGTTAACCTTCTGTAGTGTGGCAGTGAAAGGGTTAAAGAGGACTTTGATCTCACCAGTGGTTTGTGCGTCGCCACCTATCTCCACCTTCAGGATGTGCAGGGAGGCTCCGAAGTTGGGCTGAAGATGGAGAGATGGGGCAAAATGATAGCATGTACAATAGTGCTGTATATACACATAGTACATATATATATTTACTGCATATACCGGTATATATCCATATTTGTCTGAATGTACCTGCATATATAAATATTCTATCTACCTACTTATACACTTGCATATAACTAGGGATGCTCGATATTGGCTTTTTTACCGATACCGATATACCAATATTGTCCAACTCTTAATTTCCGATACCGATATAAACCGATATCAACCGATACCGATATATGCAGGGTTTCCCCCCCAAAAAATGGAATAATTTCAGGTAATTAACATTACATATCTCTTGTTGTGGAATTAACACAACATTATGCATACTTTTCACAATAAATAAAATCATAATTTGTTCTTACTTGCTTGCCTGGGTAAATAAAGGTTATAGAAATGTAAAAGAAAAAAGATTTTTTTTTTCTTTTTTTGAAAACCGATACCGATATTTTCGGATATCACATTTTAATGCCGATATCGGCCGATAATATCGGTAGGCCGATAATATCGGACATCCCTACATATAACCCATTAAACATGTACAATAGTGCTGTATATACCATATAATATACACATTTATTTACTGCATATATATATATATATATATATATATATATATATATATATATATATATATATATATATATATATTATTAGGGCTGTCTTAAATACTTCGAAGCTTCGTTCATTGGGCATGGGATTCGAATATGAAAATTAAATTTGATTATAAAAAAGAAAAATAAATGAAAGAAAGAATGATTTTTTTTTTCTTTGCAAAATCAACTCTGCCTCTCTTTGTTAATTACAACAAGCAATACTGTTTGTTATTTAAGATGAGGTCGGACTCGGCACTGACAGATTTGTGTTCATTGTGCTGCTTTTATAAAGCCTCAAATGACGGCTTACAATATTTCATGAAAGCAAAGTGTTTTGTTTGTCTAAGATTTAAAAAGGTTTAAACTTTAAAGCACTGACAAAGTTAAACAAAGTGATGTACAAAAAATAATCGAAGGTCAGCCCTAATATATATATTCTGTATATATATCTGTCGGTACAAACCTACATATAATCTGTACTAGATATCTATACATATCCCGTACCTACTCTCCCTTACCTAGTTACACTGCTGGGCAGTATGACTTACTACCATAATGTCTTATGCATCACTGTATCACTGTACATATTAATACTACAACTCTGTACATACATCTGATTAGCACTATTACTCAGTAGTACTAATTAATATATTGTATATCCAGTTTAATCGCCTGTACATTGTATATTACTACTACTGTTACATTTGCACTCTGGTTGGATGCCAAACTTCTTTTCGTTGTGCTGTACTTGTGCTGTAGGATGACAATACATTTTAATCTAATCTAAAAAGCATTGTAATGAGATGTAGAATAAGCTTGAATGTCTTCAGTCAGTGTACAGTAGTCAGCAGTCAGTGTACAGCCTTCTCATATACCCCCCAAAAAGCGAAATCAGCAAACCTTGAAGAGGTAATCCAATATCTGGCTACGATATGGTTCTGCATAATTGACCAGGAGGCGGGACGTGGCCTAAAAAGAAATGGACAGGTAAAACATTAAACACAATTTGACCTCTGTGACCTCTCCACTTCTGTGGAGCTTCATTCATGTAGACTTGTAGATCTTTACGGTCATTATTATTCTTTGTTTCGGTGTTGTTGCTTGGACAATGTGCATGGGAGTATTGTTTTATTCTGATTGTACAATTATTTTATGTTTGAATGTGTTGTTATGTTATTTTGAGAGGACCCTAGGAAGAGTAGTTGTTAGTTATTAGGGCTGGGCGATTCTTGCTCAAATGTGAATCACTATTTTTCTCTCTAAGAATTGAGATCACGATTCTCTCACGATTCTTATTTTTTCAATAAAATCGTTAAAAAAGTTATGTAAAAAGTAAAAAAAAAAATTTAATCAACTTTTTTTTAATAAAAAAAGCGTCATAACTTAGAAATGAGATTGCATAGGTCTATGAATCGAGATCGCGATTTTTTTCCGATTAATTGCCCAGCCCTAGTTGTGTAACAACTAATGGGGATCCTAAACTAAACAGTCTTATACTCAATGTATACCTAATATTACCTATCTACTGTCTTCACTGTCATTTACTCAATTGATAGCCATGTACAATAATAGTGTATATATATTTATATTTACCGGATATATATGTATCCACATCTGTCTGAATATACAGCAGTGTCTGGAGCAACTGGGTGTAAACTCACCTACTGTCCTCACCTACTCCTCGACAATGTCAACAACTAGATTTAAAAATGCATGAAAATGTTGTCTGTGGCTAGTACGGTTTGTTCTGCATTTAAAATGTTCATGTCTATGTTGTCAAATTGTTATTTGTGGTCATGTTTTGTATCGCTCGTCTGTCTGAGACCAAGGACCACAATGGAAATAAGTCTAGACTCTTTTGTGTGGCATCCTTGGCGTTTTTTCTGGAATCTTGTATTTTTTTTTAAATGTCTAATAAAATAAAATAAAATCAAGTCAACTCTACCCGACTAAAGAAATGAGCATGTGTAAACTCACTCACTCACTAAAGGAACATTCATTGCACACACACATCCACATGCACAAAACACTCCCTTTTTAGACACTGGAAACACTAAATCATATTTATCTATTATAGATTTGCACTACATACATACATACATAATTTGGCCTTTTCTTAGTTTTTGTTGTTGTTTTCATGTTTTGTACCTCATTGTCTGCATTTTGTACCTCATTATCTGCATGTTTACTTCGTTGTACTTAGTTGCACTTTAGTTTGTATATTGTATTATAGTGTTGGGACTTATTCCTCTTTTCCTTACTTTTGTTACTGTATCTGAAGCACATTCTCAGGAGGCTCATACAGAACCAAGCATTTCACTGTAATGTACATTTACCTTATATGTGACAAATCAAAGCAAACTTGATATATTTGGTCGATTGTATTATTAATACTGAACACGACTTGAGTAAAAAAAGAAAAGAAAAACTAATTGTAACTAACCTTACTGTCATGCACTTGTCCTAATAAACTAACCTACTACAGCACTCAACACTTTGATGAGTGTTGGGGGACCTGAATGTAAACAAGACGAAAGTCTTTCTCTGGTCTGCATCTCCTTAACAATTGTATGTATTGAGCCGTACTGTACTGTACCCATTCTGCAATCTGTTAATAAACTTTTCAATCAATCAATCAATGTAATTGTGAAACAGGAAGCGACCCACGTTTAAAAACACAGACCTGGGATCTGTTTTGCTACAACTACAACTACAACTCACCCCGCCGCCGCTCAGACCTCCGATGCCGTCGAACACCCTCCCCAGTCCCACCCGGTCGTCCAGCACGTATTCCTCACAGGAGCACGGGTCCAGGAGCCCCAACAACCCCAGCGCCATGGAGCACAGGAACACGGGGACCATCATCTCTTCTCCGTGTGTGACGAGGGATCACACTGTTGCCGTGTGTGTGTCACGTGGTGGAGTATCACGAGTTCACCGATGGCCACGCCCTCTGATGATATCACGTGACACCACTGCACTTCCGCGTTACATTGAGCTCACGGATGAGATAGCGGGGGAGCAAATGAATGAATGTCGATGAGAGCCTTGATGTAAGTGGCTGCAGCTACGGCTGTGGGGGTGCTGGAGACATGATCCAATAGACTTTTATATACGCCTGAATCTCCTGAACACGGCGCGACCCATTCCAAATCGATCGGAACGAAATCGGCCGAGCTAAACGTCCCCTTTTCAGCACCTACTCCCCATACGCATGCGCAGATTGAACGGCGCGCGACGCAGTGCGAATGAATGTTGAATGTTCCATCAGAGGGGGGGAGCTTGTGCCTGCTTCCGTGGCCAGTGTCCTTTCAGCCAAACAGGATAATGGAAAAATTATCCCACTCAATGGCCAGAGACGCGTCTTATGGCGACATCTACAATTACCTCATTGAGTCTCCAGCAGGCATGCGTTGTTCATGGGACGGGGTAGCTACCTCACTGAGTATTAAAGATTTGAGCAGAAGCGCGTGCACGCACATGCACGCGCTCGCGAGAACGCGCTGCCCTCGACTCGGCTCGTTGTGTTTACCTGCCTCCCGGGCCCCGGCGCTACCTCGCATTATCATAACAATAGCCGCTATAGGCTGGTGTCTTCAACCAGTCTGGGACTCTTTGTGATGTAAATATGGAACGTCCCAAGTTGCCGCTGCCCACAGAGTGCACCGCCGTCCAAAGGTGAACGACGGCGAACGAAGGGCCAAATCAAAACAGCCGTCAATTCCAGTGGCGTCGCGTGGGTAAAATAACAGGGGAAGCCAAAAAAAGATTATTAAAAAAAAATTATTAAATATTTTTATTAATAATTTTTTTTTTCTTTTTTTTTTTAAAGTCAAGCAGTCACCATGTACACTACAGTATGGCTCGGCGGCCAGTCAAACGTTCTTTTTATTTATTTAACAGATTGCAGAATGGGTACAGTGCAGACCAGAGAAAGACGTTTGTCTTGTTTACATCAGGGTCATTAATACTGCTGGAGCATTGGTTAATTTTTGGTCCAATTTTTCCTTGCGCGATTTTGCGCGCCGCGTGGGAGCAAATTCGAGACACATATTCGGTTGCAAAAAGGTGTCCCACGGTCTCCTCTATGGCCGTGAATATTTTCACACGGATCGGAATCACGGCGCGCCCGTGGGACACTTTTCCGTTTCGGCGAGTTTATTCCACGCTTTCTGTTTTCCTTTTCTAAGCATTTTAGGGGCTACATGTGAATCAGTAAAAGTTGCGGGACGCCCAGATGTTTCCACGATAGAAAGCTCGCGTGGATCCCATAATAGGCTCACTTAATACAGCGTTTTTAAAATCACGCGACATTTTCAGGGTCGCGAGCCGACCTTTTCCCCTCGTTTTCGATGATGGAAGTGATTTAGGAAAAGCTTCGGCACGCCGAGAGGTCCCCGTGGATTTAATCTCGCGAGGATCGGGGCAATATTCGGCCCGTGGAAACAGTTACGGGTTAATACAATGTTCAGAGTGCAGAGGGGAGGTGTGCAGAGGGGATTCCACACTCATGATTCTTCTCACAGCCCCGTTTTAAACTTTTAGGGTGTGGCAGTCAGCTCGAATCTGATTGGCTAGGATCGGATTTGGACTCTATAATGCTGGAAGCCTGGAGAAAGAGACCTACCATCTGCCTCCTCTCCTGCTGCAGTGAGCATAGTGAGGCTGACAGTGTGTTAGAGGGAGTGAGAAGGAGAAGAGGGAGACATTTAAAAAAAAAAAAAAAAAATTATAACACAGATGCACAGATGAAAAAGAATGTAAACTATATGAAAAAAAATTATATATATATATATATATTTTTTTTTTTCATATTTCATATTTGATATTAATTCATATTTTAATATTAGGGAGGCATGGCTTCCGTTGGCTTCCATAAGGATTCGCCACTGGTCAATTCCGAATTGACAACTGTTTTGATTCAACCCCCCACCCACCACCACTCACCCCCGGACAACAACACACTCTGCAAACAGCAGCAACCCGGGACATTCCATATCTACATCACAAACTTCGGGACTGAGTAGATAATTAATGAATCTTCTCTTTATTTTTATTATTTATATTAAAACTGAATCAAACCATAAACAAGGTTGCCTGTTGGGATGTTAGATCCTAATGTGAAAAACTGATTTTATATGTCTGCACTTTATGTGCTCATTTTATGCCTGTCTTAATTCTGTTGTGAAGCACTTTGAGCTGCAGTTTCTGTATGAAAGGCTATACAAACAAAGTGTATTATTGTGCGCGAGGGAACATATGCGCATGCGCGCGGGGCCGCGCGTGCGTGTGCGCGTGCGCGCGGCGTCATTATCCTGCGTGCCGGCTCAGTCCATAATAACAACGCAACACTGGTCTCCAGGTAGACTAAATATTTAAGTGCAGTGGTCTATAGCCACCACAAGCTCCACCGCTCTGATGGAACATTCAACATTCATTTGCGCGTCGTCTCGTGCCGTTCAGACTCCAATCTGCGTATGGGGAGTATATGTGCTGAAAAAGGGACTTTATCTCGCCGATTAAGTTCTGGTTTTATGATGAAGAGGAGCTCAGATTAGGATGGTTTTATGATGAAGAGGAGCTCGGGGCTCAGAGTAGGGTGGTTTTATGATGAAGAGGAGCTCAGGGCTCAGAGTAGGGTGGTTTTATGATGAAGAGGAGCTCAGATTAGGATGGTTTTATGATGAAGAGGAGCTCGGGGCTCAGAGTAGGGTGGTTTTATGATGAAGAGGAGCTCGGGGCTCAGAGTAGGGTGGTTTTATGATGAAGAGGAGCTCGGGGCTCAGAGTAGGGTGGTTTTATGATGAAGAGGAGCTCGGGGCTCAGAGTAGGGTGGTTTTATGATGAAGAGGAGCTCGGGGCTCAGAGTAGGGTGGTTTTATGATGAAGAGGAGCTCGGGGCTCAGAGTAGGGTGGTTTTATGATGAAGAGGAGCTCAGGGCTCAGAGTAGGGTGGTTTTATGATGAAGAGGAGCTCGGGGCTCAGAGTAGGGTGGTTTTATGATGAAGAGGAGCTCGGGGCTCAGAGTAGGATGGTTTTATGATGAAGAGGAGCTTGGGGCTCAGAGTAGGGTGGTTTTATGATGAAGAGGAGCTCGGGGCTCAGAGTAGGATGGTTTTATGATGAAGAGGAGCTCGGGGCTCAGAGTAGGGTGGTTTTATGATGAAGAGGAGCTCAGGGCTCAGAGTAGGATCTCAAAGGAGCTCAGTTCACATCCAGATTGAACACTGGACTCCACCTCACTTAAGGTTCTGACTAAATGTTCATATAAATGTTCCCTTTGATACGGTGTTATTCAGGTGATCTCCTTTATCACCAGTTTAAAAAATACTTGTTTAGTTCAGTCTTAGTCTAGAGTGGAGTGACAAGGTACTATCTAGAGGCATATGCTAACTGTTATGGAGTGACAAGGTACTAGCTAGAAGCCTAGGCTAACTGTTATGGAGTGACAAGGTACTAGCTAGAAGCCTAGGCTAACTGTTATGGAGTGACAAGGTACTAGCTAGAAGCCTAGGCTAACTGTTATGGAGTGACAAGGTACATTTACATTTACATTTAGTCATTTAGCTGACGCTTTTATCCAAAGCGACTTACAAGTTCTGTACGACAAGCCATCAGGAAGGGCACAACTCTATCAGCTGAGCAACAATGTTCATCAAAGTGTTGAGTGCTACAGTGTAGGTTAGTTTATTAGGACAAGTGCATGACAGTACGGTTAGTTAGGGTTAGATTTTTTTATTGTTTTTTTTTTTTTTTTTTTTATTCAGATAATGGTAGAAGGTACTATAGCTAGAAGCCTAGGCTGAATTAATGAATTAATGAAAACTTTATTTAACAGATTGCAGAATGGGTACAATACAGTACGGCTCTAGGTATGTAATTTCATCTTTCCTTGTGACAATATTGTCACCCACTGTAACTTAGAAGCAGTCTGTCTTGCTGAGTTTGTTATTTGATCCGAAGAGAATGGACTCTGTTTTACCCAGGTGTAATGATAGTTTGTTATCAGCGAGCCAGGTGCAGATTCTGCCGAGTTCTGAGCTGAGGGTTTTTTCAACCTGTAACTTGTTCTTGTCAGGGACCAGCAGGGCTGAGTCGTCTGCAAACAGGAACAAGTTGCAGTCACAAGCTGACGACATGTCATTTGCATAAACAGTAGCGGTCCTAGTATGCTTCCTTGTGGAACACCACAGTTCACTGGGAGGGGGGGGGGGGGGGGGGGGGGGGTAGGTTACCGTTTACCTCTACCATCTGTTCTCTCCCCTCCAGGTAGGATTGCATCCAGCTCACTGATAGGCTATCAAAACCAATTGCTTTTAGCTTGTCAATCAGAATGGAGTGATTGACAGTGTCGAAGGCCTTTTGTAGGTCCAGCATGACCATGCCGCAGTATTTGCCCGCATCCACCTCTTGTTTGATGTGGTCGTTTAAATAGAGGAGGCATGTGTCAGTGGAGTGGGATGTTCTGAAGCCAGATTGGAATTCGTAGATTAGATTTTTTTCCGCGAGGTACTTTTCGACCTGTTCGTATAATATTTTTTCCATGACTTTCGAGATGGATGTAAGGATAGTAGTGGTAGTGAAAGGTTAACCTTCTATAGTGTGGTAGTGAAAGGTAGTGAAAGGGTTAACCTTCTGTAGTGAAAGGGTTAACCTTCTTTAGTGAGGTAGTGAAAGGGTTAACCTGCTGTAGTGTGGTAGTTAAAGGTTAACCTGCTGTAGTGTGGTAGTGAAAGGGTTAACCGTCTGTAGTGTGGTAGTTAAAGGTTAACCTGCTGTAGTGTGGTAGTGAAAGGGTTAACCGTCTGTAGTGTGGTAGTTAAAAGTTAACCTGCTGTAGTGTGGTAGTTAAAGGTTAACCTGCTGTAGTGTGGTAGTGAAAGGGTTAACCGTCTGTAGTGTGGTAGTGAAAGATGAACCCTCTAGTCTATATTGTGGTAGTGAAATGTTAACCTTCTGTAGTAACTGTAACTTTTTATTGCACTGCACTGTTGCATAATTTTACTATCTACTATTCTATTCTACTATTTTATTGCACTGTACTATTTTACTCTGTCTATTACTATTTATTACAGGATCAAAACTGTCAGGTATTCAACTGTGTGGGTATCAAACGAGAGACTGTCAGGCTTTAAAACCGTGTAGGACCCAGGCCTAGAACTGCACCCTGAGAGGGAGGTCTGCCCTGAGTGGGAGGTTCAAAGGGTCAAAGTGGGTATAAAACTGTGGATACCAAACAGAGAAGGTAAAGATGACTTTAAACTGTTGAACAGTCATCCAGAAAATGTTTATTGGACTGTACATTTTTTTTGTACATGTCTGCACTTTATGTGCTCATTTTATGTCTATTCTACTCTACTATTTTATTGCACTGCACTATTGCACTATTTTACTCTGTCTATTTTATCTTACTCTTTTTATTATTGTCTATTTACAACTGAATCAAACCATAAACAAGGTGGCCTGTTGGGATGTTAGATCCTAATGTGAAAAACTGTGATTTTATATGTCTGCACTTTGTGCTCATTTTATGCTTCTTTAGTCTTTTTTCTGTTGTGAAGCACTTTGAGCTGCAGTTTCTGTATGAAAGGTGCTATACAAATAAAGTTTATTATATTATTATTATGATGAGGCAGGTAGTTATGAGCTGGGTCCATGTATAAACCCTGTCCGTGTCAATATCAGTGTCGAGCCACTAGGTGGCAGTCTCGGCTCACCTACAAGCCCAATGACAGTGGCGACCTGTGCTCCCTCCTGAATGTGTCTGTGTCCCGGAGCGATGCAATATCAGCGTCGAGCCACTAGGTGGCAGTCTCAGCTCACCTACATGGGCCACAGTAAGCCCTGTGTTGGCTCCAGACAGACACACACACAGACACACACGCACGCACGCACGCACACACACACACACACACACACACACAGGCAGACACACACACACACCCCCCCCACACACACACACACCCACCCACACACACACACACACACACGCACACACACACACACACACACACACACACACACACACACATCTCCTCTACTGGTAGAGAGGCTCCACTACGTGGGAACAGCAAGACCGGTATTGACCACAATGAAAACAAGCCCTATCTTTTGTGTCATCCTTTTAGTGTTGCTTCTGTATACGTGCTTCTGTACCATATGCCAAACTTACTAATAAAACCATTCATTCACATTTCAGCCAATCACTCAGCTCCACCTATACCGAACTGCACCCTCGAAGAGCTTGACGAAGAAGGGGAGGGGTGCCTTTGACTACAGACAAGAACACTATGTAACAAACCATCAAATACACTCACAGCACACACATCCACACGCACACACTCACTTTAAATAAACAACTCACTGTAGCACCCACTTTACCCACTTTAACACACTTTATATTTATTGGTAAAGACTCTTTGCACTACAACTCATACCTCATTGCACCTTGGAACGTGTTTTGACATTACAGTGCATACTTTTTTCACAATTAAGAACAATACAACAGTAAATAAATAATTTAAGTAAAGTGCAAGACAGGACAGAACAGTGAGACAACAATAAGACTGTGAAAGTGCGGTGGTTGGGGACATGGATACAGTGCAACACAAGGTTCAAGTACAGAAGTCCAGCCCTAGCAGCTCGCCATAGAGGGGGGGGGGGGGAGCAGGGGGACACCTGACTCGTTTACCAGGCGAGCTGCTGAGGGGAAGAAACTCAGTCTGTGGCGGGACTTTAGTGTCTTGGGCAGCCGTAGCCGCCTGCCGTGGGGGAGCATGTTGAAGAGGTTGTGACCCGGGTGGGCGGGGTCTGCCATGATCTTCCTCGCCCTCCTCAAGGCCCTGGTGGAGGGTAGGGACTCGAGGGAGGGAAGGGGGCAGCCGATCACCCTCTCCGCCGAGCGAATCACCCGCTGCAGCTTGGCCTTGTCTCTGACCGTGGCTGCAGGGAACCAGGTGATGATGGAGAGGGTGAGGATGGACTGGATGATGGCGGTGTAAAACTGGACCATCATGGTCCTCGGCAGCCTGAACATCCTCAGCTGACGTAGGAAGTACATCCTCTTCCGGGCCTTTTTATTGAGAGCGATGGTGTTCAGCTCCCATTTTAGGTCCCGGGAGAGTGTCATGCAGAGGAAGCAGCAGGACTCCACAGAGGCCACCGGGGTGCCTCCCAGGGTGATCGGGGTGGGGGGCTGCCTTCCGCCTGAAGTCCACTACCATCTCCACTGTTTTCTGGGCGTTGAGGTCCAGGTTGTTGCAGCTGCACCAGCTCAGTAGCCTCTCGATCTCCCTCCTGTAGGCGGACTCGTCCCCCCTTCAGGAGTTTGACCGAGGGGTGCAGAGAGACGCAGCTGTTGGTGTACAGGGAGAATAGTAGTGGGGACAGAACACAGCCCTGTGGGGAGCCAGTGCTGATGGACTTGGGATCGGAGATGTTGATTCCCAACTTCACCCGCTGTGACCTGTTAGTCAGGAAGTCCGTGATCCACCTGCAGGTAGAGTCCGGCACCTGCAGCAGGGACATCTGGTGCTCCAGGATGTGCGGGAGGATGGTGTTGAAGGCCGAGCTGAAGTCCACCAACAGAATCCTGGCGTAGGTCCCTGCAGTGTCCAGGTGTTCCAGGACATAATGCAGAGCCATGTTCACAGCATCGTCCGTGGAACGTCCTGTCCTGGGCCGTGCTGTTTCCAAACCAGGCAGTACATGTACATCTTCTGGCACACCATCGCCCTCGCTGTGATCAGCGCCTGGCTCCTCTACAAGCTCTCAAGGTCCCAGAGAAAGACATCCTGAAACTCAGACTCCTCCAGGCACAGCTTGCATCCTCTCTCATTCTGGTAAGAATCAAGTTCTGTTTTTTTTTTAATCTTTGACTGTGAATAACACCATGCTAAAATTGACCAGACCTGAAAAATCTAAATGGAAGATGATTAAGACAGAAGGTTTTGTAGATACAGTACTGAATTCTGCCATCCGGACACATTCCATTTGAAATATGATTATAGGGCTAAAATGGTTATGCGATTAAAATGTGACTAATTAGAATAATTAATTACAAATCAAAAGACTATCACTGCTAAAAAGCAAATGATTGTAAATGGTAAACTAGAGAACTTGCAGTCACTTGGAGGATGAGAGGGGGGTGCCTGTTTCATTTTGAGGAGCAGGTGTGAATTGTCAGGAATTGGTCTTGGGGTGGAGGGCTGTTTGCATACCTTTAGCAATGCAAATCAGAGTTGGCCAGACAGTATTGTAATTAGGTTTCTTTAGTACATTTATTGTACTGTTTTTCATTTTGTTGTTCTTTTAATAAAATCACAATTGTAAAAAAGAATATGGCTTATTGATGTTATTATTCATAATGTATACTGTTCTGAGGCCAAATGTTATTCACAATGTACACTGTTCTGAGGCCAAATGTTATTCATAATGTACACTGTTCTGAGGCCAAATAATAAGCCATATAAATGAACCCTTAAGTTGTTTTAGCGAATTATACATTTGCCATGTTATTCTGACAGTGAGTAAAAATGGCCTATATGAAATTCTGCTACCCGATACACCCAACAGTTCAATACAACCTTACAAAAATGATTTATTTTTTAAAAAACACTATATTTTCCTCTCCAAAGTACTCCTACAACACCATCTGAAAGGGTGAGGGAAAAAAATTGCAAGTAGAAATATATCCGGGTCTTGCAGGGTTAAAGTGAGTGTGTGCATTGTGGATGTGTGTGCAATGAATGTAGATGGATGGATAGTGTTGCATAGAGTCATTGGGCCTCATTCATGAAGCGATATAAGAAGAGATTTCGTTCTTAACTAGCATTTCCTCTTATTTTGTTCTTACCTGGGATTCAGCAATGTTTTCTTATTGTTGCTTTTCTCTCAGGCAAGATCAAATTCTAAGAGTGGTCGAGAGCACTCTTACCCAGATAAGAAACTCTTACCCAGATGAGAAACATAACATTACCATTCCTAATAATAAGAAATAATACATCAGATTTATATAGCGCTTTTCCTAATGCTCAAAGACAAAAAAGAAAAAAGCTCCTGGTGGCCTGGGGGGATAGAATCTCCTGGGGGGGATAGAAGCTCCTGGGGGGGATAGAAGCTCCTGGGGGGATAGAATCTCCTGGGGGGGATAGAAGCTCCTGGGGGGATAGAAGCTCCTGGGGGGATAGAATCTCCTGGGGGGATAGAAGCTCCTGGGGGGATAGAAGCTCCTGGGGGGGATAGAAGCTCCTGGGGGGATAGAAGCTCCTGGGGGGATAGAAGCTCCTGGGGGGATAGAAGCTCCTGGTGGCCTGGGGGGATAGAAGCTCCTGGGGGGATAGAAGCTCCTGGGGGGATAGAAGCTCCTGGGGGGATAGAAGCTCCTGGGGGGATAGAAGCTCCTGGGGGGATAGAAGCTCCTGGGGGGATAGAAGCTCCTGGTGGCCTGGGGGGATAGAAGCTCCTGGGGGGATAGAAGCTCCTGGGGGGATAGAAGCTCCTGGTGGCCTGGGGGATAGAAGCTCCTGGGGGGATAGAAGCTCCTGGGGGGATAGAAGCTTCTGGTGGCCTGGGGGGATAGAAGCTCCTGGTGACCTGGGGGATAGAAGCTCCTGGGGGGATAGAAGCTCCTGGTGGCCTGGGGGGATAGAAGCTCCTGGGGGGATAGAAGCTCCTGGGGGGATAGAAGCTCCTGGTGGCCTGGGGGGATAGAAGCTCCTGGGGGGATAGAAGCTCCTGGTGGCCTGGGGGGATAGAAGCTCCTGGGGGGATAGAAGCTCCTGGGGGGATAGAAACTCCTGGGGGGATAGAAGCTCCTGGGGGGATAGAAGCTCCTGGTGGGATAGAAGCTACTGGTGGCCTGGGGGGATAGAAGCTCCTGGGGGGATAGAAGCTCCTGGTGGCCTGGGGGGATAGAAGCTCCTGGGGGGATAGAAGCTCCTGGTGGCCTGGGGGGATAGAAGCTCCTGGGGGGATAGAAGCTCCTGGTGGCCTGGGGGGATAGAAGCTCCTGGGGGGATAGAAGCTCCTGGTGGCCTGGGGGGATAGAAGCTCCTGGGGGGATAGAATCTCCTGGGGGGATAGAAGCTCCTGGGGGGATAGAAGCTCCTGGTGGCCTGGGGGGATAGAAGCTCCTGGGGGGATAGAAGCTCCTGGTGGCCTGGGGGGATAGAAGCTCCTGGTGGCCTGGGGGGATAGAAGCTCCTGGGGGGATAGAAGCTCCTGGGGGGATAGAAGCTCCTGGGGGGATAGAATCTCCTGGGGGGATAGAAGCTCCTGGGGGGATAGAAGCTCCTGGTGGCCTGGGGGGATAGAAGCTCCTGGGGGGATAGAAGCTCCTGGGGGGATAGAAGCTCCTGGTGGCCTGGGGGGATAGAAGCTCCTGGGGGGATAGAAGCTCCCCTTGAGTCTCGAAGAGTGATATAGCTGGTGCTGTCACACATCATTTTTTTCTACTTCATTTATCTTTTTAAAGATGTTTTACCATTCAACATTTTCTTTTTTTGAACAATTTCTTTTTAAAAATGTCTTTTTAATGATCTTTTCCCCCCTTCTTTTTCCGTTTTTCTCCCATCCCAATGTTAGTCGTTATGGCAATTCCCAATCCCCTTCCTGGTCGTTGCGCACTCTACCCCCTACCGTCGGTCTGGGAAGGCGGAGACTATCACCCACGCCAGCTTCCCACCCGCTGACACTGCCAATTGTGTTAGTATGGACGGTCGGCCAAGCCGGAAGCACCACAGCCGGATTCGATCCCACTGTCTCTGTGGTGGTAGACAGACGCTTAGTCCACTGCGCTACCCGGCCGCACCAACATTTTCTTTTAATATTTGAATTCTAGTTTAAGTCTATATTTTGTGATTCTGTGTGAAGGGGGGGACTAGCAAAGTCAGATTATCATCAGTGGTGGAAGAAGTACACAGTTCCTTTACTTAAGTAGATAAATGAGTACTCTGGTAAAAGTAAAAGTCCTCCATTAAAATTCTACTTACTGTAAGTAAAAAAAAAAAGTACACATACGTTTGTGTATCCATTGACCTCTATAGGTGATGTTAAAGTGCTATGCGGTCCAGTGATGCTGCTCTGATTAAAGGTTATGTTAAAGTGGTATGCGGTCCAGTGATGCTGCTCTGATTAAAGGTGATGTTAAAGTGGTATGTGGTCCAGTTATGCTGCTCTGATTAAAGGTGATGTTAAAGTGGTATGTGGTCCAGTTATGCTGCTCTGATTAAAGGTGATGTTAAAGTGGTATGTGGTCCAGTGATGCTGCTCTGATTAAAGGTTATGTTAAAGTGGTATGTGTTCCAGTGATGCTGCTCTGATTAAAGGTGATGTTAAAGTGGTATGTGTTCCAGTGATGCTGCTGATTAAAGGTCATGTTAAAGTGGTATGTGGTCCAGTTATGCTGCTCTGATTAAAGGTGATGTTAAAGTGGTATGTGTTCCAGTGATGCTGCTCTGATTAAAGGTCATGTTAAAGTGGTATGTGGTCCAGTTATGCTGCTCTGATTAAAGGTTATGTTAAAGTGGTATGTGGTCCAGTGATGCTGCTCTGATTAAAGGTTATGTTAAAGTGGTATGTGGTCCAGTTATGCTGCTCTGATTAACGGTTATGTTAAAGTGGTGTGTGGTCCAGTTATGCTGCTCTGATTAAAGGTCATGTTAAAGTGGTATGTGGTCCAGTTATGCTGCTCTGATTAAAGGTTATATTAAAGTGGTATGTGGTCCAGTGATGCTGCTCTGATTAAAGGTGATGTTAAAGTGGTATGTGGTCCAGTTATGCTGCTCTGATTAAAGGTTATGTTAAAGTGGTATGTGGTCCAGTGATGCCGCTCTGATTACGTCCTCTTGAAGTTGACAGGCTTCAAATGTGAAAGTATATAATCTTCATACATTTCTTATTTTGTATATATTATGTTTTCTATGCAAAATCATTTTCTTCAAAGTAACTAGTAACTGATGGGTTCAGATAAATGTACAATATTTCCCTTGAAATGTAGTAGAGTAAAAGTATAAAGTTCCCTACAATTTAAATACTCACACAAAAGTACAAGTAGCTTGAAAATGTACTTACAGTACTTAAAAATATTTTCCACCACTGATTTGTATTGTACGTGGAATTGTCTGTACATATGACACATACATATCTTGAATTGACAAGATTGACACGTGAAAACAAGGTTTATTTGAGGCTTTATTTCCTCTCTATCACCATGTTGAGTCTTAGATTAGGTCACAAAAGATCACAAGGTGAAAAATGACATTCAAAAAAACATTCTCAAAAGTTTCACAAAAACCCATTCGACCACATTCCATCCAGTAAAATATGATCACTGATTTACTTTTTTGTTTCATTAATACATTTGTAATGAAACAATCCCACTTCCCCTCTCCTCTCATTTAAAACTGAATTGCCATATTGGACCTTGACAACAGAAAGACGCCTGACATCCCTATCGGTCTCCAGTCAGGCATTTAACTTCGGTTAATATTCAGACCCAGTCCCTCCCAACATATAAAGTCCTGTCTTGAACATCCCGTTTCATTAAGTTGAAGTTGTGTACTTCTCAGGGGAGATTTAAAAAAGCCTTAAAGGATAAAATAATTCAGGAGTACAGTTTTGAGTAAAACATCAAACATTTGTTTTTTCTTTCACATTTTTTTTCTTGTAGCATATTTTACGTTTTTCTTTCTTATATTAAAATATATGTAGTTTTTAAGAATTTGTAAAGGATAGGCAAAAATAAGCATGTGCTTCAGCCTATTCAGTCGTTGATTTTGGATTTTGTGTGTGAGCTCGCCTTGAATGTGTACATTTGTGATTTTCTTTTCTTTTGTCTTTTCCTTTTGTAAGTCCACACGGGTGTGTTTGATTTGTCTGTGAACAAGACCGAAAAATAAACTTCATTCATTCTTACGCCTTCCCTCACAGTAATTCTGCGGGGTCCTTATCCGGTTCATTTACATTTACATTTAGTCATTTAGCCGAAAGCTTTCATCCAAAGTGACTTACAAGTTCTGTACGACAAGTCACCAGGAAGGGTACAACTCTATCAGCTGAGTAACAATGTTCATCAAAGTGTTGAGTGCTACAGTGTAGGTTAGTTTATTAGGACAAGTGCATGACAGTAAGGTTAGTTAGGGTTAGATTATTTTCTTCAGATAATGGTTGAAGAAGTCTCTACTCGACGGTGAAAGATTGGTCGGGTGTCGGCTGTCCTAACTGGGGTGGGCAGTTCGTTCCACCATTGTGGGGCAAGGACTGAGAATAGGCGGCTTCTCCTTGATGACCCTCCTGGAGCTCGGATAGGAGGAGTAGGTCTGAGTGAGGCGGCCAGAAGATGCAGAGCGTAGGGGTCTTGAGGGTGTGTAGTTAGAGACCATTGACCGGAGGAGGTAGGCGGGAGCGGTTCCACACGATATGCCAGGTCGAGGGCCTTGAAGCGGATTTGTGCGGTTCCATGGGGAGCCCGTTCAGTACGCCTTCCCTCACAGTCCCATCTCTGTGACGTCGTCGTCGGTGCGGTTCTCAAAATACACATTTCTCGCACGAGGTCGTGGTGGACCTGAAAGGGTTCCACTGCCGTACTACCAAGCGGTTAACCCTTTCACTGCGACAATACACAGAAGGTTAACCCTTTCCCTGCCACACGACAGCAGGTTAACCCTTTACTATCACACTACCGATGGTAACCGTACCAGTTGTTTTCACGCAGGGCAGTCCGTGTCCCATGTTATGCAGAGTCAATATAATTTCTGTTCATCTTTTTGCCCTCAGAAGAAAGACACAACCGTGAGTGAGTGAGTGAGTGAGTGAGTGAGTGAGTGAGTGAGTGAGTGAGTGAGTGAGTGAGTGAGTGAGTGAGTGAGTGAGTGAGTGAGTGAGTGAGTGAGTGAGTGAGTGAGTGAGTGAATGAGTGAGGCAGGGAATGAGTGAGTCAGTGACTTGTAAGTAGCTTTGGATAAAAGTGTCAGCTAAATGACTAAATGAAAATGTAAATGTAAACACACTCACACACAGCGACACAAACACACTCTCACACACAACGACACAAACACACTCTCACACACAACGACACAAACACACTCTCACACACAACGACACAAACACACTCTCACACAACGACACAAACACACTCTCACACACAACGACACAAACACACTCTCACACACAACGACACAAACACACTCTCACACACAACGACACAAACACACTCTCACACACAACGACACAAACACACTCTCACACACAACGACACAAACACACTCTCACACACAACGACACAAACACACTCTCACACAACGACACAAACACACTCTCACACACAACGACACAAACACATTCTCACACACACACATGACACACACACTCTCACATGCGCACACACAATGACACACACACATTCTCACACACACACACGACACACACACTCTCACATGCGCACACACATGACACAAACACACTCTCACACACGCACACACATGACACAAACATGGGTGCTGGGGGGGGGCGGGTGGGCGGTGTTTCATTAGGGAGCTCCGCGAGCGCTTTATTACCCCAGATTTGGCGGGGTAGGGGGGGGGGGGGGCGGACGGACGCTGGGACACAGGGTCTCAGTGTCATTGTGGTAGTACACGTGTGTGTGTGTGTGTGTGTGTGTGTGTGGGGGGGGGGGGGGGGGGGGGGGGGTGTTGTGGGAGTGTAGGGTGTAAATGGGTGTCAAGTGTCCTCAGCTTTCTTAGTGCGGTTGTGTATGTATATGTGTGTGTGTGTGTATGTGTGTGTGTGTGTGTGTGTGTGTGTGTGTGTGTATGTATGTGTGCGTGTGTGTGTGTGTGTGTGTGTGTGTGTGTGTATGTATGTGTGTGTATGTGTGTGTGTGTGTGTGTGTTGGAGTGTGATGTCACGGCGCGGTCGTCCCCGGGGCCTCCCCCGTGGGTTTCTCGGGCGCCAACTCCTCCGCGGTTGCCGTGGCGGCGGCGGCGCGGCCTGCGTTGGCGAGACACAGCTCGGTGACCTCCGACCTCAGCCTCTCCTCGGTCTCCATCAGGAAGGCCTCCTGCAGGAAAATGACACGGATCACGTTTGGGAGTGGAAATAGTAATAGAGTTTTGACTGAACTTTCTAACATGCAACAACTTTCATCTTCAGTCCATCTGCCGAACGTCCTCTTCGTCTTGGCATAACCTAATCACTATACTTGGTATTGATAAGCTTACGGCACGTGGCGTTATTTCTTCTGCTCCAATGCTGCACAGCGCTCCCGTGGAAATAGTCAGATGCACCCCCGCCGTACCTGTAACCCCTCCCCTCGTTGAAACCAATAGTATATCTGCTGCAGAGCCGCAGAGCTCCAATAGTATATCTGCAGAGCCGCAGAGCCCGGAACAAGTCAGACACATTCTACAAACGTGTCTAATGTGAAATATATAAGCATGTAAGCAAAACTAGATTTTAGGTCTGTGATGGGTTATTTTTTTATTTTTATTTTTTTGCGAGGCCCCCCTCCCCGCGAAGCCCTGTGCGACCGCACTGCTCGCACACCCCCTGAGGCGGCCCTGTTGGTGATGTATGCAGATGATCAGGTTCTGCTGTCAGCCACTAAAGAGGGTCTACAACAGAACCTAGACATCCTGCACACATGGTCTCTGAACGTAAACCTGAAGAAGCCTAAAGTCATGGTATTTCAAAGGAGACACGATTGTCAGAGTTCACAAAATACATTTAAATTAGGCACACACATATTATAAAACACAAAAAGTTACCCATATTTGGGATTGAAAATAAATCATAATGGTAACTTCAACATGGCTGTGAATGAACTGAAGGAGAAGGGAAGAAGGGCTTTTTATGCCATCAAAAGGAAAATTCCAATTGACATCCCAATTAGGACCTGGCTCAAAATTCTAAATTCTGTAATAAATCCAATAATATTATATGGCAGTGAAGTGTTGGGTCAATTAACTAACCAAGACGTCCCAAAATGTGAAAAACATCCATTAGAAGTACTGCATGCAGAATTGTGCAAAAACCATAGACACACTGCCAATAATGCATGCAGGGCAGAACTTGGCCAATACCCTCCAATTATTCAAATTCAAAAGCGAGCCATCAAATTTTATACACACCTCCAATCAAGTGACCCACACTCCTACCACTACAAAGCCCTTCAGAGCCAAGAGATGAACCTAGATAAGAGTCCCCTCTGCCAGCTATGAATCTCTGCCCACAAACACCAGGGCTTCAGGACAGACACCAAGCAATCTGGCCCAACCAAATCATCCCAACACAAAAAGAAAATTATATAGAATATTGGAACAAATCAACCAAATCACAAAGTAAATTAGAATTCTATTTGACCCTAAACAGAGAGTACACGGTGGCAGAATACCTGGCCACAGTGAAGGAGATAAAA
>NC_140167.1:4615117-4666932 GCF_963971535.1 Notolepis coatsorum | reverse complement strand
GTGTAGTGGTTACTTCCTGGTCTATAGGGAGGTGTAGTGGTTACTTCCTGGTCTATAGGGAGGTGTAGTGTTACTTCCTGTCTATAGGGAGGTGTAGTGGTTACTTCCTGGTCTATAGGGAGGTGTAGTGTTACTTCTGGTCTATAGGGAGGTGTAGTGGTTACTTCCTGGTCTATAGGGAGGTGTAGTGGTTACTTCCTGGTCTATAGGGAGGTGTAGTGGTTACTTCCTGGTCTATAGGGAGGTGTAGTGGTTACTTCCTGGTCTATAGGGAGGTGTAGTGGTTACTTCCTGGTCTATAGGGAGGTGTAGTGGTTACTTCCTGGTCTATAGGGAGGTGTAGTGGTTACTTCCTGGTCTATAGGGAGGTGTAGTGGTATACTTCCTGGTCTATAGGGAGGTGTAGTGATTACTTCCTGGTCTATAGGAGGTGTAGTGGTTACTTCCTGGTCTATAGGGAGGTGTAGTGGTTACTTCCTGGTCTATAGGGAGGTGTAGTGGTTACTTCCTGGTCTATAGGGAGGTTTAGTGGTCATTGCTGTTAACTTTCCAGCCGGTCCACCTCGCAAAATTGCAATGTAATTCCCCCATTGCCCATTTCTAAATCGTCTCGTTTAAAACAAATAAAGCTTGAACATTTGCATGGTGTACCTTTCTGTGCGTATTCATCCACAATCTATAGCTCAACATGAAATATTCGCAATTAATCGTAAAAAAGATCGCAGAATTGTATTTCAAACCAAAAACGCTTAAACAATAATGTTAGTGATGTGAGTGAAGGGAACTCATTTTGTGCAAAATGGAAAGCTTGCCAATGTCCATGAGGCAGAATTGTTACAATAGCCGATAATCCATTTTCCCGATGATAAATCTAAATCCCTATATACGGGTGGACCTCGCGGGGCGGTCCAGAGTGACGTCAGACTACACAACCTTCCTATTGGTGGTTAGAGAGGTGAGCCTTGCGATTTGCGAGGTCGCCGATTCCAGTCCACGGAGTAGGTGGAAGAAATCTGGGCAGGGGAAGTGAATGAGTCATGCGCTGCTCTCCCTCGACTCCTGTTCAGTCGAGCAAGGAGGCCCATTAACCCACCTCCTCCTTCAGCGGGCTGCAGAGTAGCCCACAGTACAGGACTGTGGTTGTATTGGGAGCTCAGGTGAGAGAGAGAGAGAGAGAGAGAGAGAGAGAGAGAGAAGAGAGAGAGAGAGAGAGAGAGAGAGAGAGAGAGAGAGAGAGAGAGAATCATACAAACACATAAATACATATATATTACATCATACTAGGGCTGACCCCTATTAATCGATTAGTCGACTAATCGATCGAAAGTAGCCGTAGTCGACTGGCCAACCTCTTAGTCGAATATAATTTTAAATTTTATTTTTTATTTTTTATTTATCATTCTTTCCAAAAGAAAAGAGGCCTAGAAGCGTGGCTAACGCTAATGGAGCGCATACCAGAGGCTAACTGCCTAAGAAACAGGCACAGAGGCACTGAAAGAGGATTTCACCCGTCTAATGAACACACTAGACTAGACAAATATCAAGATGTATCCATCAGTGGACCAATTGCATGCTTTGCAGAGGACAAGAATCCTTCAGTCGACTCCTTCAGACATTAAGCACCCCCACAGCCCAAATGGAATGATACAACATTTTTAAAAAAATAAAAAAATATTATACTTTCTTTATTATTATTATTTTTTAGTCGACCAACGGCAAATTTTGGCCAATCCTAGTCGACCAGCCAAATCCTTAGTCGGGGACAACCCTACAAACGCATACATCATGCCAGACTGTTCTAGTCACTGTGAAAACGACACACCATACATTTCCTATATCCTGATGATGATCACATCCAATCACATTCCAGGATCATCCTGGAGATCGACGAGCCCGCCTCCAACCACAACGGGGGGCAGCTGCTGTTCGCAGACGACGGCTACTTGTACATCTTCACCGGCGACGGCGGCATGGCAGGGGACCCGTTCGGGAGGCACGGGAACGCTCAGAACAAGTGAGTCATCATAATCAATCATAATAATAACAACTGTCACCTTTCTTTTTATTTATTTTTTTACCATGAAACTCTGGTATTGCAGATGAATTGGCTTATATATTCTTTTCAGGAACGTTTTTTTTTGTTGATTGTTGATTTTTTGTTTGTTTGTTTGTTTGTTTTATCTTGCAAACTTTAACTTTTTTTGTTCTTTTCTGGATCGTTTTTTGTTGATTTATTTTGTTTGTTTGTTATATTTTGAAAACTAACTTTTTTGAATTTGTTTTTTTGAATTAGGGGTAGGTTGCTCTATAAGCCTTCGGCTTCAAACCTATCCTTTTCGTTTGTTTATTTGTGAAAATGTTCGAAAAATTATTTGTTTGTTTATTTATTTGTAAACATTAGAAATAAAATAATTCATTCATTCATAACTGTCACCTACCCGCCGCGACCCCAGTGTGGGTCGCGACCCGTAGCTTGAGAACCACTGGATTATTAAAGTCATGTATCTCCCCTCGTGCTGCTCCACAGGTCGGCTCTGTTGGGGAAAGTCCTCCGCATCGACGTGGACAACAACCAGCGGGGGCCGCTGTACCGGATCCCCCCCGACAACCCCTTCGTGCGCGAGCGGGGGGCCCGTCCGGAGGTGTTCGCCTACGGGGTCCGCAACATGTGGAGGTGCAGCTCGACGCCGACACACTTTAACACACTTTATGTTTATTGGTAAAGATTTATTTGCACTACAACTCATTAGAGGGCTGAGCCCAAACGTTCGAACCTTGTTCGTTACGTCGGCACTCGAATTCTAAATCAACATTCGAAAATCTTTTATCATTTTTTTATCATTTTTTTTTCTTTTTCTATTAATTCTGTTTAAACCAATGGGGTTTTTCTTCACAGTTGCAGATAAATATTAGGCGACACTAATATTATAGTATTAAAAGAAACTGATGAGTTATATTCATTAAAGAAAGTTGATTTAATTGATTTAGTTGGACTGGGGCTTCTCCCTGGGCTGGGGCTGGAAAGTTGATTTAAAGGGGAACTATCTTATAAATGGCCTTTTTCAGTGTTTAGCATTGTTTCATAGCTATGTGGACTTATATTAATATGATCTATGTCTCTAATTCTCATATTGGCGCATTCTTCCAATTCTCCTCTCACAATATTCACCCTCACTGAACTGAGTCATCTGAAAATATGATGATTTGTGATGTCAGAGAGACACCGCTGCATGATAATCATCAGGCCCCACCGTGGTTTAGGTGCCCAGGCTAAAAACGGCTTAAGATCTTGAGGTAGAAAAATTCTGTTTTTGAGGACTTGATTAGAAATACAAAACAATGAATTAAAAAAAATTAAAATTACAGAGGTGTTCCATAGACTGACAGGAATTGTGTAAAAGTGCCCAAATAGTGAAAGAAATAGTAAAATAGTTCCCCTTTAATAAAAAAAATGATCAGATTAATCACTTTATTCAAATTGAGGATTTAGTTTGAGGATAGTAAAAAAAAAAAAAAGAAAAATAAGAATACATTATAAAAAAAAAAGATTTACTTAATAAAAAAAAAGAAAAACGAAGGTTCGAAGGTTCGTTCGGAAAAACTCTGACGAATTTCGAATCCCAAAAACAGGGTTCGGGGAAACAGCCTTAGAACTCATACCTCATTGCACCTTACCCTAAGTTGTACCTCATCCCATTTCTGCATCGTACTGTATACTGTATTGTACTGTAACTCACTGTTACTCTTTTTTTACTCTGTATTGTATATTGTATATATATGTATATTGACTCAACACTTTTTGTTTACGTACTTTTGACTTTTTCTATTTCATACTTTTTATCTATGTTTATCTAGCCCACTCCCAGGGGCTCATACAGAAAAAAAACATTTATGGGCGGCTAGGTGGTGCAGTGGGCAATGCGCTCACCACCAATGCTGGAGATGCTGGGTTCGAACCCAGCGCTCCACATTGCTTTCAGTTTAGCTGGTCGTCCGCACTAATACACATTGGCCGTATTAGGGGGTGGGAAACTGATGGGTGGGGATCGGGCGTTGTGGACAGCGACTCCTACAGGTGGGTTGGTGTGCCTGCGCAGTAGAATCAGGAAGCAACGGGGGCGGCGCCCCTCCAAAGCCCAGACCCCTGATCGAGCCGCGCAGGTGGAAAGATGCAACTGCTGTTACCTCAAGTACCGGAGGGGACTCGTGCTATGTATGACTTAGTCCACATTGCAGCCGGCTTGTGGGAGGCAAGAAACAGCGTTCGTGACAGGGGAGGGTTGAATTGGACGATATGAAAATGGGATGGGAGAAAAAGTGGATAAAAAAAACGTAAGAAAAAAAGCATTTAATGGAAAAGTATTTTTATTTTTTTTTACTATGACAACTAATAATTTTTTTTTGAAAACTTGAACTTGAGGTGTCTTTGATTTGTCTGTAAACAAGACAGAGAAATAAACATTCATTCATTCATTCATTCATCCATGCAGGTGTTCCGTGGACCGCGGCGACCCCCAGACCAGGGAGGGCAAGGGGCGCATCTTCTGCGGCGACGTGGGTCAGAACAAGTACGAGGAGATCGACATCATCGAGCGCGGCCAGAACTACGGCTGGCGGGCCCGGGAGGGCTTCTCCTGCTACGACAGGAAGCTGTGCGCCAACAGCTCGCTGAGTGAGTGAGGGCGGCGTTACCGTTAACCGACGACGTTAGGGATGTCCGATATTATCGGCCGATATTGGCATTAAAATGTGATATCGGTCGGGGCGCTCAAGTAGCGACACACCACGTACAGCGCTGCGTCGCCACACGGCCGTAACGCGGGTTCGACTCCCGGACCCGGCGACCTTTGCCGAATGTCTTCCCCCCGTCTATCTCCCATTCTTCCTCTCGCTCTCTCTACCGGACTGCCGGGTAGTAAAAAGCCAATAAAAATCTACCAAAAACATAATACAAATAATAATAAATGTAATATCGGAAATTATCGGTATTGGTTTACATTTTTTAATAAAAAATATAAATAATTTAATATTTATTTAACCTTTATTTACCCAGGCAAGCAAGTAAGAACAAATTCTTATTTTATTTATTGTCAAAAGTATGCATAATGTTGTGTTAATTCCACAACAAGAGATATGTAATGTTAATTACCTGAAATTATTAAGTTTTTTGGGGGGGGGGGGGGGGGGGGGGGGGGGGAACCCTGCATATATCGGTATCGGTTGATATCGGTATCGGAAATTAAGAGTTTGACAATATCGGTATATCGGATATCGTTAAAAAAGCCAATATCGAACATCTCTAATAATAATACATTTACATTTAGTCATTTAGCTGAACGCTTTTATCCAAAGCGACTTACAAAAGTTCTGTACGACAAGTCATCTGGGAGGAAGGGCACAACTATTTCGGCTGAGTAACTAATGTTCATCAAACAGTGTTGAAACTTGAGTGCTCCAGTGTTGAGTGCATAGACATAAAACATATTAGTGTAGTAGGAGGAGTGCATGGTAGTATAGGACACAGTAAATAATAATGATAAACAATAAACCTTCCATGCAAGAATTGCAGCTCAAAGTGGTTCACGGCAGAAAAAAAGACACAAAGTGCACAGACATTATAACATCCCAATAGGCCACCTTGTTTATGGTTTGATTCTATTGCAGTTTAAAAAAATAAAGACAATAATAAAAAGAGTCAAACAGTGCAATAGTGCAGTGCAATGAAATAGTAGAATATAGTAGACAGAGTAAAATTATGTGACAGTGCAGTGCAATGAAATGAGGATGAGGGTGTTTGTTGAGAAAGAGCAGCGCTGTTAGACCATCTCTGTGGGGAGTGCAGCTCGCTTGGGACACGTTTCAATGTGATCGGGTGAACCGCTAGACTCGCCTGACCCAAAAAACTACGCCCGGAGGGAATTAAACATAACACCGGGTGTGAAAAAAAGGTTTCGAAGGGTGGGCGATACTGCCACCTAGCAGGATGCGGCAGGTATTGCACTGTAGCGATCTCAGAGTGATTCCCTATGGTAACCCAGAGGTCCTTGTGCCTGAAATGAATAGAAATATTGAATAAAAGAAATAACGATGAAAACCCGACTATACTCGGGTTCTGACGCTGAACGTTTGGCGAGTTAACCCGACTATCCTCGGGTCTGGTGCTGATTGAGTTAATACAGAATATTCTAAATTCTAAAAAAAACAGAATTGTAGACAAGTTAGAATTCGAATTTCAGTAAAAAAAAAAAAAAAAAAATTTGGCTACTTTTCTTTACCATGGTATGTTTGGTATCATTCTTTTCAGCACAGTCTCACCTATATGACCTGACCGTTTAAAAAAAAGAAAATAATAATATTATTATTATAATACTTTTAAAAAAAAATTCTCCCTTCATGTTCGAATCTTGTGGTTTTATGTCAATTCAAAATTTAATTCGAAATTCGAAAAATTATGTGACAGCCCTATTGTCTGTGTGTTCGTAGATGACGTCCTGCCCATCTATGCGTACCCCCCCCCCCCCCACTGACACCAGTTTGTCTCTGTGTTTGTAGATGACGCCCTGCCCATCTATGCGTACCCCCCCCCCCCCCCACTGACACCAGTTTGTCTCTGTGTTCGTAGATGACGTCCTGCCCATCTATGCGTACCCCCACAAGATGGGCAAGTCGGTCACCGGCGGATACGTCTACCGCGGCTGTGAGAACCCCAACCTGAATGGCATGTACATATTCGGAGACTTCATGAGCGGGTAAGTCTCTTCAGATTGCTAAGGCTGAGAGTGAGACGATATGCCATTTGGAAGAATCGATAAATCGGTACAAAATTATCGATAAATACAGATTTTGTTTTGTATTATTATTATTATTTTGCATGTATAAAATAAAATAAATAAAAAAGTTTAAAATACTTTTTTCTTAAAAAAGAAAAAAGGTATTTAACGTTAGTTTATGTGTGTGTGGGTGTGTCACGTGCACTCACTGTAGTTTTTGCGATGTTGTATAGTTGGCCCACGACACACACACACACAAACTAACGTTAAATAATATATTTTTTTCTTTAAAAATTTATACATTTATTAGTGCTGTCAATAGATAAGAAAAATGTACTAATTAATCTCACAATTTTCTGTAATTAATCTAGATTAATCTAGATTAAAAATAGCATTTTTCTACTTAAGACTGAAGCTTGTAACAGATATTTACTTGAGTAAAATCATGGAATTAATGTAAAATCAACACAAAGAAAGTATATTTAGATTCAAAGACTAATTTAATAGCTTTCTTTGAATACAGTGTCTCTCCTGTGAAATACAAATGCTCAACAAAACCATCAACATTGACTCAGCTTTAAAGCTTTATTTCTTATATCCGCGGCGCTAACAGAAATAAAAACAACCCAGGCCTATGTTAAAGTGCAGATTGGCTTAGAGGACGATAATGTCTTGTATGAACTACCATAAATCATATTAACAACAAAAATGTGTTCCATCTTCATGTCAGATGATTTTCAAAAAGGTGCACGAGTCGATGCAAACAAAGAACAAGCAAAGATACTGCTGAAAGTTCAGAACGTTGAAAATGTTTCACTCCATAGATTAATCTAGATACATTTATTTTAATGCTTTAAATCATTTAAATTAATCTCCAAAGTTAAAGCATTCAGTTTGACAGCCCTAAAATGTACACATGCTAAAAAAGTGATGCCACTTATCGATTTCACGCACTTATCGACAATTACAGGTTGCTTTCCCGCCAAAGGGGCAGCGGCTCGCTGACGGTGCTGATAAACGGGCGAGGCTCAAATCAAAAGAACGAGAAGCTCGGTTAATCCGTTTGATATCTGATCTCGCTCCGAGAGACGGCGCGTTCTCACTCTAGCGCCAACCTCACTGAGAGAATAATAATAATACATTTAGAATCTTTTTTTTTATCCACTTTTTCTCCTTATTTTCCATTTTTCTCCCATCCCAATTTCGCCTCGCCAATTCTCCCTTCAATTCTCCCTTCCACTGTCTCGAACGTTGCTAGACTATGCCTCCCACTGGTCGGCTGTAGTGAGGATAGAAGCCTTGCATCACGTGTCCCCTCCGGTACACGAGGAGGCAGCCGTCGCATCTTTTCACCGCAGCAGCGCGATCTCTCAGCGGCGAGGAGTAACGCGTGGGAGGCTCACGCTGCCCCCGATACTTCCTGATTCTGCTGTACAGGCGCACCGACCGACCTGTAGGAGTCGCTGTCCACAACGTCCAATCCCCACCCACCGGCTTTCCCACCCTCTAACACTGCCAATTGTATTAGTATGAACGACCAGCCAAGCCGGTAGCAACACAGCGAGTGCCTTGCCCACTGCGCCACTTAGCCGCCCCATTTATAATCTTAAAAAAAAAAAAAAAATTTGACTACTTTCGATCGATTAGTCGACTATTGGACTAATCGAGGTCAGCCCTACTATTCATCCTCTACCCCGCCCCCCCCACCCCCCCAGGCGTCTGATGAGCCTGCAGGAGGACCAGACGGGCCACTGGGGCTACAAGGAGATCTGCATGGGTCTGGGTCTGACCTGCGCCTTCCCAGGGCTCATCAACAACTACCACCAGTACATCATCTCCTTCGCAGAGGACGAAGCCGGTACTGCACCCACTCACTCACTCACTCACTCACTCACTCACTCACACACTCACTCACTCACTCACTCACTCGTTCCCTCACTCGCTCCCTCACTCGCTCCCTCACTCACTCACTCACTCACTCACTCACTCACTCACTCACTCACACACACACTCACTCACTCACTCACTCATTCCCTCACTCCCTCCCTCCCTCCCTCCCTCCCTCCCTCCCTCCCTCCCTCCCTCCCTCACTCACTCACTCACTCACTCACTCACTCACTCACTCACTCACTCACTCACTCACTCACTCACTCACTCACTCACTCACTCACTCACTCACTCACTCACTCGTTCCCTCACTCGCTCCCTCACTCGCTCCCTCACTCACTCACTCACTCACTCACTCACTCACTCACTCACTCACTCACTCATTCCCTCACTCACTCACTCACTCACTCACTCACTCACTCACTCACTCACTCACTCACTCACTCACTCACTCACTCACTCACTCACTCACTCACTCACTCACACACACACACACACCTACACACACACACACACACACACACACACACACACACACACACACACACACACACACACACACACACACACACACACACACACACACACACACACATTTATGTGTTATGTCCACATAAATACAAAATACATTCATAAACACTAACAGTGTAATCAGCTCATTGGGGGTCATTCAGTTACGTGGTTTGCAGCACCCATCGTACACATACAGTATTAACACAGAAGATGTTTAAAATGTGGGTCAACAGATGCAATAGCATTACCGTAAAAATATATCATCTACTCTATGGGTACAAAACGCAACGCTGTCTCCAAATAGAGCGGCTACCAATAATAGCAGATATAGAGCAATACCTTGCTAACTGTTTAAAGCCTCTCTCTTGAAGATGTGGTCCGTCTGAAGGCCCCTCACCACCAGCTTGTGAACATGACACCCAGGCTGCCAAACATGAAAACTAAAAGTTGACACTTGTCGCCTATAGTTGTGAGATGTTCAGCTTGAGCTGCTGATATTTCAGCAACTTGGTTAAAAAGGGCTTCCGGGGTTGTCACCAGCTTGGCTGGCCGTCTGCACTAATACAATTGGCAGTATTAGAGGGTGGGAGAAGCTGGCGGGGTGGGTCCGGGTCGTTGTAAACAGCGACTCCTACAGTTCGGTCGGGGCGCCTGCTAAGCGCGGATAGGATCTAAGGGGGGTAGTGTGATCCTTCCACACGTTACACGCTCTCAGTGAGAGTCCGCGCTGCCAGGTGAAAAGAACATACCGAACATACCTTTTAGCCAGAGATGTAGCCGGCAAAGACAGCTGATACCTGTGTCCCCCGTAGGAAGTAGAGCGGAGCAGTGGGCCTGAGATATGATAATGAATATAAATACAAATGTCTTTCCCAGTGTCATCATCATTGAGATTCTCAAAGAGAGGACAGGAGTCCCTCATCAAAAGCTCTGATTTCTCAGCTTTTTTCTTTTAAACAATATTTTTTATTTTTTTATTTTTTTTTACATATAGGACAGAAATGCATGGCAAAAAAATACATTTAACCCCCTCCATTCCCTAATTATAATTTAAATCGACATTCACATAAACAAACAAAAAAGAGAAAAAAAATACAGTAAAATGAATGATAAGAAATCATGAAAATAAAAACCCCTCTTCGGCCTGTTTTCCTTTCCCGTCTCTAAACTCTCCTTTCTCCCATCTCCTTCCTTCACACGCTCACACCCTTCAAGAAGCTCATAGATGCCGCCCTCGTCCTTTCAAACTGCTCTGTTTTCCCCTCCTTCTGTATTGATTTCTCAGCTTTGATTTTGATTAGGGATGCTCGATATTGGCTTTTTTACCGATACCGATATACCGATATTGTCCAACTCTTAATTTCCGATACCGATATCAACCGATATCGATATATGCAGGGTTTTCCCCGCCAATTTTTTTTATAATTTCAGGTAATTAACATTACATATATCTTGTTGTGGAATTAACACAACATTATGCATACTTTTGACAATAAATAAAATCAGAATTTGTTCTTACTTGCTTGCCTGGGTAAATAAAGGTTATAGAAATGTAAAAAAAAAAAAAAAAAAAACGAAAAAAAAAAGATTTGAAAACCGATACCGATATTTTCCGATATCACATTTTAATGCCGATATCGGCCATAATATCGGACATCCCTAATTTTGATTCATGATTTTGTTTTGCGTTTGGTTTTGTTTCACCAGGCGAGTTGTACTTCATGTCGACTGGAATACCAAGCGCCACGTCGGCCTCGGGGGTCGTCTACAAGGTGGTGGACCCCTCCAGGTCAGAGGTCACACACACACACACACACACACACACGCACGCACGCACGCACGCACACACACACACACACACACACACACACACGCACGCACGCACGCACGCACGCACACACACACACACACACACACGCACGCACGCACGCACGCACGCACGCACGCACGCACGCACACGCACGCACGCACGCACGCACGCACGCACGCACGCACGCACACACACACACACACACACGCACACACACACACACACACACACACACACACACACACACACACACACACACACACACACTAGGGGGCAGGGGTGTAAAGTACTCGAGTAATTGTAGTTCGTTACAATACTTAAGTACTGTTTTTTGGAGATTTGTACTTTACTCGAGTTTTATTAGGTTTGTATACTTTAGGGCTGACCCCTATTAGTCGATTAGTCGGTCGAAAGGAGCCGTAGTCGACTGGCCAACCTCTTAGTCGAATATAATACAAAAATATATATATATATTTATAATTTTTTATTTTTTTTTATTTTTTTTTATCATTCTTTCCAAAAGAAAAGAGGCCTAGAACGCTAATGGAACACATACCAGAGGCTAACTGCCTACGAAAACAGGCACAGAGGCACTGAAAGGATTTCACCCATCTAATCATATGCATGTGAATGAATGTTGGTGGTGGTCGGAGGGGCCGTAGGCGATGATTATTCGCCACGCTTCCGTGAGTCTGCCTCAGGGCAGCTCTGGCTGCAATTGTAGCTTACCACCACCGGTATGACTGTGTATGAACGAATAATGGACTCTGTGAAGCGCTCTGGGTCTCATGAAGAGCGCTATATAAATCCAAGTCATTATTATTATTATTATTATTATTAATGAACACACTAGACTAGACAAATATCAAGATGTATCCATCAGTGGACCAATTGCATGCTTTTGCAGAGGACAAGGAGCCTTCAGTCGACTCCTTCAGACATTAAGCACCCCCCACAGCCCAAATGGAATGATACAAAAATATTTGAAAAAAATATTTACATTTCTTTTTTTTTATATTATACTTTTTTTATTTCTTTAATTTTTTTTGACCAATAGTCGACTAACGGCAAATGTTGGCCAATCATAGTCGACTATCCAAATCCTTAGTCGGGGACAGCCCTAGTATACTTGTACTTTTACTCAATTACATTTCAGAGAAAGAAAACATACTTTTTACTCCTTACATTTAAAATGCAGACCTACAAAGTACAAAGTACAAATCTCGCAGGTCCAACCATTTTAATTAGTATATTTGTTTCTCTGGCCGAACTGACGTTAACGTTATTAATCCTGCGGCCGCACTTTAACAAAAGGATACTCTTTTAATTAGAGCCGGCAAAAAGGAAACACGCAGACAAAGGCGTGTAAACAAAAGGGGAGATACACTGTCTCCAAAAACACGTCAGAGCGCATAACAACAAACTCTAATACACGATAAATGGGGAAAGCAGAGGGGGGAAAACTATGTCTCCAAAACGCATTCTACTGAAATTGGTATCTATCTTATTGTCTGACTCTGGAGAAGACGGTGAGCGTGTTTTCCATAATGTTGGCGTGTTCCTTTAATATGTCCTTTAATTAACATCTCAATATGGATGACGTGTCGCCCCGAGAAGAAACTAAATCAGGAGAGCGGGGGAAGAAGAAGGAGAAGCTCTAGCAGACGAGACGGGGAACTGTACCGACGAAGGTCCAGGCTCGAGAAATATCCGGGCATTCCCAGAAGAACACACTGTACACACATATAAGTCGACATCTGTTGGGGATTACAAACGTAGGTATTTGATTCTTCTCAGAGAGCAGATGGAATGCGTGGCGCCGCCCTCCTGGCCGTGGCGTCTAACTTGATTTACATGTCGACGTCGGCCTGTTGTCTTCATGCTGGCCGCAGCCTCTACTATACCTCAGGGTTCCCGCGGGCTATTGAAAAGTCTTGAAAAGTCTTAAATCAGGCGGCTAGGTGGTGCAGTGGGCAAGGCGCTCACCACCAATGCAGGAGACGCTGGGTTCGAGCCCAGCTCTCCGCATTGCTATCAGCTTGTTGGCTGGTCGTTCATACTAATACAATTGGCAGCAGTATTAGGGGGTGGGAAGCTGATGGGTGGGGATCGGACGTTGTGGACAGCGACTCCTACGGGTCGGTTGGTGCGCCTGCGCAGCGGGATCAAGAAGCGACGGGGGCGGTGTGTCCCTCCAAACGCAGACCCCCGACGCTGAGAGATCGCGCTGTGCAGGTGGAAAGATGCGACGGCTGCCTCCTCGAGTACCGGAGTACGTGATGCAAGGCTTAGTCCACATTGCAGCCGGCTTGTGGGAGGCGTGGCCAAACAACGCTCGAGACAGGGGAGGGTAGAATTGGACGATACGAAATTGGGATGGGAGAAAAAATAGAAAAATGGGAGAAAAAGTAGATAAAAAAAAAAAAAAAAGTCTTAAATCAGAATTTCTTGCTTTAAAAAGTCTTGAATATGATTTTGATAGGTCTTAAAATATATATAAACATGTTTCGCAATTATGCCACAACAATGTGAAACGCCCTACCCACAGCCGTAAAATAATGTGAATCCCTGCCCACCTTCAAAAATGCCCTCAAAGAGCACCAACGGGAGGCTGCAATTCGTGCAATTCCCGTAAATGTCCAAACCCCCCCCTCCCCACCCAACCCCCTCCTAATGTACAGTTTCCTCCCCCGCCTAGAATGTATATAGTTTCTGTTAGGATCTCTGGTAAAGAGTACTGTATATTTGTATATCTTGTATGTCATAAATGTAACAGTACTGTATATCTGTATGTCGTAAATGTCATGATATATAGATGTCGTGTATGTCATAAATGTCATTATGAATTGAAAATGGGGGACATTTTATTAACAGATTGCAGAATGGGTACAATACAGTACGGCTCAATACACACAATTGTTAAGGGGATGCAGACCAGAGAAAGACTTTCGTCTTGTTTACATCAGGGTCCCCCGTTTTCAATTCATAACATTTATGACATACACGACATATCCAGTTTCGAATTGCGGCCTCCCGTAGGTGCTTTTTTCTCTCTCTCTTTGTCTCTGTCTCTCTCTCTTTCTCTCTGTGTCTCTGTCTATCGCTCTCTCTCTCTCTCTCTCTCTCTCTCTCTCTCTCTCTGTCTCTTTCTCTCTGTGTCTCTGTCTATCGCTCTCTCTCTCTCTCTCTCTCTCTCTCTCTCTGTCTCTTTCTCTCTGTCTCTCTCTCTCTCTCTCTCTCTCTCTCTCTCTCTCTCTCTCTCCCTGTCTTTCTCAGCCACCGCTCCCTCCATAGTCACAACATCGTGCAGTGATTGTATTTGTACGTCGTTGTCTCTAGTCTGGACACAAGGTCGCCCGACGTTGAGGAGTTAAAACCAGCAGCAGACAGACGTTACGCCGCGCCACGCAGCGATTATTACACGCTCCAGAGAACACGCTCCAGAGAACACCTTCTGGCTGTGAGAGAGAGAGAGAGAGAACCCTGTCATCTCAGAGAGTCTATCTCTCTCTGTCTCTCTCTGTCAATTCAATTCAATTCAATTCAAATAGGCTTTATTGGCATGAAATATTAACATACTTATTGCCAAAGCAAGTTCAACATACAAACAATAACATATATATTAAGCAATAAAATACCATAATATTAGTAATAACAGTGCCATATTCATTTACAAAATAGTAATTCGATCGGGTAGTCATTTTACAGATGTAAGCCACTCAGATACATGTATTTACAAAGCTTGTTCTCTTATTGTGTGACAACCATCTACATATTTTGCAGCTAACGCTGTACACTGACTTTTCTCCCCACACATATATAGCAGCTTTTGATGATCAGGGAGATGGATAAACTGTGGATCAATTTTATTTATTTTATCAAAGAAAACTTCTCCTTATATCCTTATATTTCTCACAGTATAGTAGGAAGTGAGGTTCTGTCTCAACGTCCCCCTGATGGCAAAGTGAACACAGCCTGGCCTCTCTGGGCAGCCAGTTTTGCCTGTGGCGGCCTGTTTCTATGGCTAGACTATGTCCACTCAGTCTGTACCGTGTCAATGTTTTTCTTAATTTTATATCATTCACGGTGGTCAGGTATTCTGCCACTGTGTACTCTCTGTTTAGGGTCAAATAGACCCTAAAGATTGAGATTGAGATTTGGTTGATTTGTTCCAATATTCTATATAATTTTCTTTCTGTTTTGAGATTATTTGGTTGGGCCAGATTTCTTGGTATCTGTCCTGAAGCGTTTGTGGGCAGAGATTTCTGACTAGCTGGCAGAGGGGACTCTTATCTGGGTTCATCTCTTGGCTCTGAAGGGCTTTGTAGTGGTAGGAGTGGGGGTCACTTGATTGGAGGTGTGTATAAAATTTGATGGCTCGCTTTTGAATTTTAATAATTAGAGGGTATTGGCCAAGTTCTGCCCTGCATGCATTATTGGCAGTGTGTCTGTGAACCCTAAGTAGGTTTTTGCACAATTCTGCATGCAGTACTTCTAATGGGTGTTTTTCCCATTTTGGGAAGTCTTGGTTAGTTAATGGACCCCACACTTCACTGCCATATAATATTATTGGATTTATTACAGAATTTAGAATTTTGAGCCAGGTCCTAATTGGGATGTCAATCGGAATTGTCCTTTTGATGGCATAAAAAGCCCTTCTTCCCTTCTCCTTCAGTTCATTCACAGCCATGTTGAAGTTACCATTATGATTTATTTTCAATCCCAAATATGGGTAACTTTTTGTGTTTTCTAATATGTGTGTGCCTAATTTAAATGTATTACGTGAACTCTGAAACTCGTGTCTCCTTTGAAAGATCATGACTTTAGTCTTCTTCATGTTTACGTTCAGAGACCATGTCTGGCAGAACTGGTGGAGGATGTCTAGGTTCTGTTGTAGACCCTCTTTAGTGGCTGACGGCAGAACCAGATCATCTGCATACATCAATAATTTTACATTGGTATCGTGCAGAGTCAGACCGGGTGCAGTAGAAAGTTCTAATAACTTTGCTAATTCATTTATATATATATTAAACAACGTTGGGCTTAAATTGCACCCCTGGCGGGGACTCCGCGACCCTGGGTGAAGAAATGTGTTCTTTTATTGCCAATTCTAACAGCACATCTGTTTTTCGTGTGACTCTGGAGAAGACGGTAAGCACTCATTTCCCATAATGTCGGAGTGTTCCCTTAATTAAGAGAGGAGAGGGCCCATTGTGTTGAAAAAGAAAATCTGAATCCTTAGTGTTAGAATAGAAACCAATGTTGACGAGACATCGTGACCAGAGCCGTGACATTTCATTTCATTGGTTGTTTTTCAGACGAGCTCCGCCAGGAAAATGTCGCTACGACCCCCTGCCTGTCAGAGTGAGGAGCAGGCTACACAGGTTCCAGCCAATGGAAAGTACGTCTGCGTGTCCCGCCTAGATACACATGTCTGAACTGGTCTAAACTGGTCTGAACTGGCTCCCCTTTAGGGGGGTAACATAATATAATATAAAACTTTATTTGTATAGCACCTTTCATACAAGAATTGCAGCTCAAAGTGCTTCACGGGAACACAAAAAGACGGGCACAAAATGAGCACATAAAGTGCAGACGTGTAAAAAAGAAAAATCGCAGTTTTTCACATTAGGCTCCAACATCCCAATAGGCCACCTTTTTTATGGTTTGATTCTTCTATTGATTCTAACATCACTGGTGGGGTGGGTGTCATGTAGAGATTAGTGGTGGTAAATCCGGTTCATCATTTGTATGGACTCGGGTTAGAGTGAGTCACTCGCTAAAGTGATCCGGTTCACGTGAGTCACTTGAGTGTCACTCCTGTCCTCCTGTTTAAACACTTGTTTATTGCAATATTGAACTTATTATTACTTAGATTCACTGACTGGAGTGAAGTTAGTGAACGGAATTCATTCAACCTTTATTTTGAAAGGCACGGAGGTTTCCTTCATTTTCAGCGACGACGACATTACATATGTGTTATGTGGTATGGTATGTGTTATGTATTACATAATACATAAAAGTCAGCAGTGCCTCTCTGTTGAGTCCGCTAACACGAGATCGCTAACGTGAATCTTTGAACGAATCTGAACGAGTCAAAGTGTGTTCAAAGTTGTACTCACTTGATGTATTTTTGGTTACTTTCACTTACCAAAATAGTAGACTTTTAATACGGTTACTAAAAGTGCAACTTAGGTTTGGTAAATCCATCACATTTTTAAGTGTACTTAGATTACACTTACAGCATATTAACCACTATCATACTAAACATGTGCTGACATTAAACACGCGCTGACAGTGGCGATAGAGATAGAGCAGTCGTCTGGTAATCCGGAGGTTCCCGTGTTCGATTCCCTCTCCTCCCGGGCAGCGTGTCGAAGCGTCCTTGAGCAAGACACTTAACCCCTAACTGCTCCCGATGAGCAGGTCGGCACCTTGCATGGTCGCCTCCGCCGTCGATGTGTGAATGTGTGAGTGTGTGAGTGAACGGGTCAAATGTGAGGAGCAAATTATAAAACGCTTTGGATAAAAGCGCTATATAAATGGAGTCCATTTACCATTTACATAAGAAGTACCAAAAATACATTGCAAGTATACTCTCATGTTAAGTGCATTATGGGTAAAACATACTTTTAACACACTTAATATACAAAAGATAATATCAAGGACACTCCGACACGCCGCCCGGGAGGAGCGGGAATCGCACCCGGGAACCTTCTGATTACCAGACGACTGCTCTACCTCCTGAGCCACTGTAATCAGGGTTCTCACAAGGTCCTGATTTTTGAAAAAAATAAGTCAAGGCCTGGAATTCCTTGAAAACAGCCCATTTTTTAACAAGGTGCTTAAAAGGTCCTCGAAATTCAAATCAACCATTCGCATTGAAAGTTTTGTTCATCCACGATAGAATTGTTCTGAATCAAGAAATCGAGAATTTTTTGTATCTAAAGTGTAACTAATTGTCCGAAATTGGTTTTAAGCCGTAAATATTGGATCAGATTTTTTTTTCTATACAACAAAAAACTACATTTATTATAAGTGAATTGTATCCTTTTAAAATGAAAAATAGTCCTTAGGAAAAATACTTGTAAGTCCTTGAATTTCATTTTGCAATGTCTCTGTGGGAACCCTGTGTAACGTAACTAACGTAACGTCCGTCTTTATATCCCACGTAGCGTTAATAGGCGTCGAACTACCGACCGACCGGCGAGTGGCGGAGCCCAGGGCGGCGGACGCCACGGAGGCGGACTGGCTCCAGACGCTCGTGGACCTCTTCGGCGAGGAGGAGGCGGCGGCGGCCCCGCCCACGGCCCCGCCCACGACCACCACCAAGGCCCCGCGGCACACCAAGCGCAAGGGCCGGCGGAGGAAGGGCAAGCACCACCACCCCCCCCCGAACGGCGCCGTGAGACTGGCGGGGGGGACGGACGACGGGGGCGGCGGGCGCGGCGACCGCGGCCGGGTGGAGGTCTACGTGGACGGCGAGTGGGGCACGGTGTGCGACGACCTGTGGAGCGCGGCCAACGCGGCCGTGGTCTGCCGCCAGCTGGGCTTCCGCCACGCCCTGAAGGCGGCGACGCACGCAGAGTTCGGCGAGGCCACGGCGGACGTGCGCATCGTGCTGGACGACGTGCAGTGCGCGGGCGGCGAGGACACGCTGCTGGACTGCCCGCACGCGGGCGTGGGCGTGAACAACTGCGGACACTACGAGGACGCCGGGGTGATCTGCGGAGACGCCGCGGACATCGTGGAAGTCTAAGGAGAGTTGCTATGCGGCGGGTATTAGAACGTCTTAAAAAGTGTTGAATTCAAGGTGCGCCGGGTGGCGTAGAGGTCTAACCCTTTCACTATACCACACTACAGAAGGTTAACCCTTTACTACCACACTACAGACCGCCTAGGGTTAAAGGGTTAACCTTCTTTTTTTTTTGACCAACTTTTTCTCCTCCTTTTTCTGTGATTTTTCTCCCATCCCATTTTTTTCCTCTCGTGCCAATTCTCCCCTCCCCTGTCCTGATCGTTGCTCGCATGTGCCCCCCCACTGGCCGGTCGTAGGGAGGATAGAAGCCTTGCATCACATGTCCCCTCCGATACATGTGGAGGCAGCCAGTCACTTCTTTTTTCACCTGCCAGCGCGGACTCTCATTGGCGAGGTGTAACGTGTGGGAGAGGCTCACACTGCCCCCGCCCTCTCCTGTCCTCGCTGTGCAGGCGCCCTGACCGACCTGTAGGAGTCGCTGTTTACAACGACCAGATTACCACCCCACCGGCTTCCCTCCCGCTGACTCTGCCAATCGAGTCAGTATGACGGCCGGCCCAAGCCGGAGGCAACGCTGACAGCCGGATTCGAGACCGGTGTCTCTTGCATTGGTGACGAGCGCAATGTACGCTGCGCCACCCAGCCGCCAAAGGGTTAACCTTCTGTAGTGTGGTAGTGAAAGGGTTAACCTGCTGTCGTGTGACAGTGAAAGGGTTAACCGTTTGGTAGTGTGGTTAGTAGAGGTCTGGCCTAACGACTACATTGGCGGATGGGAGGAAAGAGAGAAAGGCAAAAAGGATTAGATTCATAACTCTTCATTTAAGGCCTTGAAAGGTTAAAGGTTAAATTAAAAAGTCCTACATTTCATTTGCACAGGTATTAGATTTTGGAGGGGGGGGGGGCACCCCGACTGTCGAATGATGAGATAATATTAAATGTATGAAATGTATATTTTTTTGTATTCAAGTCGTTGTTTTTTGCGGGGCTATCGGGAGCTCGGTGCGTCTGGCGAGAGCGGGAACGCGTCGTGGGAAATTACATCGGTGGCGCAAAAGTGTGGTGCAATGAGTTAACTCATTGAGCGCCAAAAACGAGATATCTCGTTTCTGAAAGCCAACGCTTAAAGAGTTCTTAAAAAGTGTAACTTGTTGAAACTTGCAGATACCCTGCGATCCTGATCACCGTCTGTCCTCTTTAACTATTTCTAATCGTCAACCACGGCACTTAGTTCGACCTCTTTCGCGGGAAGCGAAAGTTTCAAAAGAGAAGATTTAATATTTAGCTTTGTTTAGTTTTTCTCTCTCGTTGCACACTTGAAAAACATAATGTGAATTAATGGCTTTGCGACTCGTGCAAACACAGGTTTCGATGTTTAGCCTGGGATCACATTGGACGCCTTTCTCTTGCACTGAAACGCGAGGCGCGGCGGTGTACATGGAGAATCTAAAGTGCACAACGAACGATACCACTGATTTAGGGCTGTCACGATCCGTCGGCCCATGTCGACGTCATCGACTATGAAATTCCGTCGATTTGCACATTCACGATCGACGCATCGTATTGTTAATTGTATGTGCCTTATGCGGTGGAAATGGCAGACGTTTCAAAGTCCGTCTCTCTCTCCCTCTCTCTTTCTCTCTGTACGTTCAATGATGATGATCAATGAAGTAGCCAAAAGTTACACTGTAAAAACGAACTGGATAGTTGGTGATAATAAATATTTCCCTTCATTAGCAAAAATATTGTAAAATCATTAAGTCTGCTATAAGCTATTCTCCCTCTCGTGTGTGTGTGTGTGTGTGTATACATTTACTATAGCTTATAGTAGGTTACTCTTTTTGAGTGCTAGTGCTGGCACAAGCACTACCATAGCGTCGAGTGGGGAGATAACACACAATACATATAATAATTCATGGAAATATACTAAAAAGCTATTTAAAATTTTTGCCCGGTAAAAAAAATCTCTCTGGCTGGTAGTTCTTTAAAGCTAAAAAGGATGAGGATATCCGTTAAACATTTTGAAATATTCAATCGCAAATAGAATCAATTGTTGTTCGACTAATCGATAAAATAATCAACACATTAATCTATAACAAAATAATCGTTAGTGACAGCCCTACACTGATTACTGTCGCTACCTCAGCTAACGTTATACATATTGTTACATACAATACTACTCAGGCGTTGCTGTTCATATCTCGGTCGTGGTAAGACCTGCTCGTACAAGGTTAGTTGGAAACTGCCCAAAATGAGCTTGGTTGAGATCGATTGGTTGGTTTTGCTGTCGATTTCTCTTCAGATACCCTCAGATTTGCAAATCCCTCCCCTCGGTTGATATGATTGGTCCGTCGACAAGAAGGTGACATTGACATCGGTGCGCTACGCGTCAAACATTTTTTTTTGACCGAGACCGCCTGGAAAAGCGTTGCTTCAAAAATGCAATGCGCGTAGTTTGGAGGAGATGCGCGTCTGTCGCGACCAAAACCATTGAGAATAGAAAAAAGGCACAGACGCGTTCAAACAGGCTTCCAATGTGCTCACAGGCTTAGTGCTGTGTGACAGTAACAAGTATCTATCTATCTATCATGACCCTGATGTAAACAAGACGAAAGTCTTTCTCTGGTCTGCATCCCCTTAACAATTGTGTGTATTGAGCCGTACTGTATTGTACCCATTCTGTACAATCTGTTAATAAAGTTTTCAATCAATCAAGTAACAAGTATTTCAAGTGTCCCAAGAATTTAACGGCACCAATGAATGTGTGTAATGTACAGTGTCTACACCCACTGAATGAATGTATTGTGAATGTGCACCATGATCATCCTAAACCAATCATCGTGGTCAACCATTTGAATAAAATTCCCAAACTCATGCATTCTCATAATGGTTTATCGCAAACGGTGTTAAAGGAACATGCCAACAACATTATGGGAAATGTGCTTACCGCCTTCTCCAGAGTCAGACAAGAAGATGAGATACTAATTTCCTACCCTATAGCTTAGCACAAATGAATGGAAGCGGATACGGACCACTAGCTTAAAACGGTGTGTGAATGTGTGAGTGAATGGGTAAAAATGTGAGGAACAAAAAAGTGCAAAGCTCTTTATGAATGTGCACCATGCATGTACCATGTTGTCCGGCTCTGGAGAAGATGGTAAGCAGCACATTTCCCATAATGTTGGTGTGTTCCTTTAAGAGTAAGTCATTATTACAACTCGGTTACAGTAAAACATTTATGAATCCATGAACAAGTTTTCTGCATTTTTGTGAAAGAAAAGAAAATTGAGAACAGAATATTTTAAATAATAAAGTGCATGATGAGTGGTAACAGTGATTATCAAGTCCAGGTGCATGATTGGTTGCACGTGAGGGGACAGTCAATGAGCGTTTAACAGTCTGACTGCTTGGGGGAAAAAGCTGTTCTTAAATCTTGAGCTCTTGGCATGTATGGACCGGTATCTCCTCCCTGAGGGAAGGAGCTGAAAGAGGTGATGTGCTGCTGGGTGAGACTGGTCCTTGATGATACACTTGGAGCGGTGGAGGCAGCGGGAGGTGAAGACGGAGGTGATGTTTGGTAGAGGAGTCCCGACGATCCTGCCTGCCGCCTTCACCACCCTCTGTAGAGCCTCTTGCTCTGCCTTTGTGCAGCTGGAGAACCACACAGACACACCGTAGGTCAGCACACTCTCAACCGCACAATGGTAAAAGTTGACAAGGTAGCCTGCTCCTCCAGGTCCCCAGTACCCGGCTCTGCACCCTGGGGGACCTTCTGCTCGGCTGCACCACGCCTGTGGAACAGCCTCCCCATCCAGCTGAGGGCGCCACAGAGCCTGGACTCTTTTAAAGCAGGCCTGAAAACATTCTTATTTCAAAAGGCCTTTGATTGCTATAGCTATTTCTTGCGATGACATTTTTTCTTGTGCTGTTTTTAATTCTCTGTTTATACTATGTACCCTGTAGCACTTTGGGATCCTAGTGAATGAAAAGTGCAATACAAATACAATTATTATTATTATTATTATTATTATTATTATTATTATTATTATTATTATTATTATTATTATTATTATTATTATTATTATTATTATTACACGTGGCATAAAAGTCCACATGGGGAAATAAATCCAGTGAGTTTACAGAAATTGAGATCGAGTCAATGGATAGAGAAAAAAGATATGTTTATTCTGTGCACAGAGTCTCAGTTCGATACAGAGCGTGCGGAAGACAATCTGCGAAGTCGAGCACCGAGAGCCCAAGGATACTTTCAGCCTTATATGGTAAAAAAAAAATTAAATCACGGTTTTGCATACAGGAAGAAAAGTCAGGCAGTTCTCATAACAGCGTGGGATGAACCCAGATAAGCTGTATCTGGCTGTAGGCTGTAGCAGAACAGATCTTTTGTTATGAGAGAAATGGTCATTAGGAGTTGTTCAAGACAAAAACATGCACATTTATACCAGTAAGCTGGTTTATCGTAAATGGAGTAAAGGAATATTACGCTAGGAATGGAGGATCTTTTTCCATAATACCTGCCAACATTCTTTTAAATGATAAATTAGTGATTATAATTCAAGTTTCTTTATTAGTTGTCATACAGAAGTACAGAATACTTTTATACAAAATGCTTCTTTCTGTTAATGCTTATAATGATATAATGCTTTTATTCTGCACCTTTCTAAAAAGCTTTGTGGATGTATTATTCTTTTCAAATGATTATTCTACTTTAAATGATGTCTAGCACCGTTAACAGGGTCTGCATAATGATGGTGGTAAGTATAGTCCATAAAGACAAACAGCCTTGTGAAAAGGCTGAGGTAGTGGGTGACGGGTCAGAAAGTGTGCATTATGGTGCAGCCAACACTTTTATAGTTGCAACGCCGCAGCCAACACATGAGTCTGTATCCCCTGGCATTCTGGTCTGGTCAATGGTCTCTAACTACACACCCTCAAGACCCCTACACTCTGCATCTTCTAACTACACACCCTCAAGACCCCTACGCTCTACATCTTCTAACTACACACCCTCAAGACCCCTACGCTCTGCATCTTCTAACTACACACCCTCAAGACCCCTACGCTCTGCATCTTCTAACTACACACCCTCAAGACCCCTACGCTCTGTATCTTCTAACTACACACCCTCAAGACCCCTACGCTCTGCATCGTCTAACTACACACCCTCAAGACCCCTACGCTCTGCATCTTCTAACTACACACCCTCAAGACCCCTACGATCTACATCTTCTAACTACACACCCTCAAGACCCCTACGCTCAGCATCTTCTAACTACACACCCTCAAGACCCCTACGCTCTGCATCTTCTAACTACACACCCTCAAGACCCCTACGCTCTGCATCTTCTAACTACACACCCTCAAGACCCCTACGCTCTGCATCGTCTAACTACACACCCTCAAGACCCCTACGCTCTGCATCTTCTAACTACACACCCTCAAGACCCCTACGATCTGCATCTTCTAACTACACACCCTCAAGACCCCTACGCTCTGCATCGTCTAACTACACACCCTCAAGACCCCTACGCTCTGCATCTTCTAACTACACACCCTCAAGACCCCTACGATCTGCATCTTCTAACTACACACCCTCAAGACCCCTACGCTCAGCATCTTCTAACTACACACCCTCAAGACCCCTACGCTCTGCATCTTCTAACTACACACCCTCAAGACCCCTATACTCTGCCTCTTCTAACTACACACCCTCAAGACCCCTACGCTCTGCATCTTCTAACTACACACCCTCAAGACCCCTACGCTCTGCATCGTCTAACTACACACCCTCAAGACCCCTACGCTCTGCATCTTCTAACTACACACCCTCAAGACCTCTACACTCTACATCTTCTAACTACACACCCTCAAGACCCCTACGCTCTGCATCTTCTAACTACACACCCTCAAGACTCCTACGCTCTGCATCTTCTAACTACACACCCTCAAGACCCCTACGCTCTGCATCTTCTAACTACACACCCTCAAGACCCCTACGCTCTGCATCTTCTGGCCGCCTCAGATCCACTCCTATCCAAGCTCCGGGAGGGTCATCAAAGAGAAGTCGCCTATTCTCAGTCCTTGTCCACAATGGTGGAACGAACTGCCCACCACAGTTAGGACAGCCGACACCCGTCCAATCTTTCAACGTCGACTAAAGACGCACTTCTTCAACCAGTATCTGAAATAAAATTATATTATATATTTTTTTTATAAATAAATAGTCTAACCCTAACTAACCTTACTGTCATGCACTTGTCCTAATAAACTAACCTACACTGTAGCACTCAACACTTTGATGAACATTGTTACTCAGCTGATAGAGTTGTGCCCTTCCTGATGACTTGTCGTACAGAACTTGTAAGTCGCTTTGGATAAAAGCGTTCAGCAGCTAAATGACTAAATGTAAATGTAAATGGAGAATGGAGAAGTAACACAACTCCTTCCCTCCACTAGTCTCTGAGGGTCCAGTCCAGACACACCCAATGAGCACTGTGGTCTTGTAAACCAGGGGTCGCGAGTTCGATCCTCGCTGGGGCCTTTTGTCTTCTCCTCCCGCTCTCTCTCTCCGGTGGGGGAGTTTTTCAAAGGTGAATTCTGTGTGTTTGTATAGCTGTCGTTGAGCTACAACCCGTGATAAACAGTCTCTCCGAGGACAGCTCAACTCTGACATCATGTGTTGAATATGGGAATTACATTACATTTAATTTCAAACATTTATTTCACTTTAATTACGACACTGAGGTTGATTGATTGATTGATTGATTGATTGATTGATTGATTGTTTGATTGATTGAAAACTGTATTACATGACACAGATTGCAGAATGGGTACAATACAGTACGGCTCAATATACACACCACAACTGCTAAGAGGATGCAGACCAGAGAAAGATTTCGTCTTGTTTACATCAGGGTCCCCCATTTTCAACTCATCAGGACATTTATGACATACAAATATACAGAACTGTGTAGTAAAAAAGAGATCATAAAAAATATATACATCCGAAGGGGAAGAAACTGTACCCTAATTTACAGCGACAACAAGCTTATAAAACAAGACACAGTTAATCGGCAATTTCATACATATATAGGCACAATAAAAAAAAACAGCTAAGACTGTTACAAGTTGACACACGTGGTCGGAGATCATACTTTTAAACGCAGCACGAGAAGGAAGAACCTTCAGCTTCAGAGTCAGTCGGAGGACGTTCCAGGTGTTGGAAGAACCTTCAGCTTCAGAGTCAGTCGGAGGACGTTCCAGGTGTTGGAAGAACCTTCAGCTTCAGAGTCAGTCGGAGGACGTTCCAGGTGTTGGAAGAACCTTCAGCTTCAGAGTCAGTCGGAGGGCGTTCCAGGTGTTGGAAGAACCGTCAGCTTCAGAGTCAGTCGGAGGGCGTTCCAGGTGTTGGAAGAACCTTCAGCTTCAGAGTCAGTCGGAGGGCGTTCCAGGTGTTGGAAGAACCTTCAGCTTCAGAGTCAGTCGGAGGGCGTTCCAGGTGTTGGAAGAACCTTCAGCTTCAGAGTCAGTCGGAGGGCGTTCCAGGTGTTGGAAGAACCTTCAGCTTCAGAGTTAGCTGGAGGGCGTTCCAGGTGTTGGAAGAACCTTCAGCTTCAGAGTCAGTCGGAGGGCGTTCCAGGTGTTGGAAGAACCTTCAGCTTCAGAGTCAGCTGGAGGACGTTCCAGGTGTTGGAAGAACCTTCAGCCTCAGAGTCAGTCGGAGGGCGTTCCAGGTGTTGGAAGAACCTTCAGCTTCAGAGTCAGTCGGAGGGCGTTCCAGGTGTTGGAAGAACCTTCAGCTTCAGAGTCAGTCGGAGGGCGTTCCAGGTGTTGGAAGAACCTTCAGCTTCAGAGTCAGTCGGAGGGCGTTCCAGGTGTTGGAAGAACCTTCAGCTTCAGAGTCAGTCGGAGGGCGTTCCAGGTGTTGGAAGAACCTTCAGCTTCAGAGTCAGTCGGAGGGCGTTCCAGGTGTTGGAAGAACCTTCAGCTTCAGAGTCAGCTGGAGGGCGTTCCAGGTGTTGGAAGAACCTTCAGCTTCAGAGTCAGTCGGAGGGCGTTCCAGGTGTTGGAAGAACCTTCAGCTTCAGAGTCAGCTGGAGGACGTTCCAGGTGTTGGAAGAACCTTCAGCCTCAGAGTCAGTCGGAGGGCGTTCCAGGTGTTGGAAGAACCTTCAGCTTCAGAGTCAGTCGGAGGGCGTTCCAGGTGTTGGAAGCACCTTCAGCTTCAGAGTCAGTCGGAGGACGTTCCAGGTGTTGGAAGTACCTTCAGCTTCAGAGTCAGTCGGAGGGCGTTCCAGGTGTTGGAAGCACCTTCAGCTCCAGAGTCAGTCGGAGGGCGTTCCAGGTGTTGGAAGAACCTTCAGCTTCAGAGTCAGTCGGAGGGCGTTCCAGGTGTTGGAAGAACCTTCAGCTTCAGAGTCAGTCGGAGGGCGTTCCAGGTGTTGGAAGAACCTTCAGCTTCAGAGTCAGTCGGAGGACGTTCCAGGTGTTGGAAGAACCTTCAGCTTCAGAGTCAGTCGGAGGGCGTTCCAGGTGTTGGAAGAACCTTCAGCTTCAGAGTCAGTCGGAGGGCGTTCCAGGTGTTGGAAGAACCTTCAGCTTCAGAGTCAGTCGGAGGGCGTTCCAGGTGTTGGAAGCACCTTCAGCTTCAGAGTCAGTCGGAGGGCGTTCCAGGTGTTGGAAGAACCTTCAGCTTCAGAGTCAGTCGGAGGGCGTTCCAGGTGTTGGAAGAACCTTCAGCTTCAGAGTCAGTCGGAGGGCGTTCCAGGTGTTGGAAGAACCTTCAGCTTCAGAGTCAGTCGGAGGGCGTTCCAGGTGTTGGAAGAACCTTCAGCTTCAGAGTCAGTCGGAGGGCGTTCCAGGTGTTGGAAGAACCTTCAGCTTCAGAGTCAGTCGGAGGGCGTTCCAGGTGTTGGAAGAACCTTCAGCTTCAGAGTCAGCTGGAGGGCGTTCCAGGTGTTGGAAGAACCTTCAGCTTCAGAGTCAGTCGGAGGGCGTTCCAGGTGTTGGAAGAACCTTCAGCTTCAGAGTCAGCTGGAGGACGTTCCAGGTGTTGGAAGAACCTTCAGCCTCAGAGTCAGTCGGAGGGCGTTCCAGGTGTTGGAAGAACCTTCAGCTTCAGAGTCAGTCGGAGGGCGTTCCAGGTGTTGGAAGCACCTTCAGCTTCAGAGTCAGTCGGAGGACGTTCCAGGTGTTGGAAGTACCTTCAGCTTCAGAGTCAGTCGGAGGGCGTTCCAGGTGTTGGAAGCACCTTCAGCTCCAGAGTCAGTCGGAGGGCGTTCCAGGTGTTGGAAGAACCTTCAGCTTCAGAGTCAGTCGGAGGGCGTTCCAGGTGTTGGAAGAACCTTCAGCTTCAGAGTCAGTCGGAGGGCGTTCCAGGTGTTGGAAGAACCTTCAGCTTCAGAGTCAGTCGGAGGACGTTCCAGGTGTTGGAAGAACCTTCAGCTTCAGAGTCAGTCGGAGGGCGTTCCAGGTGTTGGAAGAACCTTCAGCTTCAGAGTCAGTCGGAGGGCGTTCCAGGTGTTGGAAGAACCTTCAGCTTCAGAGTCAGTCGGAGGGCGTTCCAGGTGTTGGAAGAACCTTCAGCTTCAGAGTCAGTCGGAGGGCGTTCCAGGTGTTGGAAGCACCTTCAGCTTCAGAGTCAGTCGGAGGGCGTTCCAGGTGTTGGAAGAACCTTCAGCTTCAGAGTCAGTCGGAGGGCGTTCCAGGTGTTGGAAGAACCTTCAGCTTCAGAGTCAGTCGGAGGGCGTTCCAGGTGTTGGAAGAACCTTCAGCTTCAGAGTCAGTCGGAGGGCGTTCCAGGTGTTGGAAGAACCTTCAGCTTCAGAGTCAGTCGGAGGGCGTTCCAGGTGTTGGAAGAACCTTCAGCTTCAGAGTCAGTCGGAGGGCGTTCCAGGTGTTGGAAGAACCTTCAGCTTCAGAGTCAGCTGGAGGGCGTTCCAGGTGTTGGAAGAACCTTCAGCTTCAGAGTCAGTCGGAGGGCGTTCCAGGTGTTGGAAGAACCTTCAGCTTCAGAGTCAGCTGGAGGACGTTCCAGGTGTTGGAAGAACCTTCAGCCTCAGAGTCAGTCGGAGGGCGTTCCAGGTGTTGGAAGAACCTTCAGCTTCAGAGTCAGTCGGAGGGCGTTCCAGGTGTTGGAAGCACCTTCAGCTTCAGAGTCAGTCGGAGGACGTTCCAGGTGTTGGAAGTACCTTCAGCTTCAGAGTCAGTCGGAGGGCGTTCCAGGTGTTGGAAGCACCTTCAGCTCCAGAGTCAGTCGGAGGGCGTTCCAGGTGTTGGAAGAACCTTCAGCTTCAGAGTCAGTCGGAGGGCGTTCCAGGTGTTGGAAGAACCTTCAGCTTCAGAGTCAGTCGGAGGACGTTCCAGGTGTTGGAAGAACCTTCAGCTTCAGAGTCAGTCGGAGGGCGTTCCAGGTGTTGGAAGAACCTTCAGCTTCAGAGTCAGTCGGAGGGCGTTCCAGGTGTTGGAAGAACCTTCAGCTTCAGAGTCAGTCGGAGGGCGTTCCAGGTGTTGGAAGAACCTTCAGCTTCAGAGTCAGTCGGAGGACGTTCCAGGTGTTGGAAGAACCTTCAGCTCCAGAGTCAGTCGGAGGACGTTCCAGGTGTTGGAAGAACCTTCAGCTCCACAGTAAGTCGGAGGGCGTTCCAGGTGTTGGAAGAACCTTCAGCTCCAGAGTCAGTCGGAGGACGTTCCAGGTGTTGGAAGAACCTTCAGCTCCACAGTAAGTCGGAGGACGTTCCAGGTGTTGGAAGCGTCAAAGGAAAAAGCAGTTTTTACTAGTTCAGAGCAAACTGGAGGAACCCTAAGAACCAGCCAGTCACTTGAACGTCTAGAATAGGTTCCAAGATTCATTGATTCAGACCAGAGAAAGACTTTCGTCTTGTTTACATCAGGGTCCCCCATTTTAAATTCATCATGACATATAATGACATACATGACATACAGATAGACACAGTACTGCTACATCTATACATTTATTATAACATACCAGATTTATAAATACAGTACTGTTTGTGATACAAAAAGATAAAAAAAATAAAAGAGAGTATATACATTTGACGAAGAAACTGTACATTGGTTCTATTCCAACAGTGTTGTGATGTAAGAGGGGCGTTTAGAGCTTCTATCCCCAGGCCATCAGGATGCTCAACGACAATGACACTATGTAACAACAACCCATCATCTACACTCACAGCACACACATCCACATGGACACACTCACTTTAAACAAACACTCACCTTACCACTCACTTTATTCACTTTAGACACTTTAACACACTTTATATTGATCTATTATTAAAGAAATGTGCACCCTCCCCTACGTTTTGTACCTCATCTAATTTCTGCATTGTACCTCACTGTTACTCATTTTTCTCTGTATTGTATATTGTATATATGTATATTGACTGAACATTCCTTTACTTACTTCTTAATAACTTGTTTTTTACTGTATGTAGTAGCACACTCTCATGGGCTCATACAGAAACAAGCATTTCATCATAAAGTGTTCTGTATTTTGTTGTGACAAATAATAAACAAACTAGAACTTGAAACTTGACTTTATCAATAAGGGCTTTTAAAATACGCCAATACCAAAGACAGTTATGCCTTTCAACCAGAGAAGATCCAACATTTATTTTTGTGAAGGTTTTATTCATCACATCCATCACCAGTAATAAAACATGAAAGAGGACAATTACTTCCTCCCTATAACAGACGTGTTATTCTTGAATATAACTTTGTGACAAAGTCAGTGGAAAGCATTAAGACTACGGTGTCAAAAAAAACGTAAGACTAAAATAGATGCTGCTCTGGATTTTAGGGGTCTGAAGGGATCCAGGCAGGTCATTGGTATGCCAAGCGTCGAATCACAGTCGCCGCTGCCAGGCTGCTATGCAACAAACAGCCTTGAAATTTGTGGCTACTGGCCAGCCAACCTTCAGACTTCAAAATAAATCCCCTGAAATAAATCATTCTCCGCTCTCATTACTGTCTGTAGTGTGGTAGTGAAGGGTTAACCTTATGTAGTGTGGCAATGAAATGTTAGTGTGGCAATGAAAGGTTAACCTTCTGTAGTGTGGTAGTGAAAGGTTAACCTTCTGTAGTGCGGTAGTGAAAGGTTAACCTTCTGTAGTGTGGTAGTGAAATGTTAGTGTGGCAATGAAAGGTTAACCTTCTGTAGTGTGGTAGTGAAAGGTTAACCTTCTGTAGTGCGGTAGTGAAAGGTTAACCTTCTGTAGTGTGGTAGTGAAAGGTTAACCTTCTGTAGTGTGGTAGTGAAAGGTTAACCGTCTGTAGTGTGGTAGTGAAAGGTTAACCTTCTGTAGTGTGGTAGTGAAAGGTTAACCTTCTGTAGTGTGGTAGTGAAAGGTTAACCTTCTGTAGTGTGGTAGTGAAAGGTTAACCGTCTGTAGTGTGGTAGTGAAAGGGTTAACCTTCTGTAGTGTGGTAGTGAAATGTTAACCTTCTGTAGTGTGGCAATGAAAGGTTAACCTTCTGTAGTGTGGTAGTGAAAGGTTAACCTTCTGTAGTGTGGTAGTGAAAGGGTTAACCTTCTGTAGTGTGGTAGTGAAAGGTTAATCTTCTGTAGTGTGGTAGTGAAAGGTTAACCTTCTGTAGTGTGGTAGTGAAAGGGTTAACCTTCTGTAGTGTGGTAGTGAAAGGTTAACCGTCTGTAGTGTGGTAGTGAAAGGTTAACCTTCTGTAGTGTGGTAGTGAAAGGTTAACCTTCTGTAGTGTGTCAGTGAAGGGTTAACCTTCTGTAGTGTGGTAGTGAAAGGTTAACCTTCTGTAGTGTGGTAGTGAAAGGTTAACCTTCTGTAGTGTGGTAGTGAAATGTTAACCTTCTGTAGTGTGGTAGTGAAAGGGTTAACCTTCTGTAGTGTGGTAGTGAAAGGTTAACCTTCTGTAGTGTGTCAGTGAAGGGTTAACCTTCTGTAGTGTGGTAGTGAAAGGTTAACCTTCTGTAGTGTGGTAGTGAAAGGTTAACCTTCTGTAGTGTGGTAGTGAAAGGTTAACCTTCTGTAGTGTGGTAGTGAAATGTTAACCTTCTGTAGTGTGGTAGTGAAAGGTTAACCTTCTGTAGTGTGGCAGTGAAAGGTTAACCTTCTGTAGTGTGGTAGTGAAAGGTTAACCTGCTGTAGTGTGGTAGTGAAAGGTTAACCTTATGTAGTGTGTCAGTGAAGGGTTAACCTTCTGTAGTGTGGTAGTGAAAGGTTAACCTTCTGTAGTGTGGTAGTGAAAGGTTAACCTTCTGTAGTGTGGTAGTGAAAGGTTAACCGTCTGTAGTGTGGTAGTGAAAGGGTTAACCTTCTGTAGTGTGGTAGTGAAATGTTAACCTTCTGTAGTGTGGCAATGAAAGGTTAACCTTCTGTAGTGTGGTAGTGAAAGGTTAACCTTCTGTAGTGTGGTAGTGAAAGGGTTAACCTTCTGTAGTGTGGTAGTGAAAGGTTAATCTTCTGTAGTGTGGTAGTGAAAGGTTAACCTTCTGTAGTGTGGTAGTGAAAGGGTTAACCTTCTGTAGTGTGGTAGTGAAAGGTTAACCGTCTGTAGTGTGGTAGTGAAAGGTTAACCTTCTGTAGTGTGGTAGTGAAAGGTTAACCTTCTGTAGTGTGTCAGTGAAGGGTTAACCTTCTGTAGTGTGGTAGTGAAAGGTTAACCTTCTGTAGTGTGGTAGTGAAAGGTTAACCTTCTGTAGTGTGGTAGTGAAATGTTAACCTTCTGTAGTGTGGTAGTGAAAGGGTTAACCTTCTGTAGTGTGGTAGTGAAAGGTTAACCTTCTGTAGTGTGTCAGTGAAGGGTTAACCTTCTGTAGTGTGGTAGTGAAAGGTTAACCTTCTGTAGTGTGGTAGTGAAAGGTTAACCTTCTGTAGTGTGGTAGTGAAAGGTTAACCTTCTGTAGTGTGGTAGTGAAATGTTAACCTTCTGTAGTATGGTAGTGAAAGGTTAACCTTCTGTAGTGTGGCAGTGAAAGGTTAACCTTCTGTAGTGTGGTAGTGAAAGGTTAACCTGCTGTAGTGTGGTAGTGAAAGGTTAACCTTATGTAGTGTGTCAGTGAAGGGTTAACCTTCTGTAGTGTGGTAGTGAAAGGTTAACCTTCTGTAGTGTGGTAGTGAAAGGTTAACCTTCTGTAGTGTGGTAGTGAAAGGTTAACCTTCTGTAGTGTGGTAGTGAAATGTTAACCGTCTGTAGTGTGGTAGTGAAAGGTTAACCTTCTGTAGTGTGGTAGTGAAAGGTTCACCGTCTGTAGTGTGGTAGTGAAAGGGTTAACCTTCTGTAGTTTGGTAGTGAAAGGTTCACCGTCTGTAGTGTGGTAGTGAAAGGGTTAACCTTCTGTAGTGTGGTAGTGAAAGGTTAACCTTCTGTAGTGTGGTAGTGAAAGGTTAACCTTCTGTAGTGTGGTAGTGAAATGTTAACCTTCTGTAGTGTGGTAGTGAAAGGGTTAACCTTCTGTAGTGTGGTAGTGAAAGGTTAACCTTCTGTAGTGTGTCAGTGAAGGGTTAACCTTCTGTAGTGTGGTAGTGAAAGGTTAACCTTCTGTAGTGTGGTAGTGAAAGGTTAACCTTCTGTAGTGTGGTAGTGAAAGGTTAACCTTCTGTAGTGTGGTAGTGAAATGTTAACCTTCTGTAGTGTGGTAGTGAAAGGTTAACCTTCTGTAGTGTGGCAGTGAAAGGTTAACCTTCTGTAGTGTGGTAGTGAAAGGTTAACCTGCTGTAGTGTGGTAGTGAAAGGTTAACCTTATGTAGTGTGTCAGTGAAGGGTTAACCTTCTGTAGTGTGGTAGTGAAAGGTTAACCTTCTGTAGTGTGGTAGTGAAAGGTTAACCTTCTGTAGTGTGGTAGTGAAAGGTTAACCTTCTGTAGTGTGGTAGTGAAATGTTAACCTTCTGTAGTGTGGTAGTGAAAGGTTAATCTTCTGTAGTGTGGTAGTGAAAGGTTAACCTTCTGTAGTGTGGTAGTGAAATGTTAACCTTCTGTAGTGTGGTAGTGAAATGTTAACCTTCTGTAGTGTGATAGTGTGGACATTTACAGGGGCCAGTTTCTAATTGCAGCCACCCGTAGGTGCTCTTTGAGATCGGTTTTGAAGGAGGGTAGGGATTCACATTCCTTTACAGCGGTGGGTAGGGCGTTCCACATTATTGTGGCATAATTGTGAAACGTGTTTAGTCTCTTGTTTGAGCCGAATCTGGGTTAAACATGATTTGTGGAGCTCCCTCTGGTGTTGTGGTTGTGGAATTCACTGACCTTTGGGAAGTATTTCGACATGTAGCTACATGGGTATCCCAGTGGTGTAGTGTATCTTGTAGACCAGGCCCATTGCAAGTTGCTGTACTCTGTCGTCTACTCTAAGCCATCCTAGACACTCTACACAGTATCAGTGATGGCTGTTAGAATTTAGAGCTATTATTCTAACATTTAAACAAAAGAATAGATTCAAGAGATTTATTAGTCACATACATACACGAGACATGTATGTCTCGTGTATGTACAGGTTTGCTTGTACAGTTGTACAGTGTGTGTCCCCCCCAACCCCTCCTACCAAACCCCCACCCAACCTCCTCCAATGTACAGTTTTTACGTCAAATGTATATACTCTCTTTTCTGGACTCTTTTTGTATCACAAACAGTACTGTATTTGCAAATCTGGTATGTCATAAATGTATAGATGTAGCAGTGCTGTCTATCTGTATGTCATGTATGTCATATATGTCCTGATGAATTGAAAATGGGGGACCCTGATGTAAACAAGACGAAAGTCTTTCTCTGGTCTGCATCCCCTTAACAACCGTACTGTATTGTACCCATTCTGCAATCTGTTAATAAAGTTTTCAATCAATCAATCAATCAGGTGGCCATGCCCAATACAAATAATAATAGAATAAAATTGAATAGATAATAATAATAAAAAGTTGGATTGGATAATAGATAGACATGATAAAAGGTACTAAGATAAAAATACTATACAATGCTAAGCTTATGAATTAAAGGTAATGAGTCCTATATACACTACTATACAATATACTATACAATATACACAGTTATGCTATATGTAAGCATACTAACTATACTATACTATACTATACTATACAAAAACATACATTTATGTTATGAATAAAGGGATGTCTGATATTATCGGCCTACCGATATTGGCATTAAAATGTGATATCGGAAAATATCGGTATCGGTTTAAAATATATATATATTCTTTTACATTTCTATAACCTTTATTTACCCAGGCAAGCAAATAAGAACAAATTCTGATTTTATTTATTGTCAAAAGTATGCATAATGTTGTGTTAATTACACGACAAGAGATATGTAATGTTAATTACCTGAAATTATTCATTTTTGGGGGGGGGGGGGGGGGGGGGACCCTGCATATATCGGTATCGGTTGATATCGGTTGATATCGCTATCGGAAATTAAGAGTTGGACAATATCGGTATATCGGTATCGGTAAAAAAGCCAATATCGAGCATCCTCAATATACCACTTACAGCACATGTATTTTCTGTTTCCTGCAGAGGTGGAGGGACTGGGAGCACTGGGCCTGTCTCTTACCAGCGGCAGTGTTGTGCGGTATAGAGTCCTTTCTCAGCACAAAACTCCACGCCTGCACCCCATACGAGCTCCGGATGGTTAGCCGCTCAAACCAATGTAAAGTCAATGGGGTGGAGCTCCTGTGTGTACAAGCTGACCCCGGGGACCACTGACATGTACTCCACCGCGGTGCACGCAAAGTGAATTCCAGTGAGCTGCTTAGGCTAACTGCCTAAGAAAACGGGCACAGAGGCACTGAAAGAGGATTTCACACACTAGACAAATATCAAGATGTATCCATCAACGGACCAATTGCATGCTTTGGCAGAGGACAAGAAGCCGGCCTCAGTCGACTCCTTCAGACATTAAGCACCCCCCCCCCCCACAGCCCAAATGTTGGCCAATCAAAGTTGACTAACTATACACATCCTTAGTCAAGGCCTAGTCTACATACATCTTTTGTCTATAGCACCTTTACGTTTATTCGTTGTGTTTTTGTTTCCTCGCTGTCTCACACCAGAAGTCTGGGGGAAATAATTAGATGGACATTATTCACTTTTTTCATAGTCTGTAGAATGATGCTGAAATCAACATTGTGGAGATACTCTCTGCCACCAGATGGCAGTGTTAGACCATACTAGGTTGGGAGTCTTTATATAATTGGCTAGGGCTATTTTTGGGATGTAAATCTTGATCTTTTGAGTGAACGTTTGTAGGCCTGGTCTACAAGATACACTACACGACCAAGGTACCCATGTACATGTCAAAATACTTCCCAAAGGTCAGTGAATACCACGATCACAACACCAGAGGGAGCTCCACAAATCATGTTAAACCCAGATTCGGCTCAAATAAGGGACTAAACACGTTTCGCAATTATGCCACATCAATGTGGAACGCCCTACCCAAAGCTGTAAAGGAATGTGGATCACTACCCACTTTCAAAACCTCTCTAAAGGGACACCTACGGGAGACTGCAATTCAACACTGGCCCCTGTAAATATCCTAACCCAACCCCCTCCAATGTACAGTCATTTACCTAGTATGGTTTTGTCAATAGTTCAATGTACAATTGTGTTTGTTTGTACAGTGTCTCCTCCCCCCCCCCCTCAATGTACAGTGTTACTTGTTTATACAGTGTGCCCCCCGCCCCCCCCCCCCCCCAACCACCTCCAATGTAAATTACCCAGTATGGTTGTCAATATCCCAATGTACCCAACCCCCCCCACCCAACCTCCTCCAATGTACAGTTTCTACGTCAAATGTATATACTCCCTTTTCTTGACTCCTTCTGTATCACAAACAGTACTGTATTTGCAAATCTGGTATGTCATAAATGTATAGATGTAGCAGTACTGACTATCTGTATGTCATGTATGTCATATATGTCTATATGAATTGAAAATGGGGGACCCTGATGGAAACAAGACAAACGTCTTTCTCAGGTCTGCATCCCCTTAACAATTGTATGTATTGAGCCGTACTGTATTGTACCCATTCTGCAATCTGTTAAATAAAGTTTTCATTCATTCATTCATTCATTCATTCATTCATTCATTCAACGTCACAGATCAAAGGAAGATTTATTTATGTTTATTTATTTAAAAACTGTTAAGGTTATGGACTGGGCATTCTATGCAGATTTCTCTTCTTTATTGAGACAGTAGGAAGGCTGAGAGGGAGACGGAGTAGGGGAGACACAGGAGAGAAGGTTCTTTATTGAGACAGTAGGAAGGCTGAGAGGGAGACAGAGTAGGGGAGACACAGGAGAGAAGGGTCTTTATTGAGACAGTAGGAAGGCTGAGAGGGAGACACAGGAGAGAAGGTTCTTTATTGAGACAGTAGGAAGGCTGAGAGGGAGACACAGGAGAGGAGACACAGGAGAGAAGGTTCTTTATTGAGACAGTAGGAAGGCTGAGAGGGAGACAGAGTAGAGGAGACACAGGAGAGAAGGTTCTTTATTGAGACAGTAGGAAGGCTGAGAGGGAGACAGAGTAGAGGAGACACAGGAGAGAAGGTTCTTTATTGAGACAGTAGGAAGGCTGAGAGGGAGACAGAATAGAGGAGACACAGGAGAGAAGGTTCTTTATTGAGACAGTAGGAAGGCTGAGAGGGAGACAGAGTAGAGGAGACACAGGAGAGAAGGTTCTTTATTGAGACAGTAGGAAGCCTGAGAGGGAGACAGAGTAGAGGAGACACAGGAGAGAAGACACAGGAGAGAAGGTTCTTTATTGAGACAGTAGGAAGGCTGAGAGGGAGACAGAGTAGAGGAGACACAGGAGAGAAGGGTCTTTATTGAGACAGTAAGAAGGCTGAGAGGGAGACAGAGTAGAGAAGGTTCTTTATTGAGACAGTAGGAAGGCTGAGATGGAGACAGAGTAGAGGAGACACAAGAGAGAAGGTTCTTTAATGAGACAGTAGGAAGGCTGAGAGGGAGACACAGGAGAGAAGGTTCTTTATTGAGACAGTAGAAGGCTGAGAGGGAGACAGAGTAGGGGAGACACAGGAGAGAAGGTTCTTTATTGAGACAGTAGGAAGGCTGAGATGGAGACAGAGTAGAGGAGACACAAGAGAGAAGGTTCTTTAATGAGACAGTAGGAAGGCTGAGAGGGAGACACAGGAGAGAAGGTTCTTTATTGAGACAATAGGAAGGCTGAGAGGGAGACAGAGTAGGGGAGACACAGGAGAGATGGTTTTTTATTGAGACAGTAGGAATGCTGAGATGGAGACACAGGAGAGAATGTTCTTTATTGAGACAGTAGGAAGGCTGAGATGGAGACAGAGTAGGGGAGAGGGGGGGGGGACAACAGGCCACGGCAGATGTTTTCAGAGATTTTGATCAATGATTCATACGACGGCCTCATTGGCAGTCTGCTGCACAGATGGTTCTCCACAATGGAACACGAAAAAAAGGCTTTTGTGAAACTAGGGTCGCCCTGCGCTATTTAGAGTCAGGCGGGGAGGAGACTGTCTATTAGGAGGTGGTGAGGGGTTTGGAAATTTTTTACGGTGGCCAGTTTCGAATTGCAGCCTCCCATAGGTGCTCTTTGAGAGTGCTTTTGAATGTGGGTAGGGATTCACATTCCTTTACGGCTGTGGGTAGGGCGTTCCACATTGATGTGGCATAATTGCTAAACGTGTTTAGTCCCTTGTTTGAGCCGAATCTGGGTTGTTAAAGGGGCTTAAAAGGCCCTCCCCCGCCCCACACACTCTCCCTCACTTGCTGCTGGAAGACACTGTGGGAGCAGTGTCTTCCCTTTCCACCACATTTGACCTTTTGTTTGTGCTAGTTATAGTAATAAATATATCCTTTTGGTTTAAACTTGACCGTTGGTGTCTGTGTCCCCTCTATGTTGCTTCCCTCTGAGCCAGGGTCGTAACAGAGTTAGTGTAGGGATGTCCGATATTATCGGCCTACCGATATTATCGGCCGATATCGGCATTAAAATGTGATATCGGAAAATATCGGTTTTCAAATCTTTTTATTTTACATTTTTTTTACATTTCTATAACCTTTATTTACCCAGGCAAGCAAGTAAGAACAAATTCTGATTTTATTTATTGTCAAAAGTATGCATAATGTAGGTCTTTCTCATATACGTCGGCAGAACCCCATCCCGGTTCACCCTTGATATCAAATATTTAACCCTTTCACTGCCACACTACCAAAGGGGTTAACCCTTTTCACTGTGACAATACAGAATGTTAACCCTTTCACTGCCACAGGACAAAGGGTTAACCCTTTCACAACCACACTACAGAAGGTTAACCCTTTTCACTGCCACACTACAGCCGGTTACCCCCCCCCCCCCCTGATGAAAGTCTTTGCTAACAAGGCTCTCACTCTCAAGGCTCTTTGTTCCTCTGTGAGTTTTAAGTAGAGCCGATCTCAAACCTACCGAAGTCGGCCCATGTCACCCCACTTCTCAGGGACCTGCACTGGGCTCCCCATCGCCGCACGAACCCGCTTCAAGGCCCTCGACCTGGCATACCGTGCGGCAAAGGGAACGGCAAAGGGAACCGCCTACCTCCGGTCAATGGTCTCTAACTACACACCCTCAAGACCCCTACGCTCTGCATCTTCTGGCCGTCTCAGACCCACTCCTATCCAAGCTCCGGGAGGGTCATCAAGGAGAAGCCGCCTATTCTTAGTCCTTGCCCCACAATGGTGGAACGAACTACCCACCCCAGTTACAGTTAGGACAAACCCGTCCAATCTTTCGCCGTCGACTAAAGACGCACTTCTTCAACCATTATCTGAAATGAATTTTTATTTTTTGTATCTAACCCTAACTAACCTTACTGTCATGCACTTGTCCTAATAAACTAACCTACACTGTAGCACTCAACACTTTGATGAACATTGTTACTCAGCTGATAGAGTTGTGCCCTTCCTTCCTGATGACTTGTCGTACAGAACTTGGAAGTCGCTTTGGATAAAAGCGTTCAGCAGCTAAATGACTAAAAGTAAATGTAGAGCGCTGACCTGAACACATCCCATTTCCTGCCCCCCGCTCTGCCGCGGCGCCGCTGGGCTTGTTCCAGAGAGGCGCCACGCCGGGCTCCACCAGTGATCCATCAGTGATCCATCAGGCGGCCCGCGGAGCTCCTAGCAGGTCCATTATTTTATTGGTTTTCTTCTAACCTTTATTTAACCGAGGAGGTCAGGAGGTCACTTAACCCTTTCACTTACCGCACTACCACACTACCAAAGGCCAGGGTTAACCCTTTCACTGCGACGATACTACAGAAGGTTAACCCTTTCACTGCCGCACGACAGCAGGTTAACCCTTTCACTACTATCACACTACAGAAGGTTAACCCTTTCACTGCAACAATTGTCAACATAGCTCAAGACAAATGGTTTTGTATTATTAGTATTATAATAATAATAATAATAATAATAATAATAATAATAATAATAATAATAATAATAATAATAATAATAATAATAATATATTCGATTTGTTTGGGCCGCGCTTTATATTTGTGGAACAAATCTCAAGGCGCTACAGTGTAGAAGAACATAAACACTTGTAAGAGAGTATAGAAAGAACATAAAATAAGTAGGACTAAAACTAGTAAAAGAGTGAAATAAAATAAGAAGGGCTGAAACTAGTATCAAAGAGAAAAAAGCACATGAAATAAGAAGGGCTAAAACTAGTAAAAAAAAAAAAGTAAGAGAACATAAAATGTGTGGAGCCAAAACTAGATAAAAATCAACAAAAGGCTTACAGTAAAAAGATGTGTTTTGAGGCTCTTTTTAAAAGCGTCCACTGTCTCTCAGGTGGTCAGGGAGAGCGTTCCCCAGTCTGTGGTGCTCTCAGGTGGTCAGGGAGAGTGTTCCCCAGTCTGTGGTGCTCTCAGGTGGTCAGGGAGAGCGCTCCCCAGTCTGTGGTGCTCTCAGGTGGTCAGGGAGAGCGCTCCCCAGTCTGTGGTGCTCTCAGGTGGTCAGGGAGAGTGTTCTACAGTCTGTGGTGCTCTCAGGTGGTCAGGGAGAGCGCTCCCCAGTCTGTGGTGCTCTCAGGTGGTCAGGGAGAGCGCTCCCCAGTCTGTGGTGCTCTCAGGTGGTCAGGGAGAGCGCTCCCCAGTCTGTGGTGCTCTCAGGTGGTCAGGGAGAGCGCTCCCCAGTCTGTGGTGCTCTCAGGTGGTCAGGGAGAGCGCTCCCCAGTCTGTGGTGCTCTCAGGTGGTCAGGGAGAGCGCTCCTCAGGCTGTGGTGCTCTCAGGTGGTCAGGGAGAGTGTTCTACAGGCTGTGGTGCTCTCAGGTGGTCAGGGAGAGCGCTCCCCAGTCTGTGGTGCTCTCAGGTGGTCAGGGAGAGTGTTCTACAGTCTGTGGTGCTCTCAGGTGGTCAGGGAGAGCGCTCCCCAGTCTGTGGTGCTCTCAGGTGGTCAGGGAGAGCGCTCCCCAGTCTGTGGTGCTCTCAGGTGGTCAGGGAGAGCGCTCCCCAGTCTGTGGTGCTCTCAGGTGGTCAGGGAGAGCGCTCCCCAGTCTGTGGTGCTCTCAGGTGGTCAGGGAGAGCGCTCCCCAGTCTGTGGTGCTCTCAGGTGGTCAGGGAGAGCGCTCCTCAGGCTGTGGTGCTCTCAGGTGGTCAGGGAGAGTGTTCTACAGTCTGTGGTGCTCTCAGGTGGTCAGGGAGAGTGTTCTACAGTCTGTGGTGCTCTCAGGTGGTCAGGGAGAGCGCTCCTCAGGCTGTGGTGCTCTCAGGTGGTCAGGGAGAGTGTTCTACAGACTGTGGTGCTCTCAGGTGGTCAGGGAGAGTGTTCTACAGTCTGTGGTGCTCTCAGGTGGTCAGGGAGAGTGTTCTACAGTCTGTGGTGCTCTCAGGTGGTCAGGGAGAGCGCTCCCCAGTCTGTGGTGCTCTCAGGTGGTCAGGGAGAGCGCTCCCCAGTCTGTGGTGCTCTCAGGTGGTCAGGGAGAGTGTTCTACAGTCTGTGGTGCTCTCAGGTGGTCAGGGAGAGCGCTCCCCAGTCTGTGGTGCTCTCAGGTGGTCAGGGAGAGCGCTCCCCAGTCTGTGGTGCTCTCAGGTGGTCAGGGAGAGCGCTCCCCAGTCTGTGGTGCTCTCAGGTGGTCAGGGAGAGCGCTCCCCAGTCTGTGGTGCTCTCAGGTGGTCAGGGAGAGCGCTCCCCAGTCTGTGGTGCTCTCAGGTGGTCAGGGAGAGCGCTCCTCAGGCTGTGGTGCTCTCAGGTGGTCAGGGAGAGTGTTCTACAGGCTGTGGTGCTCTCAGGTGGTCAGGGAGAGCGCTCCCCAGTCTGTGGTGCTCTCAGGTGGTCAGGGAGAGTGTTCTACAGTCTGTGGTGCTCTCAGGTGGTCAGGGAGAGCGCTCCCCAGTCTGTGGTGCTCTCAGGTGGTCAGGGAGAGCGCTCCCCAGTCTGTGGTGCTCTCAGGTGGTCAGGGAGAGTGTTCTACAGTCTGTGGTGCTCTCAGGTGGTCAGGGAGAGCGCTCCCCAGTCTGTGGTGCTCTCAGGTGGTCAGGGAGAGCGCTCCCCAGTCTGTGGTGCTCTCAGGTGGTCAGGGAGAGCGCTCCCCAGTCTGTGGTGCTCTCAGGTGGTCAGGGAGAGCGCTCCCCAGTCTGTGGTGCTCTCAGGTGGTCAGGGAGAGCGCTCCCCAGTCTGTGGTGCTCTCAGGTGGTCAGGGAGAGCGCTCCTCAGGCTGTGGTGCTCTCAGGTGGTCAGGGAGAGTGTTCTACAGTCTGTGGTGCTCTCAGGTGGTCAGGGAGAGTGTTCTACAGTCTGTGGTGCTCTCAGGTGGTCAGGGAGAGTGTTCTACAGTCTGTGGTGCTCTCAGGTGGTCAGGGAGAGTGTTCTACAGTCTGTGGTGCTCTCAGGTGGTCAGGGAGAGTGTTCTACAGTCTGTGGTGCTCTCAGGTGGTCAGGGAGAGTGTTCTACAGGCTGTGGTGCTCTCAGGTGGTCAGGGAGAGTGTTCCACAGTCTGTGGTGCTCTCAGGTGGTCAGGGAGAGTGTTCTACAGTCTGTGGTGCTCTCAGGTGGTCAGGGAGAGTGTTCCACAGTCTGTGGTGCTCTCAGGTGGTCAGGGAGAGTGTTCCACAGTCTGTGGTGCTCTCAGGTGGTCAGGGAGAGTGTTCTACAGTCTGTGGTGCTCTCAGGTGGTCAGGGAGAGTGTTCTACAGTCTGTGGTGCTCTCAGGTGGTCAGGGAGAGTGTCCCACAGTCTGTGGTGCTCTCAGGTGGTCAGGGAGAGTGTTCTACAGTCTGTGGTGCTCTCAGGTGGTCAGGGAGAGTGTTCCACAGTCTGTGGTGCTCTCAGGTGGTCAGGGAGAGTGTTCTACAGTCTGTGGTGCTCTCAGGTGGTCAGGGAGAGTGTTCTACAGTCTGTGGTGCTCTCAGGTGGTCAGGGAGAGTGTTCTACAGTCTGTGGTGCTCTCAGGTGGTCAGGGAGAGTGTTCTACAGTCTGTGGTGCTCTCAGGTGGTCAGGCAGAGCGCTCCCCAGTCTGTGGTGCTCTCAGGTGGTCAGGGAGAGCGCTCCTCAGTCTGTGGTGCTCTCAGGTGGTCAGGGAGAGTGTTCTACAGTCTGTGGTGCTCTCAGGTGGTCAGGGAGAGCGCTCCTCAGTCTGTGGTGCTCTCAGGTGGTCAGGGAGAGTGTTCTACAGTCTGTGGTGCTCTCAGGTGGTCAGGGAGAGTGTTCTACAGTCTGTGGTGCTCTCAGGTGGTCAGGGAGAGTGTTCTACAGTCTGTGGTGCTCTCAGGTGGTCAGGGAGAGCGCTCCTCAGTCTGTGGTGCTCTCAGGTGGTCAGGGAGAGTGTTCTACAGTCTGTGGTGCTCTCAGGTGGTCAGGGAGAGTGTTCTACAGTCTGTGGTGCTCTCAGGTGGTCAGGGAGAGTGTTCTACAGTCTGTGGTGCTCTCAGGTGGTCAGGGAGAGTGTTCTACAGTCTGTGGTGCTCTCAGGTGGTCAGGGAGAGTGTTCTACAGGCTGTGGTGCTCTCAGGTGGTCAGGGAGAGTGTTCCACAGTCTGTGGTGCTCTCAGGTGGTCAGGGAGAGTGTTCTACAGTCTGTGGTGCTCTCAGGTGGTCAGGGAGAGTGTTCCACAGTCTGTGGTGCTCTCAGGTGGTCAGGGAGAGTGTTCCACAGTCTGTGGTGCTCTCAGGTGGTCAGGGAGAGTGTTCTACAGTCTGTGGTGCTCTCAGGTGGTCAGGGAGAGTGTTCTACAGTCTGTGGTGCTCTCAGGTGGTCAGGGAGAGTGTCCCACAGTCTGTGGTGCTCTCAGGTGGTCAGGGAGAGTGTTCTACAGTCTGTGGTGCTCTCAGGTGGTCAGGGAGAGTGTTCCACAGTCTGTGGTGCTCTCAGGTGGTCAGGGAGAGTGTTCTACAGTCTGTGGTGCTCTCAGGTGGTCAGGGAGAGTGTTCTACAGTCTGTGGTGCTCTCAGGTGGTCAGGGAGAGTGTTCTACAGTCTGTGGTGCTCTCAGGTGGTCAGGGAGAGTGTTCTACAGTCTGTGGTGCTCTCAGGTGGTCAGGGAGAGCGCTCCCCAGTCTGTGGTGCTCTCAGGTGGTCAGGGAGAGCGCTCCTCAGTCTGTGGTGCTCTCAGGTGGTCAGGGAGAGTGTTCTACAGTCTGTGGTGCTCTCAGGTGGTCAGGGAGAGCGCTCCTCAGTCTGTGGTGCTCTCAGGTGGTCAGGGAGAGTGTTCTACAGTCTGTGGTGCTCTCAGGTGGTCAGGGAGAGTGTTCTACAGTCTGTGGTGCTCTCAGGTGGTCAGGGAGAGTGTTCTACAGTCTGTGGTGCTCTCAGGTGGTCAGGGAGAGCGCTCCTCAGTCTGTGGTGCTCTCAGGTGGTCAGGGAGAGTGTTCTACAGTCTGTGGTGCTCTCAGGTGGTCAGGGAGAGTGTTCTACAGTCTGTGGTGCTCTCAGGTGGTCAGGGAGAGTGTTCTACAGTCTGTGGTGCTCTCAGGTGGTCAGGGAGAGTGTTCTACAGTCTGTGGTGCTCTCAGGTGGTCAGGGAGAGTGTTCTACAGTCTGTGGTGCTCTCAGGTGGTCAGGGAGAGCGCTCCTCAGGCTGGGAGCGGATGAGCAGAAAGCCTGATCTCCCACGGTGCAGAGTCTGGTCCTCGGGCGCTGGAGGAGGTTTGCCTGGCCGGAGCGGAGATGTTGTGAGGAGGAGTGAGGGGTGATGAGTTCTTTAAGGTAGAGGGGGGGGGGTTTCCGTGGAGGTACTGGTGAGTGAGCAGGGAGACTTTATCCTCCATCCTGAGTGAGACAGGGAGCCAGTGAAGGGACTTGAAGACGGGTGTTGGTCTAAAGCTCCTCCTCCAATCAAATCAAAGCAGGTGGAGTAGCCTGAGAAGGGGGAACGGGTAATCATATGACATCATGATGATGTCATTCTTTTGTGTCACAATCCACCATTCTGTGTCCATGCTTGACGATATTGGGGGTAAGGTATTTAGGGGACACGTGTTGTAATAACAATCACAAATGTGCCTATTATATCTTTGTTATTATTTAGTTGCAGTGCCGTGTTTTGGTCACTAAGTGGCGCTCCTTGTTTGTACCTGATGATGTAGCAACAGGTTTCATTTGATTTAACTTGAGCCAGTGACTCTCTTCACTTCCTGTCGTCCGGCCCGGCACAGTGTGTTAACTTGTCTAGTAACGTTCTCTAGTTCTCTAGTGTTGATCTATACGTACATTGAATGAATATAGAGCTGCATGACTAGGCATCGTATTGTCACAGGCCTACTATATGCTTTTGATAATAAATGGGTGTGCGTCTGTGCGATACCGGAGTCTCATGGCAAGCACAGAGAGACTCAGAAGGAGCTTCTATCCCCAGGCCATCAGGATGCTCAACGACAATAACACTATGTAACACAAACCATCAAATACACTCACTGCACACACATCCACACGCACACACTCACTTTAAACAAACAACTCACTGCAGCACCCACTTTACTCACTTTAGACACTTTAACACACTTTATATTTATCGGTAAAGAGATTTGCACTACAACTCATTGCACCTTACCCTAAATTGTACCTCACCCCATTTCTGCCTTGTACTGTGTATTGTATTGTAACTCAGTTACTTTTTCTACTCGGCATTGTATATCGTATATATATTGAACACTTTTGTTTACGTACTTTTGACTTCTATTTTATACTTATTTTATACTTGTCTATTTTTATCTAGCACACTCTCAGGAGCAAAACAGAAAGAAGCATTTCATATCAAAGTATTCTGTATTTTTGTATGACAACTAATAAAGAAACTTGAAACTTGAAACAGTAGGCCTGTGCCCGACCAAGGATTTGTATAGTCGACTTTGATTGTGGTGACAGTGGCTCAGGAGGTAGAGCAGTCGTCTGGTAATCCGGAGGATCCCGGTTCGATTCCCGCTCCTCCCGGGCAGCGTGTCGATGTGTCCTTGAGCAAGATACTTAACCCCTAATTGCTCCCGATGAGCAGGTTGGCACCTTGCATGGTCGCCTCCGCCGTCGGTGTGTGAATGTGTGAGTGAAGGGGTCAAATGTGAGGAACAAATTGTAAAGCGCTTTGGATAAAAGCACTATGTAAATGCAGCCATTTACCATTGCTCCTTGACCCCCTGAATGAAAAAAAAAGGAAAATGCTTCTTGTCCTCTGAGAAAAGCGTGCAATTGGGCCAATGATGGATAGAGTTGTGCCCTTCCTGATGGCTTGTCGTACAGAACTTGTAAGTCGCATTGGATAAAAGCGTCAGCTAAATGACTAAATGTAAATGTACATCTTGATATTTCTTTCTATTTGTCTAGTGTGTTCATTAGATGGGTGAAATCCTCTTTCAGTGTCTCTGTGCCTGTTTTCTTAGGCAGTTAGCCTCTCTGGTATGCGTGCCATTAGCGTTAGCCACGCTTCTAGGCCTCTTTGCTTTTGGAAAGGATTATCAACTTTTTTTTTTTTAATAATTTTTCTTTTTGTTTTGCAGTCGACTGAGAGATTGGCAGTCGACTACGGCTCCTTTCGATCGATTACTCGATTATTCGACTGTTGAGGTCATGGGGCCACTGTTGAGGTCATGGGGCCACTGTTGAGGTCATGGGGCCACTGTTGAGGTCATGGGGCCACTGTAGAGGTCATGGGGCCACTGTTGAGGTCATGGGGCCACTGTAGAGGTCATGGGGCCACTGTAGAGGTCATGGGGCCACTGTAGAGGTCATAGGGCAGTGGCTTGTTCTAGCGGAAGCCGAACTAGAATGGAGAATTAAGACAACTCCTTCCCTCCACTAGTCTGATGGTCCACCTTGGGCAAGTGTTAGTGCCCTCTCTAGCCTCCCTACCTAGGGATACAGGGTGCCGCACTGCCTTGTGTGTGTGTGTGCGTAGGGATACGGGACCCGACACCCCCCTCCCCCCTTCTTTGTTGTTCCAACACGGCGCGGGACCCGACGCCCCCCTCCCCCCTTCCCACCCACAACAACACAGAGGAACAGATCACTAACGGACAATACTTCGAACCTGCCAACATCAATGAAATAACCAACGCCAATGGACTGAACATTTTTCACATTAACATTAACAGCTTAAAAAACAAATTGGATGAAATCAAGCAAATATTCATAAATGGTAAGGCAAACATACTGTGCTTCTCAGAAACTAAGCTCGACGATTCTGTAAAAGATCCAGAGATAGAGATTGAGAACTACTCAATAATCAGGAATGATAGGAACAAACATGGAGGTGGTGTCTGTATGTACATACACAAGGACACCAAATTCATCAACAGAAATGACCTGAATCATAAATCAATTGAAACTGTATGGGTGGAAATCCTATTCGAAAGGGCGAAATCCCTACTGGTTGGCACAGTCTACAGGCCGCCAGATCATAGTGGCTTTTATGATACAATGGATGGGTGTTTAGCTGGAGTTGAGGATGTAGACAAAATTCTTATTGGAGACTGGAACACGGATATGCAACGAAAAGATGCACCCGTCTTCAAGGCCTTCAGTAGGTTTTGTGATCTGCATGGCCTCAGCCAGCTAATCACCCAACCCACACGTGTATGTGAATCAACTCAGACTACCATTGACCTCATTCTGACCTCCGACAAGTCCAAGATCTCAAATAAAGGGGTTATAGCATGTGGGTTAAGTGATCATTATATGATATTCTGTACCCGAAAAAAACTAAAACAAAAGGCTGGCTGCCACAAAACAGTCACATCTAGAGACCTCAAAACCTACTCTAGCGAGGCCTTCAACCTTGAACTGGAGAGTCTGGACTGGTCAGATGAACTCAATGGTACACTGGTTGACGAAACATGGCTTGGTTTCAAAACCAAATTCTCAGCAATACTAAACGACATGGCCCCCCTAAGAACCACCAGGGTAAAAAATCGCGCTGAGCCGTGGATGCACTCCGAAATACTGGCCGCTATGAAAACCAGAGACAAAAAATGCTCTGAGTTTCGTAAAAGTCAGTCAAAGCTTACTAAAAGCACGAGCAGTGAACTCCAAGCCCACGTGACTGAACTCAAACTAGAAAGAAACAGACTAAGAAACGACGTAAACTCCATGATCAAAACTGCAAAAAAGAATTTCATCAATGACAAAACTGAGGAAAACAAAAACAAACCACGTGAACTTTGGAAATTACTCAATAATCAACTAGGATGCAGTAAAAAACTTAAAACCAGATTCTCAAACATAAACATAAAAACTGACAACACGCTCATCACAGACAAGCTGGATGTAGCCAATTACTTAAACATTTTCTTCACAAACATAGCCACAACACTGGTAAACAAACTACCCTCCCACTCAGGGCTTTATGGGGTAGAACACATAGTAGCTTTCTACAAAAACCTAGGGGTCCGCAAGGACGACTTCAAGCTGGAAATGGTAACAACAGATGAGGTACTCAATAAACTGAGCGCCCTCCAACCTAACAAGGCCACTGGCCATGACAACATCCCCTCCAAATTCCTCAGAGACTCAGCAGCCGCCATCACACCAATCATCACACACATAATAAACCTCTCCATAAAACAGGGACACGTCCCCAAGGACTTCAAAATTGCGAGGGTGACCCCTCTGCACAAAAAGGGCAGCAAATTAGACCCAGGCAACTACCGCCCTGTTTCTATTCTCACCTCCATCTCGAAAGTCATGGAAAAAATAGTCTACGAACAGGTCGAAAAGTACCTAGCGGAAAAAAATCTAATCTACGAATTCCAATCTGGCTTCAGAACATCCCACTCCACTGACACATGCCTTCTCTATTTGAATGACCACATCAAACAAGAGGTGGACGCAGGCAAATACTGCGGCATGGTCATGCTGGACCTACAAAAGGCCTTTGACACGGTCAATCACTCCATTCTGATTGACAAGCTAAAAGCAATTGGTTTTGATAGTCTATCAGTGAGCTGGATGCAATCCTACCTTGAGGGGAGGGAACAGATGGTGGAGGTAAACGGTACCCTATCCCCCCCCCTCACAGTGAGCTGTGGTGTTCCACAAGGAAGCATACTAGGACCGCTACTGTTCCTAATTTATGCAAATGACATGTCGTCAGCTTGTGACTGCAACTTGTTCCTGTTTGCGGACGACTCAGCCCTGCTGGTCTCTGACAAGAACAAGTTACAGGTTGAAAAAACCCTCAGCTCGGAACTAGGCAGAATCTGCATATGGCTCGCTGATAACAAACTATCATTACACATGGGCAAAACAGAGTCCATTCTCTTCGGTTCAAATAACAAACTCAGCAAGACCGACGGCTTCTCAGTTACAGTGGGTGACAATATTGTCACAAGGAAAGATGAAATTACCTACCTGGGGTCCATCCTAGAGGCTAATCTCTCCTGTGACAAAATGGCATCCAATGTAATAAAAAAAGTCAACCAACGAACTCGATTCTTGTACCGGATCTCCTCTCTGGTAAACAAGAACACCCTGAAGACTCTGGCAGGAGCACTCATTCAGGGGTACTACGACTATGCTTGCACCTCATGGTACCAAAGCACCTCAAAGGCGCTAAAAACAAAATTACAAACATCTCAAAACAAACTGGTCAGACTACTGCTTGACCTTACTCCTAGAACCCACCTCACCCCTGCCCACTTCGACAACCTAGGATGGCTTAGAGTAGACGACAGAGTACAACAACTTGCAATGGGCCTGGTCTACAAGATACACTACACGACCAAGGTACCCATGTACATGTCAAAATACTTCCCAAAGGTCAGTGAATACCACGATCACAACACCAGAGGGAGCTCCACAAATCATGTCAAACCCAGATTCGGCTCAAATAAGGGACTAAACACGTTTCGCAATTATGCCACATCAATGTGGAACGCCCTACCCAAAGCTGTAAAGGAATGTGGATCACTACCCACTTTCAAAACCTCTCTCAAGGGACACCTACGGGAGACTGCAATTCAACACTGGCCCCTGTAAATATCCTAACCCAATCATTCCAACCCCCTCCAATGTACAGTCATTTACCTAGTATGGTTTTGTCAATAGTTCAATGTACAATTGTGTTTGTTTGTACAGTGTCTCCTCCCCCCCCCCCTCAATGTACAGTGTTACTTGTTTATACAGTGTGCCCCCCGCCCCCCCCCCCCCCCCCAACCACCTCCAATGTAAATTACCCAGTATGGTTGTCAATATCCCAATGTACCCAACCCCCCCCACCCAACCTCCAATGTACAGTTTCTACGTCAAATGTATATACTCCCTTTTCTTGACTCCTTCTGTATCACAAACAGTACTGTATTTGCAAATCTGGTATGTCATAAATGTATAGATGTAGCAGTACTGACTATCTGTATGTCATGTATGTCATATATGTCTATATGAATTGAAAATGGGGGACCCTGATGGAAACAAGACAAACGTCTTTCTCAGGTCTGCATCCCCTTAACAATTGTATGTATTGAGCCGTACTGTATTGTACCCATTCTGCAATCTGTTAAATAAAGTTTTCATTCATTCATTCATTCATTCATTCATTCATTCATTCATTCATTCATTCATACGCAAAGGCTGAGGGAGAAAACCCTGAAAGAAAACCGCACTGCCTTGTGTGTGTAGGAATACGCAAAGGCTAGGTCCTCACCGACAATGGGGGTTACCTGTAAGGAAGGGCATCCGAGGTATAAAACTACAAACCAAAAATGATGACTCCAGTGACGTGGAGTCATCATCGCCCGTCCAACCTCACTGTAGTGGGAAACTACCATCAACCATCAGAACCTCCTTGCATCCCTTGCAGGAATGAGAGTTGCCGGTTCTGCACTGGCATGTCTGTTATCCTACCTTGACGACCGCTCCTACCAAGTGTCATGGAGAGGCCCCGCCCCCTACAGACGGGGGTCCCCAGGACACTGTCCTTCGACCCCTCCTTTGAAGAAGAAGAAGAAGTCTTTATTCATTGCACACATTGACAATGTCGTCATGCAGTGACACACACATGCGATGGGCGGCACACACAGATACACACACATGATGCGATTTTTCTTTTTAGGTCGCCGTTGAAATGTTCCTCTCTGCGTTTGACCCATCCCCCCCAAGGGCAGCCGGGAGCAGACATGGGCTCCGGCGTGGATTTTGACATTTACCGGGCCCAGTTTCTAATGGTGCTCTTTGAGAGAGGTTTTGAAGGAGGGTAGGGATTCACATTCCTTTACGGCTGTGTTAACCACTACACCACCGTGCTGTCCTCTTCTCTCTCTACACCAACTATTTGTGTAACATTATCACGTCTTGTTGTGCCTCGTCCTCGTACCACTGCTACGCTGATGACACTCAACTATTCCTCTCCTTGTCTCTGAACGGATCTCAGCCTGCCTGGCCATCATTTCCGCCTGGATGACGACCAATGTGGAGGAATCCCTTTGTTTGTCCCAACAATGGGTTAAATCTCACACCTTGGTGAGAACCAAGAGGGCTAAAGCCCCCCTACACCCCCAGTGTCCCCATCTCTCCCTAGGTGGGCAGGGGAAACCCAGCCAAATCTACATGATTGATTGATTGATTGAAAACTTTATTAACAGATTGCAGAATGGGTACAATACAGT
>NC_140167.1:4534779-4614917 GCF_963971535.1 Notolepis coatsorum | reverse complement strand
TTACAGAACGTGGTGCGTTATGTTTTCTTATGCAGGTCAGCTGTGACAACAAGGACCCTCCCCTCGCAATGAGCCGTTAAGGATTTGTATTTGTATTTATTTATTAACACAAAGAGTTAAACAAAAGTAAAAAAAATTAAATAAAAAGAACATAATAACCATATTGTGTAGGAGAAGTTTAGAGGCCTTAGAGCCTATCGAGAACGTCCCCTGTTTTGTAAAATCAAAACATACAAAAAATATCATATATTTAAAAGATACCAGTAATACATTCAAAAGATATGTGATATAAATACACAAAGTACATACATGCATATACACAGTAAATTTCGCATAGTACATTTGACTCAAACTGAGTGAAATGTACTGTGTATATACTGCGTACATAATAATACATAACCACCCACCCCCACCTGCCTACAAACCTACCCACCCACATAACCAAATGCATACCTACCTACATGTATGACCTATTTATCTATTCTATACTACGATCACCGTGGTTACAGTAATAACGTGCGCGCGAAGACATCTTGATAAGATGCGTGTCGTGTACAAGATGGCGGCTCGCTCGTAAGTCTTCTCTTTTCTACCTAAAGTTGAAGCTAAAATATGTTGTCTGACAATATTTTTTAATGGCGAGATTTGCTGCTACTGTACGCTGCTCGCTGGATCTGCAGTCTGGAGATCTGCACGTCGTCTCGTTCACCGGTACCGGAGGCTCACGCACCACTGCTAGATGTACATGATGGTAGATCTCTCTATTGACAAACAGTATTTGTAGCGACTCTGGGATTTGGGTCGGTTGGTTGGTCAGCCGAGCTGTCACTCTTCTGCACTCTGCCAACTGGGACTAGCGGTGACACTATTTGTCGCGCAAGCCGGTGGGTTGGCAGAGGGGAGGGGGGCAGGGGCTGACCTGAAAAGGTATAAGAGGGTGTGGGAACTATAGGGTGTGCTCTCTTTAGGCATGGGAAGTTGGGAGATGAGTCTTACGATGGCGGGCAGAGGTGATGCCAGGGGCGGACCTAGCACATTTGGCGCCCTACTCGCCTGTAGGAAGGTCCGCCCCTGGGTGATGCACCCAGACACTTGTATACCTGAAGTTGCAATAAAGACCTGAGTGAGAACTGTAACAACTCTGCCTCGTCAAGAGTCGTCAATAACGTTGAAACCCTGAAACGTTACAGTATGTACATTTGGTTGATCTCCCTAATGACATAATATAAACATGGTAGATCTCTCTAATGGAGAAACTGGATTGTCTCAATCATTTGTGTCAGTAAACCGATGATCTAAGTCTCTACTGTTCAGTAAACTGATGATCTAAGTCTCTACTGTTCAGTAAACTGATGATCTAAGTCTCTACTGTTCAGTAAACCGATGATCTAAGTCTCTACTGTTCAGTAAACTGATGATCTAAGTCTCTACTGTTCAGTAAACGATGATCTAAGTCTCTACTGTTCAGTAAACTGATGATCCAAGTCTCTACTGTTCAGTAAACTGATGATCTAAGTCTCTACTGTTCAGTAAACTGATGATCTAAGTCTCTACTGTTCAGTAAACTATAATCGAGCTAGCTGACTGTCGGTAAATGCTGATCATCTACGTTCAGTAAAAGCATCAGATCGGCAGTAAAGTGGTACCAGCCTCTCGTGGTCATTCCAGAGAGAGCCAGAGTTTGGAGCTAAGTTGCCGTTTGTGGAAGAATGCCCCCCAGGTTCACGTTGCCGTCCCTGGGCAGAGTCTCACAGCGTGAACCCCGTACTGCCTGCTTTAATAAAGGACACCAGGGGGAAACCTGGAGGAGGGAGGGGAGGGCGAGGGCAGGGGGAGAGAGAGTCAGTAGACACTCTCTCTCGTGTGCTCTCTCTCTCTCTCTCTCCCTCTCTCTCTGTGTGTGTGTCTCTCTCTCTCTCTCTGTGTATGTGTCTCTCTCTCTCTGTGTGTGTCTCTCTCTCTCTCTCTCTCTCCTTCTCTCTGTGTCTCTCTCCCTCTCTCTCTGTGTGTGTGTCTCTCTCTCTCTCTCTCCCTCTCTCTCTGTGTGTCTCTCTCTCTTCTCTCTCTCTCTCTCTTTCAAATTATTTTAAATTGGTTTTGATCAGAATAGCAATTAATATGTTTTTATTCACCAAAGCACAGTGTGAACGCGCAAGGATTTTGACTTGGGTGACATCACACAACAAAGACACACACATTACAGACTGAAACACACACACACACACACACACACACGCACACGCACAAACACACACACCCACGTCCATCACATCACATAAAGGGCCGACACAGTTGGGACAAACTAACTGTGGAACACACAGTAGATTAACACATTCATGAGTCTCTCCCGACCTTGCAGCAGGCGGGCGGCGGTATTGGACACAGTTCGGCGGCGGCGGCGGTGTGTGGAGTAGAGAGACGGCTCGTCAAAAGTTCCTCCAGAACATTCCCTCACTTCTCTCTCGGAGTGTGTAGGTATAGCCCCCCGCTGAGACGCCGTCTGGCCGGGGACTGAGCGCGCCACTGATTCACTGGCTCATTCATAACTTAAGGAACCACGGGAGTTCTTGTAGTGTACCCTGCTGCCCGGGATCCTCCATACCACCTTTATTTATGCCACATGCCCCCGACGCAGATACATCAGGGATGGTAGCCTTTTGCAATTCATATATTATTTACTTTTACATTTTTTTTACATTTAAAAAAAACATTGTCAATATTACACACTTACTGTACACTTAGTGTAGATCTCTGTATTTTTTTTACTGTATATTTTATATTAGATTGTACATACTGTACAGAGGAAATGTGAATGTGAAATGTGAATCCCGGACCGTAGTTTTATTATTATTATTATTATTATGTTATTCTTAGGCTTATTTTATCGCTTATTCTTAGGCATTTTTTGTTATTCAATTTGTTTTGTCTACCTAAATGTTTACTGTGAGCGATGTGTAGTGCCAAATTTCCCTTGGGATGATTAAAGTATTTCTATTCTATTCTATTCTATCTATTATTATATTATTATGTTATATATATTATATGGTAAATGGTGCATTTATCGATGTGTTTCTCGTCCACATCAGACTCAGTGTGCACGCGCATCCAGGGGGCAAAAAGGAACGTAATCCTGGTCAAAACAACGGGGGGGACTGCAATATATTTGCATTTGTTAGCCATGCGTGCTAGCGATCTAAAAACAATCAATCCATGCCAAAGCTACACGTGTAAAAGGTGAAAGACTCACAGCCGTGCTGCTGATTTTGGCTAAATGACATCCAGCCGTTTTCGTTTGAAGTACTTTTAGTCAGGGGAGTGTCGTGGTTTCTCCATAGAGCCTGTTGTACTTATTTTGGCACAGCAGCTCGTGCAGGTATAGGGGGCAACTTAGTCACGTGACTCAGTTGGTATTGCTGATTGGCTCGACCACGGTATCTTTATAAACAAGAAACAGGTCCATATAGCAGCTTTTAAATAGCTCTACATTCTGACAGCCATCACTGATACAGAGTGTCTGGTCAGTAACATGGGTCTCTCAGTCCCTCCTGCTCTGCAGTAAACAGCCATCACTGATATAGAGTGTCTGGTCAGTAACATGGGTCTCCCAGTCTCTCCTGCTCTGCAGTAACAGCCATCACTGATATAGAGTGTCTGGTCAGTAACATGGGTCTCCCAGTCCCTCCACTCTGCAGTAAACAGTCATCACTGATATAGTGTCTGGTCAGTAACATGGGTCTCCCAGTCCCTCCACTCTGCAGTAAACAGCCATCACTGATATAGAGTGTCTGGTCAGTAACATGGGTCTCCCAGTCCCTCCTGCTCTGCAGTAAACAGTCATCACTGATTTAGAGTGTCTGGTCAGTAACATGGGTCTCCCAGTCCCTCCGCTCTGCAGTAAACAGCCATCACTGATATAGAGTGTCTGGTCAGTAACATGGGTCTCTCAGTCCCTCCGCTCTGCAGTAAACGTCATCACTGATACAGAGTGTCTGGTCAGTAACATGGGTCTCTCAGTCCCTCCGCTCTGCAGTAAACAGCCATCACTGATATAGAGTGTCTGGTCAGTAACATGGGTCTCCCAGTCCCTCCTGCTCTGCAGTAAACAGCCATCACTGATATAGAGTGTCTGGTCAGTAACATGGGTCTCCCAGTCCCTCCACTCTGCAGTAAACAGCCATCACTGATATAGAGTGTCTGGTCAGTAACATGGGTCTCCCAGTCCCTCCTGCTCTGCAGTAAACAGACATCACTGATATAGAGTGTCTGGTCAGTAACATGGGTCTCTCAGTCTCTCCTGCTCTGCAGTAAACAGCCATCACTGATATAGAGTGTCTGGTCATCAGTAACATGGGGAGTTTATTTCATCACATACATGCCAGGGCATACAGTGAAATGCGGCTGGCCATGCCCGCTTCGAAAGTGGCCTTCCCACTGTATCCAATCAGGAGAGAGAATCCTAGATATCTTTACTTATTTCAGTGACTAATTTCAGTTCTCTCTCCTGATTGGATAAAGTGGCAATGGGATACCAGAAAATGTATTTCCTGTTTACTGCCGAGCGGAGGGAAGGAGACCCATGTTCAGTGATGCCAGTAACTAGTTACTGTAATCTGATTACTTTTTTCAGTAAATAGTCATTTAACTTGTTACTTTTTACAAGCCAGTAATCTGATTACAGTTACTTTTCCAAGTGGCTGTGAGTTACTATTTAGTTACTATCTCATAATGCTGATGATAAGAGAGCCAGTCAGCTGTGACCTTATATGGCCTGATGGCTGATGACGTCTCATGATGACCTGTCTGAGCAGCCAATCATGATTTATGACATTAATGCACTTTCAATAAAGCATTATTTAAAAAAATAAAACTGTTGTCATTCTTGTGGCAGCAGCAGGGGGGACGACGACGACTTCGTAACCTAGTTACTTTCAAAGTAACTAAGTTACTTTGATAATCAAGTCATCAGTAAAGTAACTAGATTACTTTTTAAAGGAGTAATTCAGTAATCAGTAATCAGATTATTTGTACAAGTAATCTGTGGCATCACTGCCCATGTTACTGACTCAGTGATGGCTGTCGGAATGTAGAGCTATTGTTTTAACAAAACAAATACCACTTACAGCACATTGGCTGTTCATATTATTTATTATTTTGCATGTGGCCAATATGAGAAGAAACCCAGTGTGAACCGGGCACCGCTCCTGAACTGACCCGCGTGTGCAAATAAACAATAACAAAGACGGACGTAAACACGCGGAGGACACTGAAGTCAAAGTTTATGGTTTAATAATCTATAAATTCACATGTGCAGTGGAGGCCAGCTAATAAAAACAAATCAGACCTGTATCTGATTCAGGACCACATTATTATGAAAGCGGCCCCAAAACAGAATTGAAAAGATTGAACACTGTGGTGGAAAAAGTCATATATTATGATGAGCACGAAAAATCAGATCTGGGCCACTTTTTGTCTGAACATATCCTATAGGCTGGTTCACAACAGAATAGCACTTGTACAAATTAAGATTAAAATACCGCCATATATGAAATTGCAACGAGGGCAGACATATAACGAGACATGTAACGAATGGTATGGTGAAGCGCAGTCACGAAAGGCTGGGGTGAGTAGCGGTGCTCTATGGGTTAAACTCACTCTCACATCCTCAAAAGACACATAGACACGTTACAAAGTAGTGAGTTCACTTCTTGGTACAGCGGTCTGTGAAACTCCCTCGCGGGCATCGAAGTTTAAGGTGACGATGTCACAACAACCGTTACATATTATGTTCACATAGTTGTTTACATGAATCATAATTAAACTAAAGTTGACCCCTATACTGGCTGGCCTATCTATCTAGACCATTGGTCCTGATTATACAGTAGGATATATGATATATACAGTGATACACAGTATGATGTGATATACAGTCTTCTTGAGTTTCAAACAATGATGTGGGGGAGATAGAGAGGTGTGTGTGTGTGTGTGTGTGTGTGTGTGTGTGTGTGTGTGTGTGTGTGTGTGTGTGTGTGTGTGTGTGTGTGTGTGTGTGTGTGTTGAGAGAGAGAGAGAGAGAGAGAGAGAGAGAGAGAGAGAGGAGAGAGAGAGAGAGAGAGAGAGAGAGAGAGAGAGAGAGGGGGGGGGGGGTAGAGGAGAGAGAAAGAGTGGGCTGAAGAGTGCACACAAAAGGAAACAAGTGACACTGATGGTTGGCAAAATATGAGAAAGATGGAGAAAACTGTCTGAGATAGAGAGATGTGTGTGTGTGTGTGTGTGTGTGTGTGTGTGTGTGTGTGTGTGTGTGTGTGTGTGTGTAAGAGAGAGAGAGAGAGAGAGAGAGAGAAGAGAGAGAGAGAGAGAGAGAGAGAGAGAGAGAGAGAGAGAGAGAGAGAGAGAGTGAGAGAGAGAGAGAGAGAGAGAGAGAGAGAAGAGAGAGAGAGGGAGAATCTGCTTCCTGTCATATATCGTCGTCGGTTATCATCAGGGTCACTCTCTGACTCGGTTATAATTAAACACCCAGGTGGAGCGACCTGCAGCTTTCACGCGGGTTAAGATCAGACCTGGTGTCAGTCACCGTGGGCCGCCTGTCAGAACTGTGGAACTTGCACCAGGTCAGGTCACACAAACACACATTCAGATGCTAAAGTTTACACGCTCCTCCTCTCCCATCAATATGCAGATGAATAAGCGGTTCTGACAACCGGTTGTATCATAAATTTAGTACTGTATATGTGTAGATCTGGTATGTCATAAATGTATAGATGTAGCAGTACTGTCTATCTGTATGTCATAAATGTATAGATGTAAGCAGTACTGTCTATCTGTATGTCATAAATGTATAGATGTAAGCAGTACTGTCTATCTGTATGTCATAAATGTATAGATGTAACAGTACTGTCTATCTGTATGTCATAAATGTATAGATGTAACAGTACTGTCTATCTGGTATGTCATAAATGTATAGATGTAGCAGTACTGTCTATCTGTATGTCATAAATGTATAGATGTAGCAGTACTGTCTATCTGTATGTCATAAATGTATAGATGTATCAGTACTGTCTATCTGTATGTCCTGATGAATTGAAAATGGGGGACCCTGATCATGTAAACAAGACGAAAGTCTTTCTCTGGTCTGCATCCCTTAACAATTGTGTGTATTGAGCCATACTGTATTGTACCCATTCTGCAATCTGTTCATACAATTTTCAATCAATCAATCAATCAAACGGAGCATGATGGACACCTTACCTCGATCCCCTGATTGGCGTCGGTGCTCTTTTGACTTTTGCTGGGAAAGCCGTTGATTGACGCCAACGAGGTCAGAGCCAAGAGGACCTGAACCCACAGTGACCTCTCACTTCTCTCTCCCTGGAGACTAGAGCTGGACCGGTAGGTAGATTCACCCCGACGCGCGGCGGATGGATGAGAGAGAGTTGCTCTGCGACCAAAAAGAAAAAGATGCAACTCTCGAGTCCGTTTTGAGCAACAGAATAAAAACGCAGGTATTTATATACAATAATCAGTCTGCGACATGTGCAACAATAACATAAGTAGATAGGAGAGTGGACCGAGGCTTTACCGGCGAGAAGATTCAAACGAGTGTAAATCCAGAATAGAAAAGCACCAAAAAGCGGTAGATTATGAGATATGCGTCTCAAATGCAATAATAATAATAATATCCCATCATCATGATGACACACGCGCGGCACTGGAGAGGCGACTTTTCCGCGTCGTCGTTGCGCTCGTCTTTCCGCTGCGCTGCGCTCCACGCCGCGCCTCCAGTTCCATCAGTTCCATTCGGATGAAGGAAACCTCCGCGCGTCTCTGGAGAACGAGTTTGTTGCGAGTTTTTTTTATTCTTCCTCCACGTTCTTGTTATTAGTCACATGATACTCCTCCCACACAACAACAAGGCACAACAACATCGCACACTACAGATGTCCTTCATCATCATCATCATCATCACAGGAACCTGGCTCTCTCGCTTTGACGCGCCGAGTTGATAAAAAGATCAAAATAAAGAAAAGTCCTTTCTGCTTTTGCAATAGAATCTGCGGACCGTTGTTGCGTCTTCTCTTCTCTCTCTCTCTCTCTCTCTCTCTCTCTCTCTCTCTCTCTCCTCTCTCTCTCTCTCTCTCTCTCTCTCTCTGGAGTGGAGCGCTCTGCAGGCAGGCTTGCTGCTCCGCTTGTGATATATATGGGTTAAAGAGACCGAGTCGCCCCCCTCCTCCTCCTCTCTCTCTCTCTCTCCACACACACACACACACACACACACACGCACGCACACACACTGACACACACACTGACGCACACACACACACGCACACACTGACACACGCACACACACGCACGCACAGGGGAGGGTCTTTAGGAGTCGAGCGCCCTGAGAGCGTTGTAACCCCCCCCCCCCCCCCCCTTTGGTGTCTGGGGTGATGGAACCAGTTGCAGACATGACATGACATCCATGTACTAATAATGCATCATCACACCGTGTGTTTAGATAACATTAGTTAAAAAAAATACCTTTATTTTATTTGCTGAGCGGAATGAACATGGTGGAAAAGATTTGTATTTGTGGAAAGTCATTAAAAAGTATTAAAGTAACGGTAAAGATGACCATGATGCATGGTGCTGGGGGCTGCATTGACAGACACAGCAACACCTTGATTGATTGATTGATTGATTGATTGATTGATTGATTGATTGAAAACTTTGCATACCAGATTGCAGAATGGGTACAATACAGTACGGCTCAATACACACAATTGTTAAGGGGATGCAGACCAGAGAAAGACTTTCGTCTTGTTTACATCAGGGTCCCCCATTTTCAATTCATAATGAAATGAACTGACATACCAAAGAAAAGGGAGACAGTTAGTATTGTGGACAGCAGTCCCCCATATCATCATAGTCCATATTCACTCCACTATATACATATATATGAAAGTGGCATGTTTATTGCACAAATTAAACAACGGTATTGCACAAATTAAATGGCATACGAGAGTGGGATGAGGAATACAATATAACACAATATATACACATATTATGACAATGAGGATTTATGTGTAAAAGTGACAAGTGTAGGAGACTGTAAAACACGGTAAATGTCTGGCAGAAGCGGTTTCCAAATACTTACTGTCAAATTACAGTAAAATCAAAATACATTTACAGATTACAACCTTTATTTAATGGTTAATATTTTGATAAAAAAGGTAATTTACTGTATTTTGATGGTATTTACACTTAAAGTAGAAAAACAAAAGTAATCTGTAAAATAAATAATACAGTGAATTCCTGTGACATATATATATATATATATTTTACAGTGTACACAACGGTATTGCACAAATTAAATGGCATACAAGAGTGGGATGAGGAATACAATATAATAACACAATATACACATATGACAATGAGGATTTATGTGTAAATGTGACAAGTGTATACACAGTACAGTATTGCACATTGGGTATGCAGCAGTCTATAGATTCAATATAGTAGCACTCTGTGGTCACGACATGTTTGTGTAAAAGAGTACAGTGTGTTTTCAGGTTCCAGCTCTTTAACCCTTTCACTGCCACACGACAGCCGGTTAACCCTTTCACTGTGACAATACAGAAGGTTAGCCCTTTACTATCACACAACCGACGGCGATGCTCCATCATTAGCATCATTAGCTCCGCATTTGCGGAGCTAATGATGCTAATGATGGAGCATCGCCGTCGGTTGTGTGATAGTAAAGGGCTAAACTTCTGTCGTGTGGCAGTGAAAGGGTTAAAGACCCTGCACAGCCAGCAGTGGTGGTAACATATAATTAAAATAGCATTCAAACCAAAAAAAGGAAAAAGAAACACTATACAGGAAACACCTAACTGGAAGCTATAGTCGGCCTAATTCATTAAGGTTAAAAAAAAAAAAAAAAAAAAACCCAATTCCATGTGAAACAAATAAATGAAGAAATACTTGATTCTACTGAGTTTTGGATAAGAACATCCTTTACACACGTATAGCCCTTATATTATAGAGCCATTTTATACACTGGAAAACTGATTTCAGGATAGGATACGATCCAAGTTTAGGGTAAGGGGTGTCGGGGTAGGAAATAGGATATGAACCTGGTTTAGGGTAAGGGGTGTGGGGGGTAGGGAATAGGATATGACCCTGGTTTAGGGTAAGGGGTGTCGGGGTAGGGAATAGGATACTAACCTGGTTTAAGGTAAGGGGTGTAGGGGGTAGGGAATAGGATACTAACCTGGTTTAGGGTAAGGGGTGTCGGGGTAGGGAATAGGATACTAACCTCATGGTTTAGGGTAAGGGGTGTGGGTGCAGGAGGAAATGGTTAGAATGTGAGCTCCAGGTATTGATTGCATTATTGCTGCTGATGCTACATATAGCCGACCAATGGCCACCATAAACCCACGTGTAGATAGCGTTATCAAGTGGGCCCCTCCCTTCACTGGTGGTTCATCGAATTAGGCTCACAACACCTCTGGAAGGTGCAACAGTGTTTGGACTCCTCTAGTTAGACTAGTTACTATTAGCTGGAGAAAACCTTTACCATACAATGCCACACCACTAATACACAGAGGAACTCCAAGCCATTTCCTAATAGACAAATGAACCAATCTCTCAAGCATTTCTCTACCTTTGATATTGACACTTCATATATATTGACAAAGGCCACATCAATTTAGGGAATAAACCAAAGTGTAAACACCATAACTTCATCTTGCCTGGAAGCCCTGACTTCTATATCCTCCATACCCCCTCTACAACATCTTTCCTTAAGTTGCTCTATCTGTTCACTGTCATTCAACTCCTCATTATGCCACATACCCAAACTTTTCGCTGGCTTGTCCCTTATCGATGGAAATTCCTCCTCGTCTACGTAAAACTTTCTCTCTTCTACTGTCCCTCTGGTCAATGAAATGCTTCTCGACTTACTGGGCTTAATCTTAATCCTATAGCCCACTTGAGCTTATCATTTAACTTCTATAGTAACCTTTTTGTACAAGGCACTGTCCTGGTCACTAATGTTAATGTTAACCAATGTACAGTTTCTTCCCCCTCGAATGTATATATTTTTTATTAGATTTTAATTCCTTTCTAGGTAGTTTGCTAGTCTCTGTGCCACTATACTAAACAAAATCTTATGTTCTACATGCAGGAGGGATATGGTCAGAAACTTAACACTTTGAGCGCCACGCCTGGTTTTCCGTTTTACCGGCTGAATGCCACCATCGGCGCCAATGTTAACGTTAATATCGCCTAATCTATGTTTTAAATTATGGCTATGTGTCTAATCTGCCCATCGCATTATCAAAGACTATTTTCCAGTCAGTGCTGTCAAGGCAGATTGTTTTTTTATCGTGTCGTTTCCGTTTCAGAGCAGTTAGAAAAGCCCCCGTTTTGATATAAAAAACAGCTCATTCTGGAGCATTCTATGAAAATCGTCTTTTAGTGGAATATTCCACAACGTTGATATTCGTCGGCCTTTTTATGAATCGTTTTCAAATAAACGCTAGATGATCAATATTATACGTGCACGCAAGCACATTACGGCCACGCACGGATAATCGCTCCGTTGATTTCCTCACGGAGTTTTACAGTGAAACCGAAAGAAGACATTTCACAAAACAGCTTATAACTTCATCAAACTTACTCTGATTATCCTAACACTGATAACATAGAGTCCTTACCTGACATCAGATGGTATCCAACTGGTATATTCCAATTCCTGATCACCATTCGAAAAAATCGATACGTGTATGGATCCAACGCGATACTGTAGATCTCCATGATCAGCGGGGATCTGAGGTTCCAGAATGAACTGTGGTAACCCCGGCTGGATCAGTGAACTGGAAAATGTGGAGTACCGGATTTTTTTCCCCATTCATTTTCATTGAGTCCATTCCAAAATCACTTATGTCATCTGGGAGACGACAGGGAGCGCTTTTTTCCACAGTGATCGCTGGCGTCGCTCGGCTATACTCGGGTAGGCTCGGGTGATGCAATAATTTTTCAGATCGCTAAAAAAAAAAAAAAAATCCGAGAAATCTCGTGAGTGGCTAGCAACCACCTATAAAAAAACCAGAGAAATCTCGTGAGTGGCACTCAAAGTGTTAACAAGGCAGACTCTTTCTCCCTGGGAATTAGGATTCCTCCTGCTCTACGCCAAGCTCTTGGTATAATCTGTTTATCCCACACTACTCTCAATAACCTCCACAAGAATCTTAAGTACATCAGGGAGCACCTTTATAAACCCGGTAGGGGACTCCATTCGGCCCTGGTGGCTGAAGAAGACTCCTCACGACAGCTTCCACCTCCTTCCACCTTGGTGGCCTCATATCCATGGTGTACTCTATCTCTCCTCACGGTGGTATATCTGGAGGAAGGCCCATTTCTTTCTTATTTATCCACTTTTTCTCCTTATTTTTAAGCAAACTGCTTAAATGGCAGTATTTTGCCACTCCTCCACCATATATCTTTTCTACATTCATTAAATTTTATTTAACCTTTAACCAGGTCATTCAGAACAAATTATTTACAATGGTGACCTGGCAAAAGGCACAGCCTTTTGAGGGATAGGGGCCAAGGGATAAAATAAATGCAAAGTTAAAACAGAACAAGATTAAAACAAGTTAAAACATGGCAAGACAAACAGTAAAACAGCCACAGCAGACAGGCAGACAGATGCAGGTGCTAGTTTAGTAGCACTTTGCAAGTGTCAGTATAAACGTCCATGATGGTTTCCTTGAAAACTGATTTGGAGATGAAATTGTTCAGTTTTAAACCTTTTTATTTTTTATTTTTCCAGTCTAAATGAATTAGAACCAGGCATGGCTGGTTATAGCCAGGACATGTATGTTTCCATGTATGTCAATTGAACTTGCAACCTCATGCGCCTTGTTTTTTTGTCCCCGAAAGCAAAATCCAAGACGAGAACTCAGCCAGGAGTAACTCTTATAACTCAGTATAGTTTAGCTCTCTTTTAATCTGCATTTAGGAACGATAATTCAGATATCAGTGAACACCAAGTGATATCTTTAAATGAGAAACTTCTATTTATCCTGATATTGAAAAGAGACCCCAATAAGCAACAAGATCTATGGGGTGTCAAAGTTCATTCTCTAGCATCCCCCTAGAGCTCGTTAGATGATGAGCACACCTGTTGCTAGCTCAATTAACAAAAGGGTCATCAGTGGTTGGATCTGATTGGCTGATTCCCTAATTGGTGCCAAACATGTACTCAGTATTAATAGCTGCAATTCAGCACACCTTGACAGCAAAGTAGCGTGCCTTGCGTCTGTTCTAGGTGTGGGTCTCGAGCATGGAGCGTGTAGAGGGAATGACGTGCAGATTACACCAGGTTGCGGCAGTCCTGTTCCTCTTGTGCTCACTGGCCCCATGTCTGGATTGCTTTGGCCTTAGAAGACTGGATGAGAGAGTCGGACGAGACATTACAGCAGGCAGTGAGGACACGGCGATGGAGGCCAGATCGGGAAGGATTCTCTTTGATGGGAAAGACCTGAACTTGCAGTCAAAATCTGCTGCTGGTGGTACTGCCAAACAAAACGAGGCCCTACACGGTGACTCTTATCAAGCAGATGGACCAGGTATGTTTTCACAAGTGATGTTTATTATTTGTGGTAAACTACAGGCAAATACCTTGGCTAATTTGGTATCTAATGCCTAAAATAATTTTGCTACCTAATCCCACCCCCCCCCCCCCACTCAAGTTTCAAGTTTCTTTAATAGTTGTTGTACAGAAGTACAGAATACTTTTATACAAAATGCTTCTTACTGTTGCGCTCCAGAGACTGTGCAAGACAAGATAAGTGTGAAATAAAATAACATAGTATAGCATGTAAATTAGAAGTAAAAGAAAAATGAGGTCAGTGTTCAGTATAGACGTATGTACAATGTTCGATGCAGAATAGACGTAACTGAGTTACCATATAATATACAATACTATATAGTGCAAGGCAGAAATGGGATGAGGTGCAATTTAGGTACAATTTACAGTAGGTGTACGAGTTGTAGTGCAAATCCTTTATCAATCAATATAAAGTGTTTGTGTGATCTAAAGTGCACTGTTCCTGTCCTCAGGGCTGCTGGTGCGTGCTCTGATACAAGATGGCCACTCTCTTCATGCACAGTGGATGCGCATGGCCACTTTGTTGCAGTGTGGTGGTGATCGGATGATGTTCAGAGCCATGGGACCAGGAGCCTCATACTTGCAACTGAACATGGGTAGTGTATTCTCATCCATGTGCTATAATTAAAATGTTGGGTCATTTGGCTGCATTATGCTGTGCTTAAATTAAATGTTCCTGCCTTTTTTTCTTTGTGTATATAGGAAACTCTCCTCCCCTGCCTCTGACCCAGGTACCCTCAGTCTGTGGCTACTCTGTGCAGTGGAATGCTATGGGTCTTCTTCTGGTGGCTCCCTATGATGGCTGCAATATGATGCAAGAAGTATGTTTCAGTCTTTTTTTTTTTTTTTTTTTTTTTCCTATTTATTTCCCTGAAGATGTATCTCTATTGCTTTGGGGATCTAAAGGTTCCTCTTCTGCTCTCATTTCAGAATGGAAGATATGTGTTGCCAATGCTCTGGCAGGGAACTGAAGTCCAACTCTCCTGCCCCATGTCTACCACTCCTGCTGCTTCACCCACCAAGAAGCCACTTGCCACCACCAAGACGCCACCGTATCCAGTGCATGGACCATATCCGCCTCACATGCATCTGCCATATCCTCCATACTATGTCTCATATCCAGGCTGGCCACCTGCAGCTAACCCCATCTCCCAGTTGACCACTACACCAACCCCAACAACGAGGCCTAGCACAACTACTGCAAAAGCTACCACTAAGATACCACTGTATCCCTATCCAGTGCATTTCTATGGACTATATCCACCTCGCATGCATCTGCCATATCCTCCATACTATGTCCCATATCCAGGCGGGCCACCTGCTGCTAACCCCATCTCCCAGTTGACCACTACACCAACCCCAACAACAAGGCCTAGCGCAACTACTGAAAAGGCTACAACCAAGAAACCACTCTATCCCTATCCAGTGCATTCCCATGGACCATATCCACCTTATCACGTACACCTGCCATATCCTCCGTATTACTACCCTTACCCACCAATGCAAGTGCCTCATGGTTCTACCCAGACTACAACGCCTGACAAGACCACTGAGCCCCTGCCCCCCACCAAGAAACCACTGTATCCCTATCCAGTCCATTCGCATGGACCATATCCACCTCACGTACACCTGCCATATTACTACCCTTACCCACCAACGCAAGTGCCTCATGGTTCTACCACTACAACGCCTGACACGACCACTGAGGACTGTGATGATGACGACGACCACATGACCACTGAGCCCCTGCCCCCCACCAAGAAACCACTGTATCCAGTCCATTCCCATGGACCATATCCACCTCACGTACACCGGCCAGTGCATTCCCATGGACCATATCCACCTCACGTACACCAGCCATATGACCCTTACCAATGGTGGCCAACGCAAGTGCCTCATGGTTCTACCACAACAACGCCTGACACGACCACTGAGCACTGTGATGATGACGACGACCACATGACTACTGAGCCCCTGCCCCCCACCAAGAAACCACTGTATCCAGTCCATTCCCATGGACCATATCCACCTCACGTACACCGGCCAGTGCATTCCCATGGACCATATCCACCTCACGTACACCGGCCAGTGCATTCCCATGGACCATATCCACCTCACGTACACCCTTACCCATGGCCAACGCAAGTGCCTCATGGTTCTACCACAACTACAACGCCTGACACGACCACTGAGCACTGTGACGATGACGACGACGACCACATGACCACTGTGTCCAGTGATGACCCAGGCTTCCGAAGTGGCTCTATTCATTACGCTTCACTCCCCTTCACACCATACATTGTCGATATCGACGCTCGGAACAAACGGAAAGACTCAACCCAGACCAAATCTGAAAATCCTTCCCAGGCATATCCACGTTCATTCAAGCATTTGTTCCCTCACTTGACGGGTCTGCAGGACCACTACTACAGGAAGGACTAACGAGAACCCTACAAGACGCAGGAAGTAACTGGGCATGGTAAGGCAACGTGATGATCATGTATTGTAATGCTTGTATTTCCAAGGGATTGTGTTCTTTCTGACCACTAATGCTTTTTCGCTTTGTCTTTCAGGGAGAAGTGTCCTGAGGCATACTGTCAATAAAGCTGTTTTATGAAGTTCTGTCTCGGTCTACTTTTGTCAAGATGCATTGTACATATTTGTAGGAAATTAGGTGCGGGTCAATTTGGAACCAGAATTCCAACAATTTGTCAATGGAACCCTTTCACTGAATTTTGTTAAACATTTTGGATGGCACATGTGTTTATCTATCCAACCACTGGATGTGATCACACTCAAGTCTTGAACTATGACTTGAACACAATATGTAACTTACCATCTTTACATAATGTTTGAAAACGTCATGGTTCTGAGGTTGTCTGGCAATGAGTAACTTCAGGATCAGATTCCTTGCAATGTAGAGCATTGTTACTCGACTGTAGTACACCACTAATTGATGGGAATTCATTGGGATAGAGCTGTAGTTTAGCTTGATTTATATGGAGACTCTTGCCTGAATAAATTCAAAATACATGGGACAATTGTATGGTCTTGCCATGTTTGTCTTACAAAGTTTAATTCCAAGACTTAAAGCTGCCTAGATTCCAAGTTTTTGAGCTTTGCTTACTTGACTAAGTTGGGTAGAATAGTCAAGTCGATGCTTAAATGTACCGTCCGCTGGTTTCCCTGTTACATCTCTATGCCATTTATCTGCATATAACTTGAGTAGCTCAGATGAATAACCCAAGTTCAGAGGAATTATTTCAAACTTTATCTAAAGGTGCCTCTTGTGTTCATTCATATTGGAAGACTGCAGAGGTTGAATACTTGATGTATTTGAGTTGTAGCCAGGGTTAAATTTGATTACTATATTTCCTGTGAAGTTCTTTTCTCATCCTACATTCACATATTTGAAGATCAATATATAGTTTCATTCTTTGACCTCGTGTGTTCCATGGTTCTGTGAAACGCAGCAAAGCCCCCCCCTTCACCCCATTCTGTCCATCCCTATATATTTTCATACCCTCCTCAGGGTACTCTAACTACACACACACAGCTATGTTTGCATCACTGAAACCAAGCCACACGTGAGTAGAGCAGTGGGGTGTGAGATGCCAGTGACTGAAAGGGAGCGTTGCATTCACTCTATTTGCATCTATTCTTAAAAAAAAAAAAAAAAAAAAAATTTGAAGCTTTCAGTTGCCTTCTCTTTCCTTGGCTGAACATTCCTTTAACAAACGTACACGAATACCTATAAAATGCTGTCTTCGTTCTCTTCCTCCTAAGTTGTCAGATTCCCTTACGGAAAACTTCTTTTTAAATTAAAGCAAAATGAAAACGAAGAAAAATGACACGGATCTCTCTCAAAACCTTTCTACCTGTGAATCTTTGGCTTCTCTGTGAGGTATATTGGCTACCCTGGCTCCACTGTTTTCATTAACCGTTTAAATCCTTCCCCTTCCACCTTATTGACAGGCATCTTGTCAATGCGCCTGAATGAGAATTTCACACCTAGTCAGTGTTGGTACAAGTTACCCCACATTGTTAGAAAACATTATACAACGGCATGCAAATTTCTCGATTCTGATTGGCTGAAACAGTCATTTTACACGTCTTTATTGGCAACAATTCCACGCTGCTGGCCCAGGACCCGCCCACAACCGACCCACATCACATCACTCCGCCGGATCACAAGAAGGTGGACAATAATCTTTACAAATGGATATTAGCGACTAAACGACTAAATATCAAGCGATTCTGTCACAGCGAATGTCTTAGTTGTTTAAACAATGTTGGATGATGTAATTAATGGGTCTTGAATCATTCTGTAAGAAAAGAAAAATCGCGGATTGATTGATTGATTAATTTACAATTTTTTTTCAATTTTTTTTTCCCTGCGCACGCACGCACGCACGCGCACGCACACGCACACGCACACACACACACTCTGCCTGCAACGCGGGGGATAGTCAGACTGAGAGAGCTGGGTGCTGCGCTGTTCTAAGTGAGCATGGCCTATTGAGTTGATTGATTGATTGATTGCTAATTTTATTACTGTACGCTTGGTTTCCAACTGGTTAAGTTTAGGCCCTCTACAGTAGGTTTAAAAAAATAAATAAAAGAATAGGGCGAAGAAAACGTTTTTTTCCTATAGGGCAAAGAAAACTTTTTAATTTGTTTTACCTACTTTATATAGAAGCATCTAAGAATGAAGTTCTATGGAAAGTAGGTCTGCATTCCCTTAACAATTGTGTGTATTGAGCCGTACTGTATTGTACCCATTCTGCATCTGGTAATAAAATGTTCAATCAATCATTCCAATAATACACAGTTGGATGTGTTAGTTGGTTGGATGCACTTCAAGCTGCTTCCACATGAGGCAACTTCTCTCGAGGCCCCGTTTAGACGGAAACGCTAGCAGGTGAATCCGCAAAAATATTTTTTCGGATGTGCCTTTCGTTTATACGGAAACGGCGTTTTTACGGGGTGAAACCGCAAAAAAGTGAGACTACCTTCCAGGGTGGAATTCCTAGAAACGCAAAAGCTTTGCGCTCTCGTCTAAACTGTTAAAACGTATAAATCTGATAAAACGATGACGAAAGGTTTGTCACGGCTCTGGTCGCGCGTACTCCTTACGTCACAGGTAGCAGGTATGCGCCAGTAGCCGAGACGTAAACAAAGCAAGTATGTCTGACTTATATCAACGGAGATCACCTGAAGGCTACATTGGCAGTACTTTTAACCCTTTCACTGCCACATGACAGAAGGTTACCCCTTTACTATCACACAACCGGCTGTCGTGTGGCAGTGAAAGGGTTAAATACACAAGAATCTGTCCCGCGGCGTGAGTGGACCCACTGTCTGTGAGTGACTCTGCTTTGGTGCAATCACATTCCCCATCCACAGTCTGCGAATCAGAGGCAGAGTAGGGCGGGTCTTCACAGCACGTCATGTGACATATGCGCCAATCGTGTGACAGCGGGTCTCCGTCGTTACAGCGTCGTCTGCACTGAGAATTCCACTCCAAAACGCTCGTCTAAACGTAAAATTAAAAGTGAAACCGCAAGATGACTTTTGTGGTTTCTGTTCACAAAACGCTCGTCTAAACGGGGTGTCAATCATTCCAATAATACACAGTTGGATGTGTTAGTTTGGTTGGATGCACTTCAAGCTGCTTCCACATGGAGGCAACTTGTCTTTTTTGTAGTTGTGGGAACTACTTTTTCTGGCGGATGGTTTTTTCAAGAAATCTTCGATTAATGTGTGTTTATTGTATAGAAATAAGGTTGGATGAATCTGGCAGTTGTATAAAAGCTTTACACCACTTGCAGTCGTGATTTGTGAACAATAAACCATGCCTAGGGGGGTCTAACGACCACCCCTAGGCATGGTTTATTGTTCACAAACCACTCCTGCGCGTGATGTAATGCTTAAATGCAAACCCCTGGAAAAGGTCATTTATAAGATAGGGGACCTTTAAGCAATGAATGAGAAACAACATCATTGACTTGCTTCCTGTGATCTCTAACAGGCGTTATCATCATAGAGTCAAATGTTTTTCTGTTATCTGTAATGGTTTTTTATCATCATAGAGGCAAGTGTCCTTCTGTTATCTGTAATGGTTCTTTATCATCATAGCGTCAAGTGTTTTCTGTGAGACAGTGGTTACATTTAAGTAGAAACGTTTTGACTTTTACTCAAGTGTGTTTTAGGCCAGATACTCTGACTTTTACTTGAGTACAATGATTTTGAGACGGTACCCATACTTTCACTTAAGTATAATTTCTGGGTACTTTTTACACCCCTGCTGTGTTGATACGTTCCGGTCCACCGCCAGGGAGCCAGGACAGAGAATAGCCTGCTTCATCTCAATGACCCCCCCTTCTCCCCAGGAGGCAGAGGAGGAGCGGGTCTCAGGGTGGCTGCGAGACTCGGAGCGTAGGGGTCTTGAGGAGGGTGTGTGTGGTTTGAGACCATTGGCCGGAGGTATCGGAGGGGAGCCGCCGTTCTCTTTGTCGCACGGGAATGTCAGGTCAAGAATCTCGAAGCGGATTTGTTTTTTGCGGCAATGGGAAGCCAGGAGAAACGGGGGTGACACAATGTGCTGACTGGTAGATTAAAAGATCAGGCAGGCAGATTCCTACCTTCTGCACTGTGGTGTCTATTAAACAAGTCATGATGGGGTTTGTTTGTTCTTGATTTATTGTGATGTTTCTTCTTGACATGTTTAAAGACCCATGGGGACATTACCATGTGATTGCGGGCTTTACAAATACATTTGATTTTATTAGATTTTAATTCCTTTCTAGGTAGTTTGCTCGTCTCTGTGCCACTATACTAAACAAAATCGTACCTTCTACATGCAAGAGGGATATGGTCAGAAACTTAACAAGGCAGACTCTTTCTCCCTGGGAATTAGGATTCCTCCTGCTCTACGCCAAGCTCTTGGTATAACCTGTTTATCCCACACCACTCTCAATAACCTCCACAAGAATCTAAGTACATCAGGGAGCACCTTTATAAACCCGGTAGGGGACTCCATTGGGCCCTGGTGGCTGAAGAAGACAGTGCACGCCTCACGACAGCTTCCACTTCCTTCCACCTTGGTGGCCTCATATCCATGGTGTACTCTATCTCTCCTCACGGTGGTATATCTGGAGGAAGGCCCATTTGGAGAGGCAGTTAAATCATTTTGTGTCCTGTACTGTGCAGGACAGTGATGCAACAGTAGCAGGACAGTGGATCACAGTGATGTAGCAGGACAGTACATCACAGTGATGTAGCAGGACAGTGATGTAGCATCACAGTGATGTAGCAGGACAGTGCATCACAGTGATGTAGCAGGACAGTACATCACAGTGATGTAGCAGGACAGTACATCACAGTGATGTAGCAGGACAGTGATGTAGCAGGACAGTGATGTAGCAGGACAGTACATCACAGTGATGTAGCAGGACAGTGATGTAGCAGGACAGTACATCACAGTGATGTAGCAGGACAGTGATGTAGCAGGACAGTACATTACAGTGATGTAGCAGGACAGTGCATCACAGTGATGTAGCAGGACAGTGCATCACAGTGATGTAGCAGGACAGTACATCACAGTGATGTAGCAGGACAGTACATCACAGTGATGTAGCAGGACAGTACATCACAGTGATGTAGCAGGACAGTTAAAGGTGTATTCCACCCAAATGGTTAGCAGGACAGTGCAGGACAGTGCATCACAGTGATGCAACAGTAGCAGGACAGTGGACAGTGGTAAAATGGCTGCAGGACAGTTAAAGGTGTATTCCACCCAAATAGTGTTAAAGGTTATAACCCAAATGTGTCTTCCCCGAATGATTTTAAAGGTGTATTCCACCCAAATTGTTTTAAAGGTTATAATACAGTAGCAGGACAGTGGATCACAGTGATGCAACAGTAGCAGGACAGTTAAAGGTGTATTCCACCCAAATGGTTAGCAGGACAGCCCCATCACAATGTGCAGGAGGTGTGTACAGTAGCAGTACAGTAGGTGTACAGTAGCAGTACAGTAGCAGTGCAGTATGTGTACAGTAGCAGTACAGTAGGTGTACAGTAGCAGTACAGTAGCAGTACAGTAGGTGTACAGTCGCAGGACAGTTAAAGGTGTATTCCACCCAAATGGTTAGCAGGACTGTACATCACAGTGATGCAACAGTAGCAGGACAGTTAAAGGTGTATTCCACCCAAATGGTTAGCAGGACAGTGGATCACAGTGATGCACCAGTAGCAGGACAGTTAAAGGTGTATTCCACCCAAATGGTTTTAAAGGTTCTAATACCAAAATGTGTCTCCCCCGAATCATTTTAAAGGTGTATTCCACCCAATGGTTTTAAAGGTTCTAATACCAAAATGTGTCTCCCCCGAATCATTTTAAAGGTGTATTCCACCCAAATGGTTTTAAAGGTTCTAATACCCAAATGTGTCTTCCCCGAATCATTTTAAAGGTGTATTCCACCCAAATGGTCTTAAAGATTCTAATACCCAAATGTGTCTTCCCCGAATCATTTTAAAGGTGTATTCCACCCAAATGGTTTTAAAGGTTCTAATACCAAAATGTGTCTCCCCCGAATCATTTTAAAGGTGTATTCCACCCAATGGTTTTAAAGGTTCTAATACCAAAATGTGTCTCCCCCGAATCATTTTAAAGGTGTATTCCACCCAAATGGTTTTAAAGGTTCTAATACCCAAATGTGTCTTCCCCGAATCATTTTAAAGGTGTATTCCACCCAAATGGTCTTAAAGGTTCTAATACCCAAATGTGTCTTCCCCGAATCATTTTAAAGGTGTATTCCACCCAAATGGTTTTAAAGGTTCTAATACCAAAATGTGTCTCCCCCGAATCATTTTAAAGGTGTATTCCACCCAAATGGTTTTAAAGGTTCTAATACCCAAATGTGCCTTCCCCGAATCATTTTAAAGGTGTATTCCACCCAAATGGTTTTAAAGGTTCTAATACCCAAATGTGTCTTCCCCGAATCATTTTAAAGGTGTATTCCACCCAAATGGTCTTAAAGGTTCTAATACCCAAATGTGTCTTCCCCGAATCATTTTAAAGGTGTATTCCACCCAAATGGTTTTAAAGGTTCTAATACCCAAATGTGTCTTCCACGAATAATTTTAAAGGTGTATTCCACCCAAATGGTTTTAAAGGTTCTAATACCAAAATGTGTCTTCCCCGAATCATTTTAAAGGTGTATTCCACCCAAATGGTTTTAAAGGTTCTAATACCCAAATGTGTCTTCCCCGAATCATTTTAAAGGTGTATTCCACCCAAATGGTCTTAAAGGTTCTAATACCCAAATGTCTTCCCCGAATCATTTTAAAGGTGTATTCCACCCAAATGGTTTTAAAGGTTCTAATACCCAAATGTGTCTTCCCGAATCATTTTAAAGGTGTATTCCACCCAAATGGTTTTAAAGGTTCGAATACCCAATTGTGTTATGGTGTCTTCCCCAAATCCTTTTAAAGCTTATAACCCCAAATAGTTTGAATGAATAAATGAATGAAATGGGACTATGAAGTCTTTATTTGTAACACATGTGATATGGGCAGCACACACGCATTCCTTTTGGGGGGGTTGCCATTGCAATGTCATCTGCGCTTGACCCATCCTGTCATCCTTCATCCTGTCGTGGGTCCGCACCAATACAATACCTTGCCAATCCAAGTGCTCCTGTTCATCTTCATCAGGGACGTGACAGCATTAGCGATCAGTTCTGCATGTTTTTCCATTATTTCGTTTTTATTTTTGTATGTGTATTCCCACAAATAGCTTTAAAGGTGTATTCATCCCAAATGTTTCTAAAACTTTATTCCACCCAAAGTTAAAATACTACTTCATGTTCAACTCCTAAAGGTATATATGCTTGAATTACATTCAAGTAATCTCATGACTTCCAGCTGGCTATAATGGAGGCGGTGAGCCCTCTAGTGTTCAAACATAAATAAGACACAATTCTAGACAAAATTTATTCTAATATTCTAGCAATACAAATCCAACAAGTCGGCCTTGGCCTCTACACACCGGCGCCTAATTGTGCCTTAAACTAAACACAATTACAAAATATATATATATATATCGGAGAAGCTACCGACATAATCAAAACACTCATATGGCCCTTACACTGTGTCTACGTACGTGACTTCTATTTTTACTTCTATTTTTACATGCTATACTATTTTATTTCACTTATCTTTTGTCTAGCACAGTCTCTGGAGCGTAACAGAAAGAAGCATTTTGTATAAAAGTATTCTGTACTTCTGTATGACAACTATTAAAGAAACTTGAACTTGAAACTTGATACATGACATACAGATAGACAGTACTGCTACATCTATACATTTATGACATACCAGATTTGCAAATACAGTACTGTTTGTGATACATGGCAGGCATGTTAGACATCGTTTTGCCTCCTGAGCACAGTGATGTACAGGTGCAGCTCAATAAATTAGAATATCGTGGAAAAGTATATATTTAGCTGTATTGATGCAGTCATTTGTGCAAAAGGAGCCCCAACCGCGTGAATACTTTCGGTAAGCAACAAGCCCTTCCGCGTTGCTCTGATTGGCCGAGCGCGTGCATGCGCATGAGCCGCAACAAGCCCCTCAGCCAGGCAGCAATACTAAGGTCCGCTTAATGCAATTTATACAAATGGAAGTATTGATTTCGCCGTAACGAATCATTAAAAAAATATACCGTTAACTGGAATATGTTGTTTCTTTACACATATGTTGGATTATGTAATTGGTTTGTCATGACAAACCAATAAAAAAGACAAACCAAGGGCGGCTAGGTGGTGTAGTGGGCAAGGCACTCGCCACCAGTGTGGAGACGCTAGGATTCGCGTGTTCGAATCCAGCTCTCCGCATTGTTTTCAGTTTAGCTGGTCGTCCGCAGTAATACACATTGGCCGTATTACGGGGAGGGAAAACTGAAGGGTGGGGATCGAACGTTGTGAACAAGCGACTCCTACAAGTCGGTTGGTGCGCCTGCGCAGTAGAATCAGGAAGTGTCGGGGGCAGCGTGAGCCTCCCACGCGTTACTCCTCGACACTGAGAGATCGAGCTGCGCAGGTGAAAAGATGCGACTGCTGTTACCTCAAGTACCGGAGGGGACTTGTGCTATGTATGACTTAGTCCACATTGCAGCCGGCTTGTGGGAGGCAAGAAACAGCGTTCGTGACAGGGGAGGGTTGAATTGGATGATACGAAATTGGGATGGGTGAAAATATAGAAAAATGGGAGAAAAAGTGGATAAAAAAAAAAAAAAAAGACAAACCAATTACATAATCCAACATATGTGTAAAGAAACAACATATTCCAGTATCTTTTTCTGATCAGTTAGGAGTTGTTTAGAAACAGTGTAAATAATAACAATCAAATAGCACACAAGCTAACACTACTACTACAAGCACAACACATAAACAAGCACATCATTTGTGATAAACTGTAATCCTCATTGTGCAGGTGTTCTCAGTGAGCATGGTGAGGTTATGTGCACACATTCAGATTGTCTTGTAGTCTTTAAAGTATGTCCTTTCATGGTGCTGGTCCTCAAAAAAATTGCAGTTACTTTGTTGGGCAAAAAGAGCAATAGACTTAAGCTAAATTCAGGCAGCCAACCACGTCCAATGGCTGCCGATATCCTCCACCCTAAAAAGGTGCAGGATCACAGAGCCTGAAGAAGAGTGGAGCAGGAGACCAAACACACCCAGGACAGGATGACCACAGTCAGCAGATGAGGGATGGAGCAGGAGAGATGAGGAATGAGATAGGACTAAACAGACCAGTAAGTAGTGATTCCAGGCCCCCTGGGAGACATGCCAAGGAAAGAGAAAAAGTAAAGCATTGTTAGTTAGTATTGTGGCTATATGATGCTAATTATGTGAGTTAGTCAACTGGCCTACTAGAAGGCCTTTTATATGAGATATTTGGTATGGTCAAATATTCAGTATATTTAAGTCCCATGATGGAATATGGGTTTATTTCTGTGGCCACTACTGATGACCATTTTGTATAATGCGTCATTGACAGCAACATCATGTGAAAATGTGCCCCATTGCATTGGAGCCTGGTGAGAGGATACAACATAGTGCTATGTTTCTAAGTACTAAAGCGATCAGTGAAATCTTGGCCTGTACAGCAATATCAGAACCTGAACCAATCCCAGCTACTCACATAACCTGGTTTTAGGTAGAAGCATAAATGTCATAACCTGGCAGATCTCAAAACAAACTGGTCAGACTACTGCTTGACCTTACTCCTAGAACCCACCTCACCCCTGCCCACTTTGACAACCTAGGATGGCTTAGAGTAGACGACAGAGTACAGCAACTTGCAATGGGCCTGGTCAACAAGATACACTATACGACTAAGGTACCCATGTACATGTCAAAATACTTCCCAAAGGTCAGTGAATACCACGATCACAACACCAGAGGGAGCTCCACAAATCATGTTAAACCCAGATTCGGCTCAAACAAGGGACTAAACACGGTTCGCAATTATGCCACATCGATGTGGAACGCCCTACCCAAAGCTGTAAAGCAGGGGTCAGCAACCTTAGGCACGAGTGCCACCATTGGTACACATTATCTAAACCAACATGGCACACTAGCAAATGTGTAAGAGGAACCTTTTTGGAAATGTTGAGTTACCTCCCCATGCAGTTACCTCTTTCACAGCCATTGGCAGTTGCACAGCCTGTTATTTATGGTACTGTAGGTTGACTGATATACCAGGGATATTTCATGGTCAGAGCCAATGAGAAGGGTCAGTCTGTTGTTGTTTGCCGAACATTGAGTGTTAAAGCCATTTTGAGACCAAACATGAGAACTTTAAAGGATGAGGCAGACAAGGCTGAATGTGTCCAGGTATGGCAAGCAAGCATCTCATAAAGACGGCAGCATTCTCTTATATATTAAGTACATATATGGATTATTGATTGTAAATTGAACCCTTGCACTGAAGAACCATTATGAATCTGTGTTAGAAAATGTTTGGATCTAAATCACTTGGAGTTTGAAAGTGATATCAGAAGAAACTACTCAACCTCGGCTGTCTTTAACTACGAGTGAACACAACACATTGTAACGTTAACGCAGCTGTCAACTGTACTTATCTAAACATGGTAAGTTAGAGTGCTGTGTTCACTCATAGTTAAATACAGTAGAGGTTGAGTACTTCATTATCTAAAGATGGTAAGTTAGAGTGTTGTGTTCAGTCAGACAGTAGACAAGTAGAGGTTGAGTACTTTATTATCTAAACATGGTAAGTTAGAGTGTTGTGTTCACTCATACAGTAGTTAAAGACAGCCGAGGTTGAGTAGTTTCTTCTGATATCACTTTCAAACTCCAAGTGATTTAGATCCAAAACATTTTCTAACACAGATTCATAATGGTTCTTCAGTGCAAGGGTTCAATTTACAATCAATAATCCATTGTAGGAAAATCCAGAACACTGTTTAGTCTGTGACGACGCGTCGCGATAATATACATGTATATTCCATAGTAAAGTACAGTTGACAGCTGCGTTAACGTTACAATGCGTTGTGTTCACTCATAGTTAAAGACAGCCGAGGTTGAGTAGTTTCTTCTGATATCACTTTCAAACTCCAAGTGATTCATTGCAATGTACGCGGAAATGCTGCGTTGTGTTGCAATGTACTACATGCATTTGTCTGAGCGGGGCGAAAGGAAAGGCGCATTACCGTACTGGCGTGCAGTGACGAATGCGGAAGCATTCTTGCACTCTTCCACTGGCAATAAGCTACACGCGTACTGTACCCATTCTGCAATCTGTTAATACATCAGGGTCCCCCATTTTCAATTCATCAGGACATATATGACATACATGACATACAGATAGACAGTACTGCTACATCTATGTACTGTACTGTACCCATTCTGCAATCTGTTAATAAAGTTTTCAATCAATTCAATCAATCAAACAACTCTCAAAGCCAACGTAGAGTTTTGTGCACTGTGGTAGAAAAGATCGCTCCTGTGAATTAGAAAAGCCATCCCCGCCCCCAGCCTAGTGAATGAGAAAAGCCTGCCCCTAGTGGAGCAGGACAGTCCCTACACAGTACAGTACACAAAATGATCTAACTCCTACTGCCCATTTCTTTCTTATTTCTTTCTTTTTTATCCACTTCTTCTCCTTATTTAAATTTTTTCTCTCATCCCAATTTCGTGTTTCCAATTATCCCCTCCCCTGTCTTGAACGTTGCTCGACTATGCCCCCCACTGGTCGGTTGTAGGGAGGATAGAAGCCTTGCATCACGTGTCCCCTCCGGTACACGAGGAGGCAGCCTGTCGCATCTTTTCACCTGCCAGCGCGGACACTCAGTGGCGAGGAGTAACGTGTGGGAGGCTCACACTACCCCCGCTACTTCCTGTCTCTGCTGTGCAGGCGTCCCCCAACTGACCTGTAGGAGTCGCTGTCCACAACGTCCAGATTACCACCCATCGACTCCCCTCCCGCTGGCTCTGCCAATTGAGCCAGTATTCAGCACTGGGTGGTCTGCAGCAACAACCCTGTTTACAGTGAGGAAGGTGAATTTGCAAGCAAACCGCTTAAATGGCAGTATATTGCCACTCCTCCACCATATATCTTTTCTACATTCATTAAATTTTATTTAACCTTTAACCAGGTCATTCAGAACAAATTATTTACAATGGTGACCTGGCAAAAGGCACAGCCTTTTGAGGGATAGGGGCCAAGGGATAAAATAAATGCAAAGTTAAAACAGAACAAGATTAAAACAAGTTAAAACATGGCAAGACAAACAGTAAAACAGCCACAGCAGACAGGCAGACAGATGCAGGTGCTAGTTTAGTAGCAGTTTGCAAGTGTCAGTATAAACGTCCATGATGGTTTCCTTGAAAACTGATTTGGAGATGAAATTGTTCAGTTTTAAACCTTTTTATTTTTTATTTTTCCAGTCTAAATGAATTAGAACCAGGCATGGCTGGTTATAGCCAGGACATGTATGTTTCCATGTATGTCAATTGAACTTGCAACCTCATGCGCCTTGTTTTTCAGACTATGTCCCCAAAAGCAAAATCCAAGACGAGAACTCAGCCAGGAGTAACTCTTATAACTCAGTATAGTTTAGCTCTCCTTTAATCTGCATTTAAGAACGATAATTCAGATATCAGTGAACACAAAGTGATATCTTTAAATGAGAAACTTCTATTTATCCTGATATTGAAAAGAGACCCCAATAAGCAACAAGATCTATGGGGTGTCAAAGTTCATTCTCTAGCATCCCCCTAGAGCTCGTTAGATGATGAGCACACCTGTTGCTAGCTCAATTAACAAAAGGGTCATCAGTGGTTGGATCTGATTGGCTGATTCCCTAATTGGTGCCAAACACGTACTCAGTATTAATAGCTGCAATTCAGCACACCTTGGCAGCAAAGTAGCGTGCCTTGCGTCTGTTCTAGGTGTGGGTCTCGAGCATGGAGCGTGTAGAGGGAATGACGTGCAGATTACACCAGGTTGCGGCAGTCCTGTTCCTCTTGTGCTCACTGGCCCCATGTCTGGATTGCTTTGGCCTTAGAAGACTGGATGAGAGAGTCGGACGAGACATTACAGGAGGCAGTGAGGACACAGCGATGGAGGCCAGATCGGGAAGGATTCTCTTTGATGGGAAAGACCTGAACTTGCAGTCAAAATCTGCTGCTGGTACTGCCAAACAAAACGAGGCCCTACACGGTGACTCTTATCAAGCAGATGGACCAGGTATGTTTTCACAAGTGATGTTTTTTATTTATGGTAAACTACAGGCAAATACCTTGGCTAATTTGGTATCGAATGCCTAAAATAATTTTGCTACCTAATCCCCTTCCCCCCCCCCCCCCCCCCCCCCACACTCAAGTTTCAAGTTTCTTTAATAGTTGTCGTACAGAATACTTTTATACAAAATGCTTCTTACTGTTACGCTCCAGAGACTGTGCAAGACAAGATAAGTATGAAATAAAATAACATAGTATAGCATGTAAATTAGAAGTAAAAAAAATGAGGTCACAGTGTTCAGTATAGACTCATGTACAATGTTCGATGCAGAATAGACGTAACTTGAGTTACCATATAATGTACAATACTGTGCAGTGTACTAATATACAATACTATATAGTGCAAGGCAGAAATGGGATGAGGTGCAATTTAGGTACAATTTACAGTAGGTGTATGAGTTGTAGTGCAAATCCTTTATCAATAAATATAAAGTGTTTGTGATCTAAAGTGTACTGTTCCTGTCCTCAGGATTGCTGGTGCGTGCTCTGATACAAGATGGCCATTCTCTTCATGCACAGTGGATGCGCATGGCCACTTTCTTGCAGTGTGGTGGTGATCGGATGATGTTCAGAGCCATGGGACCAGGAGCCTCATACTTGCAACTGAACATGGGTAGTGTATTCTCATCCATGTGCTATAATTAAAATGTTGGGTCATTTGGCTGCATTATGCTGTGCTTAAATGAAATGTTCCTGCCTTTTTTTCTTTGTGTGTATAGGAAACTCTCCTCCCCTGCCTCTGACCCAGGTACCCTCAGTCTGTGGCTACTCTGTGCAGTGGAATGCTATGGGTCTTCTTCTGGTGGCTCCCTATGATGGCTGCAATATGATGCAAGAAGTATGTTTAAATCTTTTTTTATTGTTTATTTCCCTATTCTCCACTTGCACAACCTGAAAGTAGGCACTTCCGGTTGACTTCCGGTTGCCAATGGTACTTCCTGTCCCATCCAAATACATTGGTTTTAGCTACTTTTCTCCCCTTATTTAAACAACTTCGTCACAGAGGCAATGAAACATTTGTATTATTATAGTATAGAATGTATTTAATAAGCAAACGTTTGTCAGCAGGGTTTTTGGGCTGTATTTCATGTAAAAACGTTCACTGTTAGTTTACTTGCTCACGCTAATTAAGGCTAATGCTGGCTAACAGAAGCTAGCGCAAGAAACGACGCCGTAAAGTATTGTTTATAGTGCATTTCTTGCCACCTTATAGCATTTGTATGACTGTCTATAATGCTCCCGTGAGGTTTTTCCGGACGTTTTGGTAATGATTTTCACTATAAAATCATATTTCTAAATGACAGGAAGTTGATAAACTGGCCGGAATAGCTTTGAGCTAACGATCTTTGCCGATGCATTCCATTCTAAACGTAACGTTAGTTGTTCAAAACATTACCTGTCTATATAATTTGTTCCTCAACGTTATATAGACGGGACATAACCCAACTGCTACAGTTAGAAGCTAACGTTAGCCAGCAATAGATGAATTGAAAATGGGGGACCCTGATGTAAACAAGACCAAAGTCTTTCTCTGGTCTGCATCCCCTTAACAATTGTGTGAAAGAAATATGATTTTATAGTGAAAATCATTACCAAAACGTCCGGAAAAACCTCACAGGAGCATTATAGACTGTCATACAAATGTACAAATGCTATAAGGTGGCAAGAAATGCACTATAAACAATACTTTGCGGCGTCGTTTCTTGCGCTAGCTTCTGTTAGCCAGCATTAGCCTTAATTAGCGTGAGCAAGTAAACTAACGGTGAACGTTTTTACATGAAATGCAGCCCAAAAACCCTGCTGACAAACGTTTGCTTATTAAATACATTCTATACTATAATAATACAAACGTTTCATTGCCTCTCTGTGACGACAAAGTTGTTTAAATAAGGGGAGAAAAGTAGCTAAAACCAAGTATTTGGATGGGACAGGAAGTACCATTGGCAGCCGGAAGTGCCTACTTTCAGGTTGTGCAAGTGGGAGAATTGTTTATTTCCCTGAAGATGTATCTCTATTGCTTTGGGGATCTAAAGGTTCCTCTTCTGCTCATTTCAGAATGGAAGATATGTGTTGCCAATGCTCTGGCAGGGAACTGAAGTCCAACTCTCCTGCCCCATGTCTACCACTCCTGCTGCTTCACCCACCAAGAAGCCACTTGCCACCACCAAGAAGCCACCGTATCCAGTGCATGGACCATATCCACCTCACGTGCATCTGCCATATCCTCCATACTATGTCTCATATCCAGGCGGGCCACCTGCAGCTAATCCCATCTCCCAGTTGACCACTACACCAACCCCAACAACAAGGCCTAGCGCAACTACTGCAAAAGCTACCACTAAGATACCACTGTATCCCTATCCAGTGCATTTCTATGGACCATATCCACCTCGCATGCATCTGCCATATCCTCCATACTATGTCCCATATCCAGGCGGGCCACCTGCAGCTAATCCCATCTCCCAGTTGACCACTACACCAACCCCAACAACAAAGCCTAGCGCAACTACTGCAAAAGCTACCACTAAGATACCACTCTATCCCTATCCAGTGCATTTCTATGGACCATATCCACCTCACATGCATCTGCCATATCCTCCATACTATGTCCCATATCCAGGCGGGCCACCTGCAGCTAACCCCATCTCCCAGTTGACCACTACACCAACCCCAACAACGAGGCCTAGCGCAACTACTGAAAAGGCTACAACCAAGAAACCACTCTATCCCTATCCAGTGCATTCGCATGGACCATATCCACCTCACGTACACCTGCCATATCCTCCGTATTACTACCCTTACCCACCAATGCAAGTGCCTCATGGTTCTACCCAGACTACAACGCCTGACGCGACCACTGAGCCCCTGCCCCCCACCAAGAAACCACTGTATCCCTATCCAGTCCATTCGCATGGACCATATCCACCTCACGTACACCTGCCATATCCTCCGTATTACTACCCTTACCCACCAACGCAAGTGCCTCATGGTTCTACCACAACTACAACGCCTGACACGACCACTGAGCACTGTGATGATGACGACGACCACATGACCACTGAGCCCCTGCCCCCCACCAAGAAACCACTGTATCCAGTCCATTCCCATGGACCATATCCACCTCACGTACACCGGCCAGTGCATTCCCATGGACCATATCCACCTCACGTACACCGGCCAGTGCATTCCCATGGACCATATCCACCTCACGTACACCTGCCATATTACTACCCACCAACGCAAGTGCCTCATGGTTCTACCACTACAACGCCTGACACGACCACTGAGCACTGTGATGACGACGACGACCACATGACCACTGAGCCCCTGCCCCCCACCAGAAAACCACTCTCCTTCACACCATACATTGTCGATATCGACGCTCGGAACAAACGGAAAGACTCACCCCAGACCAAATCTGAAAATCCTTCCCAGGCATATCCACGTTCATTCAAGCATTGGTTCCCTCACTTAACGGGTCTGCAGGACCACTACTACAGGAAGGACTAACGAGAACCCTACAAGACGCAGGAAGTAACTGGGCATGGTAAGGCAACGTGATGATCATGTATTGTAACGCTTGTATTTCCAAGGGATTGTGTTCTTTCTGACCACTAATGCTTTTTCGCTTTGTCTTTCAGGGAGAAGTGTCCTGAGGCATACTGTCAATAAAGCTGTTTTATGAAGTTCTGTCTCAGTCTACTTTTGTCAAGATGCATTGTACATATTTGTAGGAAATTAGGTGAGGGGTCAATTTGGAACCAGAATTCCAACAATTTGTCAATGGAACCCTTTCACTGAATTTTGTTAAACATTTTGGATGGCACATGTGTTTGCCATTTGTTTGAAAACGTCAAATGGTTCTTAGTCTGAGGTTGTCTGGCAATGAGTAACTTCAGGATCAGATTCCTTGCAATGTAGAGCATTGTTACTCGACTGTAGTACACTCCACTAATTGATGGGAATTCATTGGGATAGAGCTGTAGTTTAGCTTGATTATATGGAGACTCTTACCTGAATAAATTCAAAATACATGGGACAATTGTATGGGCTTGCCATGTTCCAAGACTTAAAGCTGCCTAGATTCCAAGTTTTTGAGCTTTGCTTACTTGACTAAAAGTTGGGTAGAATAGTCAAGTCGATGCTTAAATGTACCGTCCGCTGGTTTCCCTGTTACATCTCTATGCCATTTATCTGCATATAACTTGAGTAGCTCAGATGAATAACCCAAGTTCAGAGGAATTATTATTTCAAACTTTATCTAAAGGTGCCTCTTGTGTTCATTCATATTGGAAGACTGCAGAGGTTGAATACTTGATGTATTTGAGTTGTAGGGTTAAATTTGATTACTATATTTCCTGTGAAGTTCTTTTCTCATCCTACATTCACATATTTGAAGATCAATATATAGTTTCATTATTTGACCTCGTGTGTTCCATGGTTCTGTGAAACGCAGCAAAGCCCCCCCCTTCACCCCATTCTGTCCATCCCTATATATTTTCATACCCTCCTCAGGGTACTCTAACTACACACACACACAGCTATGTTTGTATCACTGAAACCAAGCCACACGTGAGTAGAGCAGTGGGGTGTGAGATGCCAGTGACTGAAAGGGAGCGTTGCATTAACGGCATTCACTCTAATTTGCATCTATTCTTAAAAAAAAAAAAAAAAAAAAAAAGTGAAGCTTTCAGTTTCCTTGGCTGAACATTCCTTTAACAAACGTACACGAATACCTATAAAATGCTGTCTTCGTTCTCTTCCTCCTAAGTTGTCAGAGTCCCTTACGGAAAACTTCTTTTTAAATGAAAGCGAAATGAAAAAGATCAAAAGTTTTCGTCTGGAACACAGAGTATGACACGGATCTCTCAGAACCTTTCTACCTATTTAGCTCTTGTCTACCTGTGAATCTTTGGCTTCTCTGTGAGGTATATAGGCTACCCTGGCTCCACTGTTTTCATTAACCGTTTAAATCCTTCCCCTTCCACCTTATTGACAGGCATCTTGTCAATGTGCCTGAATGAGAATTTCACTCCTAGTCAGTGTTGGTACAAGTTACCCCACATTGTTGGAAAACAATGCAAACCCCTGGAAAAGGTCATTTATAAGATAGGGGACCTTTAAGCAATGAATGTGAAACAACATCATTGACCTGCTTCCTGTGATCTCTAACAGGCGTTATCATCATAGAGTCAAATGTTTTTCTGTTATCTGTAATGGTTCTTTATCATCATAGCGTCAAGTGTTTTCTGTGAGACAGTGGTTACATTTAAGTAGAAACGTTTTGACTTTTACTCAAGTGTGTTTTAGGCCAGATACTCTGACTTTTACTTGAGTACAATGATTTTGAGACGGTACCCATACTTTCACTTAAGTATAATTTCTGGGTACTTTTTACACCCCTGCTGTGTTGATACGTTCCGGTCCTCCGCCAGGGAGCCAGGACAGAGCATAGCCTGCTTCATCTCAATGACCCCCCCCTTCTCCCCAGGAGGCAGAGGAGGAGCGGGTCTCAGGGTGGCTGCGAGACTCGGAGCGTATAGGGGTCTTGAGGAGGAGGGTGTGTGTGGTTTGAGACCATTGGCCGGAGGTATCGGAGGGGAGCCGCCGTTCTCTTTGTCGCACGGGAATGTCAGGTCAAGAATCTCGAAGCGGATTTGTTTTTTGCGGCAATGGGAAGCCAGGAGAAACGGGGGTGACACAATGTGCTGACTGGTAGATTAAAAGATCAGGCAGGCAACCTGCTGTGTTTGGTATGAGTTGAAGCACCTTTGGTGGCGCGCGAGCCGGTAGACAAGCTAGCAGAGCGTTGCAGCAGTCGTCGAGGCGAGACTTGTTGATTGCAGGAAGAGTTGAGTGGCTCCTTTGGTCAGGAAGAATCTGCAGGTTCTGGTTGTTGAGGTGATATGAGCAGATAAGTCCTGCCGGTCGTTAACCATCTGTAGTGTGGTAGAGTGAAAGGGTTAACCTTCTGTAGTGTGGTAGTGAAAGGGTTAACCTTCTGTAGTGTGGTAGTGAAAGGTTAACCTTCTGTAGTGTGGTAGAGTGAAAGGGTTAACCTTCGGTAGTGTGGTAGAGTGAAAGGGTTAACCTTATGTATTGTGGTAGTGAAAGGGTTAACCTGCTGTAGTGTGGTAGTGAACGGGTTAACCTTCTGTAGTGTGGTAGAGTGAAAGGGTTAACCTTCTGTAGTGTGGTAGTGAAAGGGTTAACCTTCTGTAGTGTGGTAGTGAAAGGTTAACCTTCTGTAGTGTGGTAGAGTGAAAGGGTTAACCTTCGGTAGTGTGGTAGAGTGAAAGGGTTAACCTTATGTAGTGTGGTAGTGAAAGGGTTAACCTGCTGTAGTGTGGTAGTGAAAGGGTTAACCTCATGTAGTGTGGTAGAGTGAAAGGGTTAACCTTCTGTAGTGTGGTAGAGTGAAAGGGTTAACCTTCTGTAGTGTGGTAGTGAAAGGGTTAACCTTCTGTAGTGTGGTAGTGAAAGGTTAACCTTCTGTAGTGTGGTAGAGTGAAAGGGTTAACCTTCCATAGTGTGGTAGAGTGAAAGGGTTAACCTTCTGTAGTGTGGTAGTGAAAGGGTTAACCCTCTGTGGTGTGGTAGAGTGAAAGGTTAACCTTCTGTAGTGTGGTAGAGTGAAAGGGTTAACCTTCTGTAGTGTGGTAGAGTGAAAGGGTTAACCTGCTGTAGTGTGGTAGAGTGAAAGGGTTAACCTGCTGTAGTGTGGTAGAGTGAAAGGGTTACCCTTCTGTAGTGTGGTAGTGAAAGGGTTAACCATCTGTAGTGTGGTAGAGTGAAAGGGTTAACCATCTATAGTGTGGTAGAGTGAAAGGGTTAAGGACCACATCACAGTTAGGGGGCTTTCACACTCAGCCTTTTGTATCGAATCACCGTCCCGGAGCACGGGGGGGAGTGTTCTCACTCACCCCTTTTGGGGTGCGAAACGGCGCTGATTCGTTTCACCCCCCGCTGAACAGGATCAGCTGGCAGAGGTGGTCTCGGATTCGGCCCCGGGAGAACGGGGGGTGTGGCTTTGCGAGCTTGTACCTTTTCACGGGCGTGGCGCCTGGTGCTGACATAACGTCATACATTTTGTTTGCCATTGCTATGTCTATACATTGTTCGAATGCATTTATTTCTATTAGACCAGTGGTGCCCAACCAGTCGGCCGTGGTCGACCAGTAGATCAATGACATGCAATATAATTGCCACAAGCGATGGGATAATGTTAGCTTCTGAACAGGCTAGTTAACTAGCGTTAGCCGTTAGCCATTGCTGTATACTATACTTTCTTGTTCGAATGCATTTATTTCTATTAGACCAGTGGTGCCCAACCAGTCGGCCGTGGTCGACCAGTAGATCGCTCAAAACGCTCAAAAGCGGACTCTACAACACCATCCATTCGTGATAAAATGGGGTGGGTTATATTGACAAGGCTTGACAACAGAGGTTCAAATATAACTTCATATTTATTGGCAATTTGTTCATTTTATATCAACATCCAGAGTCCGCAGTCGTGTTAAGACATTCCCGTTTACATTTTCGGTCGACCAGTAGATCAATGACATTCAATATAATCGATGCGAGCAATGTTACTAGTAAAAGGTTATAAAGCTAACTAGCTGTAGCCGTTAGCTTAGCGTTATTGTTAAGCCTGCAAAACGATCAAAAGCGGACTCTACAACAGAGTTCCATTCGTGAGAAAAGGGGGGTGGGTTATATTGACAAGGCTTGACAACAGAGGTTCAAATATAACTTCATATTTATTAGTTATTTGTTTCTTTATATCAACATCCATTCCCCAGTCTCCGTGTTAACACTTCCTGTGTTTACATTTCGAGCGTGACATCATCGACTACGGCAAGCTTACAAGCTCAAAACGCAAACCGTAAACAGAACCCAGAGCGCACCCAGACTGAAGTGTGTACACAAACTAGAGGGGGGAGAGGGGGGGGGGGGAGTTCGCATCAGATCTCGGAACGGGCAGAACGGAACGAAATAGAAACGAATAGGGTGAGTGAGAAAAGGCCCTTATTGTCGATGGGGGACGGAGTCACGGCTACATTCACAACAGTGATTGATAGAATAGAATAGAATGGAAGTACTTTATTGATCCCGAGGGAGATTCAGCACCACAATAAACATTTAGGTCGTCAAAAATCTAAAATAAGAATAAGAATAAAAATAGGATATACATTCTAAAATATGTATATACATTCTAAAATATACAGCCAAAGATATACAGTAATATACAGTAAGATCTACAGTAAAAAAAAAAAAAACAATGTTAAATGTAGATGTACAATGTCCAGGAAGATAAGAGTTTATACTGTTACTCTGTGCCCAGTGAGGTCAATGGGGTCAAAGGTCGGTCAAGGGGAACCAGCAAGTGAAGTAGCTGCTCAGGTCTAGTTTGAGGTGGTTGGTTTGGGGGAACCAGACTCATCAAGTATGTTCGTCGATGGATCCTCATGATCAATAGGGAGGTTGTGTAGTCTGACGTCACTTTGGACCGCCCCCGCGAGGTCCACCCGTATAGGGATCTATCATCGGGAAAATGGATTATCGGCTATTGTAACAATTGTGCCTCATAAAGATTGGCAAGATTTCCATTTTTGCACAAAATGAGTGCCCTTCTATCACTAACATTATTGTTTTAAGCATTTTTGTTTGAAATAAAATTCGACGTTTTTTTTTTTTCCGATTAATTGCGAATATTTTCATGTCGAGCTATAGATTGTGGATGGATACGCACAGAAAGTTACACCGTGCAAATATTCATGCTTTATTTGTTTTAAAACGAGACGATTTAGAAATGGGCAATGGGGGAATTACATTGCGTTTTCAAGATGGTATAAAGTTGCCTAAAATGAAAATACTCACCTAAAGTACAAGTAGCTCGAAATTGTACTTAAGTACAGTACTTGAGTACAAATACTTAAGTTACTTTTTCACCACTGTTTAATAGTGAAACACATAGTAACTTTATAAGTACATGTAGATTTGGCTGGGTTTCCCCTGCCCACCTAGGGAGAGATGGGGACACTGGGGGGGGGGGGGGGGGGGGGGGGTAGGGGGGCTTTAGCCCTCTTGGTTCTCACCAAGGTGTGAGATTTAACCCATTGTTGGGACAAACAAAGGGATTCCTCCACATTGGTCGTCATCCAGGCGGAAATGATGGCCAGGCAGGCTGTGATCCATTCAGAGACAAGGAGAGGAATAGTTGAGTGTCATCAGCGTAGCAGTGGTACGAGGACGAGGCACGACGAGACGTGATAATGTTACACAAATAGTTGGTGTAGAGAGAGAAGAGGACGGCGCGGTGGTGTAGTGGTTAACACAGCCGTAAAGGAATGTGAATCCCTACCCTCCTTCAAAACCGGCCTTTTTGATACTATGGCGCGACCCTGGTCAGTCGCCTTTGGTTTCGCTCAGCGACGATTGTGCACACTTTTAGCTATTATGTTTGTTTTTACTACTGTTTATTGCACAATGTTGTTTTATTGGATTCTATTATATGTTGTTACTACTGTATTGCACATCGTTGCGGGCAAGACCACCCGCATTTCATTGTATACTTGTATGCCGTGACAAATAAAACTCTTGACTTGACTTGACAAAGAGCACCTACCACCTGCAATTAGGAACTGGCCCCGGTAAATGTCAAAATCCCGCCGCCCCCCCCACTCCCCCGCCCAACCTCCTTTAATGTACAGTTTCTTCTCCTTCGGATTTCAGTTTTTTATGATGTTCTCTCTTTCTTACACAGTACCGTATATCTGTATGTCATGTATGTCATAAATGTCTTGATGAGTTGAAAATGGAGGACCCTTATGTAAACAAGACGAAAGTATTTCTCTGGTCTTCATCCTCTTAGCAGTTGTTTGTATTGAACCGTACTGTGTATTGTACCCATTCTGCAATCTGTTAATAAAGTTTTCAATCAATCCGCTTCCATTCATTTGTGCTAAGCGAGGCCAGCTTGCATCTGGATAACATTTTGATGAACACGCAGAGATGAAATTGGTATCTATCTATCTTTTTGTATGACTCTGAAGAAAACGATTTGTTTGTCTTTAAGATACTAAATATACTTTCAGTATTGAACAATATATACAATGTTGACTTGCATTATTCCATTACTGTATTATATTATTATTCTTATTGTCTGATGTTTAGTTGTGGTGTCAGACCCAACTCTCAGGTGCTTCCTTCTGAAATGGACGCTGGAACCTACCCCACTACACGCAGCAAAGACGCTTGTTGTGCTTTTTACAGTGGCCCCATGACCTCTACAGTGAGACCCATGACCTCTACAGTGAGACCCCATGACCTCTACAGTGAGACCCCATGACCTCTACAGTGGCCCCATCACCTCTACAGTGAGGCCCCATGACCTCTACAGTGAGACCCCATGACCTCTACAGTGGCCCCATGACTTACAGTGGCCCATTACCTCTACAGTCGAATAGTAGAGTAATCAATCAAAAGGAGCCATAGTCAACTGCCAATCTCTCGGTCGACTGCCGGACGGCAGGTGGACAGGAAGTGAAGAGAGTCACTGGCTCAAGTTAAATCAAATGAAACCTGTTGCTACGTCAGGTACAAACAAGGAGCGCCACTTAGTGACCAAAACACGGCACTGCAACTAAATAATGACACAAAGATATAATATGCACATTTGTGATTGTTATTACAACACGTGTCCCCTAAATACCTTACCCCCAACATCGTCAAGCATGGACACAGAATGGTGGATTGTGACACAAAAGAATGACATCATCATGATGACCCGTTCCCCCTTCTCAGGCTACTCCACCTGCTTTGATTTGATTGGAGGAGGAGCTTTAGACCAACATGAATGAATGAATGAATGAATGAATGAATGAATGAATGAATGAATGAATGAATGAATGATGAATGAATGAATGAATGAATGAATGAATGAAAACTTTATTTAACAGATTGCAGAATGGGTACAATACAGTACGGCTCAATACACACAATTGTTAAGGGGATGCAGACCAGAGAAAGACTTTCGTCTTGTTTCCATCAGGGTCCCCACTTTTCAATTCATATAGTAAATGTCCTCAAGTCCCTTCACTGGCTCCCTGTCTCACTCTGGTGGAGTATAAAGTCTCCTGGAACCTCCACGGAAGCTCTACCTTAAAGAACTCATCACCCCTCAGTCCTCCTCACGACATCTCCGCTCCGGCCAGGCAGACCTCCTCCAGCGCCCGAGGACCAAACTCTGCACCGTGGAGATCAGGCTTTCTGCTCCTCCGCTCCCAGACTGTGGAACGCTCTCCCATGCCACCTGAGAGCACCACAGACTGGGGAACACTCTCCCTGACCACCTGAGAGCACCACAGACTGTAGAACACTCTCCCTGACCACCTGAGAGCACCACAGTCTGTGGAACACTCTCCCTGACCACCTGAGAGCACCACAGACTGTAGAACACTCTCCTGACCACCTGAGAGCACCACAGACTGTAGAACACTCTCCCTGACCACCTGAGAGCACCACAGACTGGGGAGCGCTCTCCCTGACCACCTGAGAGCACCACAGACTGTAGAACACTCTCCTGACCACCTGAGAGCACCACAGACTGTAGAACACTCTCCCTGACCACCTGAGAGCACCACAGACTGTAGAACACTCTCCCTGACCACCTGAGAGCACCACAGACTGTAGAACACTCTCCCTGACCACCTGAGAGCACCACAGACTGTGGAACACTCTCCCTGACCGCCTGAGAGCACCACAGACTGTAGAACACTCTCCCTGACCACCTGAGAGCACCACAGTCTGTGGAACACTCTCCCTGACCACCTGAGAGCACCACAGACTGTAGAACACTCTCCCTGACCACCTGAGAGCACCACAGACTGTAGAGCGCTCTCCCTGACCACCTGAGAGCACCACAGACTGGGAGCGCTCTCCCTGACCACCTGAGAGCACCACAGACTGGGGAGCGCTCTCCCTGACCACCTGAGAGCACCACAGACTGGGGAGCGCTCTCCCTGACCACCTGAGAGCACCACAGACTGTAGAACACTCTCCCTGACCACCTGAGAGCACCACAGACTGGGGAGCGCTCTCCCTGACCACCTGAGAGCACCACAGACTGGGGAGCGCTCTCCCTGACCACCTGAGAGCACCACAGACTGGGGAGCGCTCTCCCTGACCACCTGAGAGCACCACAGACTGGGGAGCGCTCTCCCTGACCACCTGAGAGCACCACAGACTGGGGAGCGCTCTCCCTGACCACCTGAGAGCACCACAGACTGTAGAACACTCTCCCTGACCACCTGAGAGCACCACAGTCTGGGGAGCGCTCTCCCTGACCACCTGAGAGCACCACAGACTGGGGAGCGCTCTCCCTGACCACCTGAGAGCACCACAGACTGTAGAACACTCTCCCTGACCACCTGAGAGCACCACAGACTGGGGAGCGCTCTCCCTGACCACCTGAGAGCACCACAGACTGGGGAGCGCTCTCCCTGACCACCTGAGAGCACCACAGACTGTAGAACACTCTCCCTGACCACCTGAGAGCACCACAGACTGTAGAACACTCTCCCTGACCACCTGAGAGCACCACAGACTGTAGAACACTCTCCCTGACCACCTGAGAGCACCACAGACTGTAGAACACTCTCCCTGACCACCTGAGAGCACCACAGACTGTAGAACACTCTCCTGACCACCTGAGAGCCCCACAGACTGTAGAACACTCTCCCTGACCACCTGAGAGCCCCACAGACTGTGGAACACTCTCCCTGACCACCTGAGAGCACCACAGACTGTAGAACACTCTCCCTGACCACCTGAGAGCACCACAGACTGGGGAACACTCTCCCCGACCACCTGAGAGCACCACAGTCTGTGGAACACTCTCCCTGACCACCTGAGAGCACCACAGACTGTGGAACACTCTCCCTGACCACCTGAGAGCACCACAGACTGTAGAACACTCTCCCTGACCACCTGAGAGCCCCACAGACTGTAGAACACTCTCCCTGACCACCTGAGAGCACCACAGACTGTAGAACACTCTCCTGACCACCTGAGAGCACCACAGACTGTAGAACACTCTCCCTGACCACCTGAGAGCACCACAGACTGTAGAACACTCTCCCTGACCACCTGAGAGCACCACAGACTGTAGAACACTCTCCCTGACCACCTGAGAGCACCACAGTCTGTAGAACACTCTCCCTGACCACCTGAGAGCACCACAGTCTGTAGAACACTCTCCCTGACCACCTGAGAGCACCACAGACTGTAGAACACTCTCCCTGACCACCTGAGAGCACCACAGACTGTAGAACACTCTCCCTGACCACCTGAGAGCACCACAATCTGTAGAACACTCTCCCTGACCACCTGAGAGCACCACAGACTGGGGAGCGCTCTCCCTGACCACCTGATAGCACCACAGACTGGGGAGCGCTCTCCCTGACCACCTGAGAGCACCACAGACTGGGGAGCGCTCTCCCTGACCACCTGAGAGCACCACAGACTGTAGAACACTCTCCCTGACCACCTGAGAGCACCACAGACTGGGGAGCGCTCTCCCTGACCACCTGAGAGCACCACAGACTGGGGAGCGCTCTCCCTGACCACCTGAGAGCACCACAGACTGGGGAGCGCTCTCCCTGACCACCTGAGAGCACCACAGACTGGGGAGCGCTCTCCCTGACCACCTGAGAGCACCACAGACTGGGGAGCGCTCTCCTGACCACCTGAGAGCACCACAGACTGGGGAGCGCTCTCCCTGACCACCTGAGAGCACCACAGACTGGGGAGCGCTCTCCCTGACCACCTGAGAGCACCACAGACTGTAGAACACTCTCCCTGACCACCTGAGAGCACCACAGACTGTAGAACACTCTCCCTGACCACCTGAGAGCACCACAGACTGGGGAGCGCTCTCCCTGACCACCTGAGAGCACCACAGACTGGGGAGCGCTCTCCCTGACCACCTGAGAGCACCACAGACTGGGGAGCGCTCTCCCTGACCACCTGAGAGCACCACAGACTGGGGAGCGCTCTCCCTGACCACCTGAGAGCACCACAGACTGGGGAGCGCTCTCCCTGACCACCTGAGAGCACCACAGACTGGGGAGCGCTCTCCCTGACCACCTGAGAGCACCACAGACTGGGGAGCGCTCTCCCTGACCACCTGAGAGCACCACAGACTGGGGAGCGCTCTCCCTGACCACCTGAGAGCACCACAGACTGGGGAGCGCTCTCCCTGACCACCTGAGAGCACCACAGACTGGGGAGCGCTCTCCTGACCACCTGAGAGCACCACAGACTGGGGAGCGCTCTCCCTGACCACCTGAGAGCACCACAGACTGGGGAGCGCTCTCCCTGACCACCTGAGAGCACCACAGACTGGGGAGCGCTCTCCCTGACCACCTGAGAGCACCACAGACTGGGGAGCGCTCTCCCTGACCACTGAGAGCACCACAGACTGGGGAGCGCTCTCCCTGACCACCTGAGAGCACCACAGACTGGGGAGCGCTCTCCCTGACCACCTGAGAGCACCACAGACTGGGGAGCGCTCTCCCTGACCACCTGAGAGCACCACAGACTGGGAGCGCTCTCCCTGACCACCTGAGAGCACCACAGACTGGGGAGCGCTCTCCCTGACCACCTGAGAGCACCACAGACTGGGGAGCGCTCTCCCTGACCACCTGAGAGCACCACAGACTGGGGAGCGCTCTCCCTGACCACCTGAGAGACAGTGGACGCTTTTAAAAAGAGCCTCAAAACACATCTTTTTACTGTAAGCCTTTTGTTGATTTTTATCTAGTTTTGTCTCCACACTTTTATGTTCTCTTACTTTTTTTTACTAGTTTTAGCCTTCTTATTTCATGTGCTTTTTTCTCTTTGATACTAGTTTCAGCCCTTCTTATTTTATTTCACTCTTTTACTAGTTTTAGTCCTACTTATTTTATGTTCTTTCTACTCTCTTACAAGTGTTTATGTTCTTCTACACTGTAGCGTCTTGAGATTTGTTCCACAAATATAAAGCGCGGCCCAAACAAATCGAATATATTATTATTATTATTATTATTATTATTATTATTATTATTATTATTATTATTATTATTATTATTATTATTATAATACTAATAATACAAAACCATTTGTCTTGAGCTATGTTGACAATTGTTGCAGTGAAAGGGTTAACCTTCTGTAGTGTGGTAGTGAAAGGGTTAACCTGCTGTCGTGCGGCAGTGAAAGGGTTAACCTTCTGTAGTATCGTCGCCGTGAAAGGGTTAACCCTGGCCTTTGGTAGTGTGGTAGTGCGGTAAGTGAAAGGGTTAAGTGACCTGACCTCCTCGGTTAAATAAAGGTTAGAAGAAAACCAATAAAATAATGGACCTGCTAGGAGCTCCGCGGGCCGCCTGATGGATCACTGGTGGCGCCCGGCGTGGAGCCTCTCTGGAACGGGCCCAGCGGCGCCGCGGCAGAGCGGGGTGCAGGAAATGGGATTTGTTCAGGTCATCGCTCTACATTTACTTTTAGTCATTTAGTCATTTAGCTGCTGAACGCTTTTATCCAAAGCGACTTACAAGTTCTGTACGACAAGCCATCAGGAAGTTTCAAGTTTCTCTAGTTTCTCTAATAGTTGTCATACAGAAGTACAGAATACTTTCATACAAAATGCTTCTTACTGTTTCGCTCCAGAGACTGTGCTAGACAAGATAGTATCAAATAACATAGTATAGCATGTAATTTAGAAGTAGAAAATGAGGTCACAGTGTTCAGTATAGACATATGTACAATGTTCGATGCAGAATAGACGTAACTGAGTTACCATATAATATACAATACTATATAGTGCAAAGCAGAATGGGATGAGGTACAATTTAGGTACAATTTACAGTAAGGTGTACGAGTTGTAGTGCAATCCTTCATCAATAAATATAAAGTGTGGGGAGTGGGTGCTATAGTGTGTTGTTTAAAGTGAGTGTGTGCTATAAAGTGTGTGGGTGGGTGCTACAGTGTGTTTGTTTAAAGTGAGTGTGTGCGTGTGGATGTGTGTGCTATGTGCGTTTGGTGGTTGTTGTTGTGTAGTGTTCATTGTTCGTTGAGCAGCCTGATGGCCTGGGGATAGAAGCTTCTTCTGAGTCTTTCTGTGCTCGCCTTGAGACTCCGGTATCGCTTGCCTGACCGCAGCAGTTCAAAGAGGAAGGGTACAACCTCTATCAGCTGAGTAACAATGTTCATCAAAGTGTTGCGTGTTACAGTGTAGGTTAGTTTATTAGGACAAGTGCATGATGACAGTAAGGTAGTTAGGGCTAGATACAAAAAATAAAAATTAATTTCAGATAATGGTTGAAGAAGTGCGTCTTTAGTCGACGGCGAAAGATTGCACGGGTTTCGGCTGTCCTAACTGTAATTGTGGTGGGCAGTTCATTCCACCATTGTGGGGCAAGGACTGAGAATAGGCGGCTTCTCCTTGATGACCCTCCCGGAGCTCAGATAGGAGTAGGTCTGAGGCGGCCAGAAGATGCAGAGCGTAGGGGTCTTGAGGGTGTGTAGTTAGAAGATGCAGAGCGTAGGGGTCTGGAGGGTGTGTAGTTAGAAGATGCAGAGCGTAGGGGTCTTGAGGGTGTGTAGTTAGAAGATGCAGAGCGGAGGGGTCTTGAGGGTGTGTAGTTAGAAGATGCAGAGCGTAGGGGTCTTGAGGGTGTGTAGTTAGAAGATGCAGAGCGTAGGGGTCTTGAGGGTGTGTAGTTAGAAGATGCAGAGCGTAGGGGTCTTGAGGGTGTGTAGTTAGAAGATGCAGAGCGTAGAGGTCTTGAGGGTGTGTAGTATAGAGACCATTGACCGGAGGTAGGCGGGAGCGGTTCCCTTTGCCGCACGGTATGCCAGGTCGAGGGCCTTGAAGCGGGTTCGTGCGGCGATGGGGAGCCCAGTGCAGGTCCCTGAGAAGTGGGGTGACATGGACCGACTTCGCTAGGTTTGAGATCAGCTCTACTTAAAACTCACAGAGGAGCAAAGAGCCTTGAGAGTGAGAGCCTTGTTAGCAAAGACTTTCATCAGGGGGGGGGGGGGGGGGGGGGGGGGTAACCGGCTGTGTGGTAGTGAAAAGGGTTAACCTTCTGTAGTGTGGTTGTGAAAGGGTTAACCTTTGTCCCATGGCAGTGAAAAGGGTTAACATTCTGTATTGTCACAGTGAAAGGGTTAACCCTTTGGTAGTGTGGCAGTGAAAGGGTTAAATATTTGATATCAAGAGTGAACCGGGATGGGGGTTCTGCCGACGTAGATGAGAGTATATGAGAAAGACCTACATTATGCATACTTTTGACAATAAATAAAATCAGAATTTGTTCTTACTTGCTTGCCTGGGTAAATAAAGGTTATAGAAATGTAAAAAAAATTAAAAATAAAAAGATTTGAAAACCGATATTTTCCGATATCACATTTTAATGCCGATATCGGCCGATAATATCGGTAGGCTGATATTATCGCACATCCCTACACTAACTCTGTTACGACCCTGGCTCAAAGGGAAGCAACATAGAGGGGACACAGACACCAACGGTCAAGTTTAAACCAAAAGGATATATATTTATTACTATAACTAGCACAAACAAAAGGTCAAATGTGGTGGAAAGGGAGGGAGACACTGCTCCCACAGTGTCTTCCAGCAGCAAGTGAGGGAGAGTGTGTGGGGCGGGGGAGGGCCTTTTGAGCCCCTTTAACAACCCAGATTCGGCTCAAACAAGGGACTAAACGCGTTTCGCAATTATGCCACATCAATGTGGAACGCCCTACCCACCGCTGTAAAGGAATGTGAATCACTACCCACTTTCAAAACCACTCTCAAAGAACACCTATGGGAGGCTGCAATTCGAAACTGGCCACCGTAAAACATTTCCAAACCCCCCACCCCCACCCCCTCCTAATAGACAGTCTCCTCCCCGCCTGACTCTAGATAGCGCAGGGCGACCCTAGTTTCACAAAAGCCTTTTTTTTGTGTTCCATTGTGGAGAACCATCTGTGCAGCAGACTGCCATTGAGGCCGTCGTATGAATCATTGATCAAAATCTCTGAAAACATCTGCCGTGGCCTGTTGTCCCCCCCCCCCCTCCTCTACTCTGTCTCCCTCTCAGCCTTCCTACTGTCTCAATAAAGAACATTCTCTCCTGTGTCTCCATCTCAGCATTCCTACTGTCTCAATAAAAACCATCTCTCCTGTGTCTCCCCTACTCTGTCTCCATCTGCCTTCCTATTGTCTCAATAAAGAACCTTCTCTCCTGTGTCTCCCTCTCAGCCTTCCTACTGTCTCATTAAAGAACCTTCTCTCTTGTGTCTCCTCTACTCTGTCTCCATCTCAGCCTTCCTACTGTCCCAAATAAAGAACCTTCTCTACTCTGTCTCCCTCTCAGCCTTCCTATTGTCTCAATAATGAACCTTCTCTCCTGTGTCTCCTCTACTCTGTCTCCCTCTCAGCCTTCCTATTGTCTCAATAATGAACCTTCTCTCCTGTGTCTCCTCTACTCTGTCTCCCTCTCAGCCTTCCTACTGTCTCAATAAAGAACCTTCTCTCCTGTGTCTCCTCTACTCTGTCTCCCTCTCAGCCTTCCTACTGTCTCAATAAAGAACCTTCTCTCCTGTGTCTCCTCTACTCTGTCTCCCTCTCAGCCTTCCTACTGTCTCAATAAAGAACCTTCTCTCCTGTGTCTCCCTCTCAGCCTTCCTACTGTCTCAATAAAGAACATTCTCTACTCTGTCTCCCTCTCAGCCTTCCTATTGTCTCAATAAAGAACATTCTCTACTCTGTCTCCCTCTCAGCCTTCCTACTGTCTCAATAAAGAACCTTCTCTCCTGTGTCTCCTCTACTCTGTCTCTCTCTCAGCCTTCCTACTGTCTCAATAAAGAACCTTCTCTCCTGTGTCTCCTCTACTCTGTCTCCCTCTCAGCCTTCCTACTGTCTCAATAAAAACCATCTCTCCTGTGTCTCCCCTACTCTGTCTCCATCTGCCTTCCTATTGTCTCAATAAAGAACCTTCTCTCCTGTGTCTCCCTCTCAGCCTTCCTACTGTCTCATTAAAGAACCTTCTCTCTTGTGTCTCCTCTACTCTGTCTCCATCTCAGTCGTCCTACTGTCTCAATAAAGAACCTTCTCTACTCTGTCTCCCTCTCAGCCTTCTTACTGTCTCAATAAAGACCCTTCTCTCCTGTGTCTCCTCTACTCTGTCTCCCTCTCAGCCTTCCTACTGTCTCAATAAAGAACCTTCTCTCCTGTGTCTCCTCTACTCTGTCTCTCTCTCAGCCTTCCTACTGTCTCAATAAAGAACCTTCTCTCCTGTGTCTCCTCTACTCTGTCTCCCTCTCAGCCTTCCTACTGTCTCAATAAAGAACCTTCTCTCCTGTGTCTCCCTCTCAGCCTTCCTACTGTCTCAATAAAGAACCTTCTCTCCTGTGTCTCCTCTACTCTGTCTCCCTCTCAGCCTTCCTACTGTCTCAATAAAGAACCTTCTCTCCTCTGTCTCCCTCTCAGCCTTCCTACTGTCTCAATAAAGAACCTTCTCTCCTGTGTCTCCTCTACTCTGTCTCCCTCTCAGCCTTCCTACTGTCTCAATAAAGAACCTTCTCTCCTGTGTCTCCCTCTCAGCCTTCCTACTGTCTCAATAAAGACCCTTCTCTCCTGTGTCTCCCCTACTCTGTCTCCCTCTCAGCCTTCCTACTGTCTCAATAAATAACCTTCTCTCCTGTGTCTCCTCTACTCTGTCTCCCTCTCAGCCTTCCTACTGTCTCAATAAAGACCCTTCTCTCCTGTGTCTCCCCTACTCTGTCTCCCTCTCAGCCTTCCTACTGTCTCAATAAAGAACCTTCTCTCCTGTGTCTCCCCTACTCTGTCTCCCTCTCAGCCTTCCTACTGTCTCAATAAAGAAGAGAAATCTGCATAGAATGCCCGTCCATAACCTAATTTTTCTTTTAAATAAATAAACATAAATAAATCTTCCTTTGATCTGTGATGTTCACTCAAAAGATCAAGATTTACATCCCAAATAGCCCTAGCCAATTATATAAAGACTCCCAACCTAGTATGGTCTAACACTGCCATCTGGTGGCAGAGAGTATCTCCACAATGTTGATTTCAGCATCATTCTACAGACCTCTCTGCTATGAAAAAGGTGAATAATGTCCACCAAATTATTTCCCCCAGACTCCTGGTGTGAGACAGCAAGGAAACAAAAACACAACAAATTAACGTAAAGGTGCTATAGACAAAGATGTATGTAGACTAGGCCTTGACTAAGGATGTGTATAGTTAGTTGACTTTGATTGGCCAACATTTGGGCTGTGGGGGGGGGGGGGGGGGGGGGGGTGCTTAATGTCTGAAGGAGTCGACTGAGGCCGGCTTCTTGTCCTCTGCCAAAGCATGCAATTGGTCCGTTGATGGATACATCTTGATATTTGTCTAGTGTGTGAAATCCTCTTTCAGTGCCTCTGTGCCCGTTTTCTTAGGCAGTTAGCCTATAAGCAGCTCACTGGAATTCACTTTGCGTGCACCGCGGTGGAGTACATGTCAGTGGTCCCCGGGGTCAGCTTGTACATACAGGAGCTCCACCCCATTGACTTTACATTGGTTTGAGCGGCTAACCATCCGGAGCTCGTATGGGGTGCGGCGTGGAGTTTTGTGCTGAGAAAGGACTCTATACCGCACAACACTGCCGCTGGTAAGAGACAGGCCCAGTGCTCCCAGTCCCTCCACCTCTGCAGGAAACAGAAAATACATGTGCTGTAAGTGGTATATTGAGGATGCTCGATATTGGCTTTTTTACCGATACCGATATACCGATATTGTCCAACTCTTAATTTCCGATAGCGATATCAACCGATATCAACCGATACCGATATATGCAGGGTTTCCCCCCCCAAAAACTGAATAATTTCTGGTAATTAACATTACATATCTCTTGTCGTGTAATTAACACAACATTATGCATACTTTTGACAATAAATAAAATCAGAATTTGTTCTTATTTGCTTGCCTGGGTAAATAAAGGTTATAGAAATGTAAAAGAATGTATATATATTTTAAACCGATACCGATATTTCCGATATCACATTTGAATGCCAATATCGGTAGGCCGATAATATCAGACATCCCTTTATTCATAACATAAATGTATGTTTTTGTATAGTATAGTATAGTATAGTATAGTTAGTATGCTTACATATAGCATAACTGTGTATATTGTATAGTATATTGTATAGTAGTGTATATAGGACTCATTACCTTTAATTCATAAGCTTAGCATTGTATAGTATTTTTATCTTAGTACCTTTATCATGTCTATCTATTATCCAATCCAACTTTTTATTATTATTATCTATTCAATTTTATTCTATTATTATTTGTATTGGGCATGGCCACCTGATTGATTGATTGATTGAAAACTTTATTAACAGATTGCAGAATGGGTACAATACAGTACGGCTCAATACACACGATTGTTAAGGGGATGCAGACCAGAGAAAGACTTTCGTCTTGTTTACATCAGGGTCCCCCATTTTCAATTCATCAGGACATATATGACATACATGACATACAGATAGACAGCACTGCTACATCTATACATTTATGACATACCAGATTTGCAAATACAGTACTGTTTGTGATACAAAAAGAGTCCAGAAAAGAGAGTATATACATTTGACGTAAAAACTGTACATTGGAGGAGGTTGGGTGGGGTTGGGTGGGGGGGGGGGGACACTGTACAACTGTACAAGCAAACCTGTACATACACGAGACATACATGTCTCGTGTATGTATGTGACTAATAAATCTCTTGAATCTATTCTTTTGTTTAAATGAGTGGTCTACATGTTAGAATAATAGCTCTAAATTCTAACAGCCATCACTGATACTGTGTAGAGTGTCTAGGATGGCTTAGAGTAGACGACAGAGTACAGCAACTTGCAATGGGCCTGGTCTACAAGATACACTACACCACTGGGATACCCATGTAGCTACATGTCGAAATACTTCCCAAAGGTCAGTGAATTCCACAACCACAACACCAGAGGGAGCTCCACAAATCATGTTTAACCCAGATTCGGCTCAAACAAGGGACTAAACACGTTTCACAATTATGCCACAATAATGTGGAACGCCCTACCCACCGCTGTAAAGGAATGTGAATCCCTACCCTCCTTCAAAACCGCTCTCAAAGAGCACCTACGGGTGGCTACAATTAGAAACTGGCCCCTGTAAATGTCCACACTACCACACTACAGAAGGTTAACATTTCACTACCACACTACAGAAGGTTAACATTTCACTACCACACTACAGAAGGTTAACCCTTTCACTACCACACTACAGTAGGTTAACCTTTCACTACCACACTACAGAAGGTTAACCTTTCACTACCACACTACAGACGGTTAACCCTTTCACTAGCACACTACAGAAGGTTAACCTTTCACTACCACACTACAGACGGTTAACCTTTCACTACCACACTACAGAAGGTTAACCCTTTCACTACCACACTACAGAAGGTTAACCTTTCACTACCACACTACAGAAGATTAACCTTTCACTACCACACTACAGAAGGTTAACCCTTTCACTACCACACTACAGAAGGTTAACCTTTCATTGCCACACTACAGAAGGTTAACCTTTCACTACCACACTACAGAAGGTTAACCTTTCACTGCCTCACTACATAAGGTTAACCCTTCACTACCACACTACAGACGGTAATGAGAGCGGAGAATGATTTATTTCAGGGGATTTATTTTGAAGTCTGAAGGTTGGCTGGCCAGTAGCCACAAATCTCAAGGCTGTTTGTTGCATAGCAGCCTGGCAGTGGCGACTGTGATTCGACGCTTGGCGTAACCAATGACCTGCCTGGATCCCTTCAGACCCCTAAAACCCAGAGCAGCATCTATTTTAGTCTTACGTTTGTTTTGACACCGTAGTCTTAATGCTTTCCACTGACTTTGTCACAAAGTTATATTCAAGAATAACACGTCTGTTATAGGGAGGAAGTAATTGTCCTCTTTCATGTTTTATTATGGTTGATGGATGTGATGAATAAAACCTTCATGAAAATGTTGGATCTTCTCTGGTTGAAAGACATAACTATCTTTGGTATTGGTGTATTTTTAAAGCCCTTATTGATAAAGTCAAGTTTCAAGTTCTGGTTTGTTTATTATTTTTGTCACAACAAAATACAGAATACTTTATGGTGAAATGCTTGTTTCTGTACGAGCCCCGGAGAGTGTGCTACATACAGTAAAAAAAAAAAAGGTATTAAGAAGTAAGTAAAGGAATGTTCAGTCAATATACATATATACAATATACAATACAGAGAAACATGAGTAACAGTGAGGTACAAAACGTAGGGTGCACATTTCTTTAATAATAGATAAATATAAAGTGTGTTAAAGTGTCTAAAGTGAGTAGAGTGAGTGTTACGGTGAGTGTTTGTTTAAAGTGAGTGTGTGCGTGTGGATGTGTGTGCAGTGAGTGTAGATGATGGGTTGTTGTTACATAGTGTCAGTGTCGTTGAGCATCCTGATGGCCTGGGGATAGAAGCTCTAAACGCCCCTCTTACATCACAACACTGTTGGAATAGAACCAATGTACAGTTTCTTCGTCAAATGTATATACTCTCTCTTTTTTTTTAATCTTTTTGTATCACAAACAGTACTGTATTTATAAATCTGGTATGTCATAAATGTATAGATGTAGCAGTACTGTGTCTATCTGTATGTCTTGTATGTCATAAATGTCCTGATGAGTTGAAAATGGGGGACCCTGATGTAAACAAGACGAAAGTCTTTCTCTGGTCTGCATCCTCTTAGCAGTTGTGTGTATTGAGCCGTACTGTATTGTACCCATTCTGCAATCTGTGTTATGTAATACAGTTTTCAATCAATCAATCAACAAACCTCAGTGTCGTAAAGTGAAATAAAGGTTTGAAATTAAATGTAATGTAATTCCCATATTCAACACACGGTGTCAGAGTTGAGCTGTCCTCGGAGAGACTGTTTATCACGGGTTGTAGCTCAACGACAGCTATACAAACACACAGAATTCACCTTTGAAAAACTCCCCCACCGGAGAGAGAGAGCGGGAGGAGAAGACAAAAGGCCCCAGCGAGGATCGAACTCGCGACACCTGGTTTACAAGACCACAGTGCTCATTGGGTGTGTCTGGACTGGACCCTCAGAGACTAGTGGAGGGAAGGAGTTGTGTTACTTCTCCATTCTACATTTACATTTAGTCATTTAGCTGAATGCTTTTATCCAAAGCGACTTACACGTTCTGTACGAGTCATCAGGAAGGGCACAACTCTATCAGCTGAGTAACAATGTTCATCAAAGTGTTGAGTGCTACAGTGTAGGTTAGTTTATTAGGACAAGTGCATGACAAGTGCCCCTCCAAATTCCTCAGAGACTCAGCAGCCGCCATCACCCCAGTCATCACACACATAATAAACCTCTCCATAAAACAGGGACACGTCCCCAAGGACTTCAAAATAGCGAGAGTAACACCCCTGCACAAAAAGGGCAGCAAATTAGACCCAGGCAACTACCGCCCTGTTTCTATCCTTACATCCATCTCGAAAGTCATGGAAAAAATAGTATACGAACAGGTCGAAAAGTACCTTACGGATAAAAATCTAATCTACGAATTCCAATCTGGCTTCAGAACATCCCACTCCACTGACACATGCCTTCTCTATTTGAATGACCACATCAAGCAAGAGGTGGACGCGGGCAAATACTGCGGCATGGTCATGCTAGACCTACAAAAGGCCTTCGACACTGTCAATCACACCATTCTGATTGACAAGCTAAAAGCAATTGGTTTTGATAGTTTATCAGTGAGCTGGATACAATCCTACCTGGAGGGGAGAGAACAGATGGTGGAGGTAAACGGTACCCTATCCCCCCCCCTCACAGTGAACTGTGGTGTTCCACAAGGAAGCATACTAGGACCACTACTGTTCCTAATTTATGCAAATGACATGTCGTCAGCTTGTGACTGCAACTTGTTCCTGTTTGCGGACGACTCAGCCCTGCTGGTCTCTGACAAGAACAAGTTACAGGTTGAAAAAACCCTCAGCTCGGAACTAGGCAAAATCTGCATATGGCTCGCCGACAACAAACTATCATTACACATGGGCAAAACAGAGTCCATTCTCTTCGGTTCAAATAACAAACTCAGCAAAACCGACGGCTTCTCAGTTACAGTGGGTGACAATATTGTCACAAGGAAAGATGAAATTACCTACCTGGGTTCCATCCTAGAGGCTAATCTTTCCTGTGACAAAATGGCATCCAATGTAATAAAAAAAGTCAATCAACGAACTCGATTCTTGTACCGGATCTCCTCCCTGGTAAACAAGAATACCCTGAAGACTCTGGCAGGAGCACTCATTCAAGGGTACTACGACTATGCTTGCACCTCATGGTACCAAAGCACCTCAAAGGCACTAAAAACCAAATTACAAACATCTCAAAACAAACTAGTCAGACTACTGCTTGACCTGACTCCTAGAACCCACCTCACCCCTGCACACTTTGCCAACCTAGGATGGCTTAGAGTAGACGACAGAGTACAGCAACTTGCAATGGGCCTGGTCTACAAGATACACTACACGACCAAGGTACCCATGTACATGTCAAAATACTTCCCAAAGGTCAGTGAATACCACGATCACAACACCAGAGGGAGCTCCACAAATCATGTAAAACCCAGATTCGGCTCAAACAAGGGACTAAACACGTTTCGCAATTATGCCACAACAATGTGGAACGCCCTACCCAAAGCTGTAAAGGAATGTGAATCACTACCCACCTTCAAAAACACTCTCAAAGAACACCTACGGGAGACTGCAATTCAAAACTGGCCCCTACAAATGTCCTAACCCAGTTGTACAATAAAGACCAAGCATGGCTTTGTCAGTATTCCAATGTACAGCCCCACCTACCCAACCTCCTCCAATGTACAGTTTCTATGTCAAATGTATGTCAGTATTCCAATGTACAGTGTCCCCCCCCCCCTACCCAACCCCCCCCTCCCCCCACCTCCAATGTACAGCCCCACCCCACCTACCCAACCTCCCCCAATGCACAGTTTCTATGTCAAATGTATATACACTCTTTTTCTGGATTTTTTTAGTATCACAAACAGTACTGTATTTGAAAACTGGTATGTCATAAATGTATAGATGTAGCAGTACTGTCTATCTGTATGTCGTGTGTGTCATATGATGAATTGAAAATGGACGAAAGTCTTTCTCAGGTCTGCATCCTCTTAACAATTGTATGTATTGAGCTGTACTGTACTGTACCCATTCTGCAATCTGTTAATAAACTTTTCAATCAATCAATCAAACAGTAAGGTTAGTTAGGGTTAGACTATTTATTTATAAAAAAAAATTATTTTATTTCAGATAATGGTTGAAGAAGTGCGTCTTTAGTCGACGTTGAAAGATTGGACGGGTGTCTGCTGTCCTAACTGGGGTGGGCAGTTCGTTCCACCATTGTGGGGCAAGGACTGAGAATAGGCGACTTCTCTTTGATGACCCTCCCGGAGCTCGGATAGGACTAGGTCTGAGGTGGCCAGAAGATGCAGAGCGTAGGGGTCTTGAGGGTGTGTAGTTAGAAGATGCAGAGCGTAGGGGTCTTGAGGGTGTGTAGTTAGAAGATGCAGAGCGTAGGGGTCTTGAGGGTGTGTAGTTAGAAGATGCAGATCGTAGGGGTCTTGAGGGTGTGTAGTTAGAAGATGCAGAGCATAGGGGTCTTGAGGGTGTGTAGTTAGAAGATGCAGAGCGTAGGGGTCTTGAGGGTGTGCAGTTAGAAGATGCAGAGCGTAGGGGTCTTGAGGGTGTGTAGTTAGAAGATGCAGAGCGCCTGGGTCTTGAGGGTGTGTAGTTAGAAGATGCAGAGTGTAGGGGTCTTGAGGGTGTGTAGTTAGAAGATGCAGAGCGTATACGGGTCTTGAGGGTGTGTAGTTAGAAGATGCAGAGCGTAGGGGTCTTGAGGGTGTGTAGTTAGAAGATGCAGAGTGTAGGGGTCTTGAGGGTGTGTAGTTAGAAGATGCAGAGCGTAGGGGTCTTGAGGGTGTGAAGTTAGAAGATGCAGAGCGTAGGGGTCTTGAGGGTGTGTAGTTAGAAGATGCAGAGCGTAGGGGTCTTGAGGGTGTGTAGTTAGAAGATGCAGAGCGTAGGGGTCTTGAGGGTGTGTAGTTAGAAGATGCAGAGCGTAGGGGTCTTGAGGGTGTGTAGTTAGAAGATGCAGAGCGTAGGGGTCTTGAGGGTGTGTAGTTAGAAGATGCAGAGCGTAGGGGTCTTGAGGGTGTGTAGTTAGAGACCATTGACCAGACCAGAATGCCAGGGGATACAGACTCATGTGTTGGCTGCGGCGTTGCAACTATAAAAGTGTTGGCTGCACCATAATGCACACTTTCTGACCCGTCACCCACTACCTCAGCCTTTTCACAAGGCTGTTTGTCTTTATGGACTACTTACCACCATCATTATGCAGACCCTGTTAACGGTGCTAGACATCATTTAAAGTAGAATAATCATTTGAAAAGAATAATACATCCACAAAGCTTTTAGAAAGGTGCAGAATAAAAGCATTATATCATTATAAGCATTAACAGAAAGAAGCATTTTGTATAAAAGTATTCTGTACTTCTGTATGACAACTAATAAAGAAACTTGAATTATAATCACTAATTTATCATTTAAAAGAATGTTGGCAGGTGTTATGGAAAAAAATCCTCTTACATTTCTAGCGTAATATTCCTTTACTCCATTTACGATAAACCAGCTTACTGGTATAAATGTGCATGTTTTTGTCTTGAACAACTCCTAATGACCATTCCTCTCATAACAAAAGATCTGTTCTGCTACAGCCTACAGCCAGATGCAGCTTATCTGGGTCCATCCCACGCTGTTATGAGAACTGCCTGACTTTTCTTCCTGTATGCAAAACCGTGATTTAATTTTTTTTTTACCATATAATGCTGAAAGTATCCTTGGGCTCTCGGTGCTCAACTTCGCAGATTGTCTTCCGCACGCTCTGTATCGAACTGAGACTCTGTGCACAGAATAAACGTATCTTTCTTCTCTATCCATTGACTCAATCTCAATTTCTGTAAACTCACTGGATTTATTTCCCCATGGACTTTTATGCCATGTGTAATAATAATAATAATAATAATAATAATTGTATTTGTATTGCACTTTTCTTTTTACCTGCAGATCTGAGGGTCCCCCAGGGTGCAGAGCCTGGTACTGGGGACCTGAAGGAGCAGGCTACCTGCATATCTGAGGGTCCCCCAGGGTGCAGAGCCTGGTACTGGGGACCTGGAGGAGCAGGCTACCTGCAGATCTGAGGGTCCCCCAGGGTACAGAGCCTGGTACTGGGGACCTGAAGGAGCAGGCTACCTGCAGATCTGAGGGTCCCCCAGGGTGCAGAGCCTGGTACTGGGGACCTGGAGGAGCAGGCTACCTGCAGATCTGAGGGTCCCCCAGGGTACAGAGCCTGGTACTGGGGACCCAGAGGAGGAGCAGGCTACCTGCAGATCTGAGGGTCCCCCAGGGTGCAGAGCCTCAGCCTGGTACTGGGGACCTGAAGGAGCAGGCTACCTGCAGATCTGAGGGTCCCCCAGGGTGCAGAGTTTCAGCCTGGTACTGGGGACCTGAAGGAGCAGGCTACCTGCAGATCTGAGGGTCCCCCAGGGTGCAGAGAGGAGCAGGCTACCTGCAGATCTGAGGGTCCCCCAGGGTGCAGAGAGGAGCAGGCTACCTGCAGATCTGAGGGTCCCCCAGGGTGCAAAGAGGAGCAGGCTACCTGCAGATCTGAGGGGACGGGTGGAGGATTGTGGAGGGATGAGTTCCTGAAGGTAGAGGGGTGCGTGTCCGTTTATGCAGTTATGGGTGAGCATCAGGATCTTGTAGTTGATCCGGGATGAGACAGGGAGCCAGTGTAGTGAGTGGAGGATGGGGGTTATGTGCTCGTGTTTACAGACTCTCATCAGGATCCTGGCAGCGCTGTTCTGGATGTATCGCAGCTTCTGGATGCTCTTGCCAGGAATCCCGTATGAAGAGTCCGTTACAGTAGTCCAGTCTGGAGGAGACAAATGGACAAGCTTCTCTGCGTCTGACGGGGTTAAAGTGGGACGGAGTTTGGAGATATTTCTTATAGGTGATAGAATGAGGTCTTGCAGAGGTGTTTTATGTAGTTGCAAAATCTGTCACGTACCATTTGAAAAATGTAGCCTACATCTTACCAACAACAACAACAACAACAACAACAACAACAACGGATAGACCTATTATTCCCAGAGCCTGTGATTTGAACCCTTTCACTACCAAATGGTTAACCATTTCACTGCGACAATACAGAAGGTTAACCCTGTCACTGCCACACAACAAAGGGTTAACCCTTTCACAACCACCCCACATAAGGTTAACCCTTTCACTACCACACTACATACGGTTAACCCTTTCACTACCACACTACAGACGGTTAACCCTTTCACTACCACAATACAGATGGTTAACCCTTTCACTACCACACTACAGACGGTTAACCCTTTCACTACCACACTACAGAAGGTTAACCCTTTCACTACCACACTACAGGTTAACCCTTTCACTACCACACTACAGAAGGTTAACCCTTTCACTACCACAATACAGATGGTTAACCCTTTCACTACCACCCCACATAAGGTTAACCCTTTCACTACCACACTACAGACGGTTAACCCTTTCACTACCACACTACAGACGGTTAACCCTTTCACTACCACACTACATACGGTTAACCCTTTCACTACCACACTAGACGGTTAACCATTTCACTACCACACTACAGACGGTTAACCCTTTCACTACCACACTACAGAAGGTTAACCCTTTCACTACCACACTACAGAAGGTTAACCCTTTCACTACCACACTACAGAAGGTTAACCCTTTCACTACCACACTACAGGAGGTTAACCCTTTCACTACCACACTACAGAAGGTTAACCCTTTCACTACCACACTACAGACGGTTAACTGAACTGAAAGTTTCCACTTGGCACCAAATGTTAAAGTTTCCTTGGTTAAGCCCAGGAAGAGTATAGTTATTGCCATGGTAACAACTAATTTCCCCTTTTTTCTTTCGTTTTCTTTCTTTCTTTCCTTTTGATTAATATTTAGTTGTTACGTTGTTCCCTGTCCCCCTCCCTTAGCTGTTAAGCGCCTTGGGTCTCCTGAAAGGCGCTATATAAATTTAAGATATTATTATTATTATTTGGTCATCCAAATAAACAATAAAACAAGACTCTCTAAATTCCTTGTAAGAATGGTAGATTTATTTTTGCTTTACTTTGTTCTGTTTGTTAGACCATGATTTGTCTACATCTTTTCATATGGGTATAGGCTGCCTATATATATAATTTTCTTTTCTTTCACAAAAATGCAGAAAACGTATAATTGTTCATGGATTCATAATTTTTTTACTGTAACCGAGTTGTAATAATGACTTACTCTTAAAGGAACACACCAACATTATGGGAAATGTGCTTACCATCTTCTCCAGAGCCGGACAACATGGTACATGGTGCACATTCATAAAGAGCTTTACACTTTTTTGTTCCTCACATTTGTACCCATTCACTCACACATTCACACACCGTTTTAAGCTAGTGGTCCGTATCCGCTTCCATTCATTTGTGCTAAGCTATAGGGTAGGAAATTAGTATCTCATCTTCTTGTCTGACTCTGGAGAAGACGGTAAGCACATTTCCCATAATGTTGTTGGCATGTTCCTTTAACACCGTTTGCGATAAACCATTATGAGAATGCATGAGTTTGGGAATTTTATTCAAATGGTTGACCACGACGATTGGTTTAGGATGATCATGGTGCACATTCACAATACATTCATTCAGTGGGTGTAGACACTGTACATTACACACATTCATTGGTGCCATTGAATTCTTGGGACACTTGAAATACTTGTTACTTGATTGATTGATTGATTGATTGAAAATTGTATTAACAGATTGCAGAATGGGTACAATACAGTACGGCTCAATACACACAATTGTGAAGGGGATGCAGACCAGAGAAAGACTTTCGTCTTGTTTACATCAGGGTCATGATAGATAGATAGATACTTGTTACTGTCACACAGCACTAAGCCTGTGATCACATTGGAAGCCTGTTTGAACGCGTCTGTGCCTTTTTTCTATTCTCAATGGTTTTGTTCGCGACAGACGTGCATCTCCTCCAAACTACGCGCATTGCGTTTTTGAAGCAACGCTTTTCCAGGCGGTCTCGGTCAAAACATTTTTTTTGCCGCGTAGCGCACCGATGTCAATGTCACCTTCTTGTCGACGGACCAATCATATCAACCGAGGGGAGGGATTTGCAAATCTGAGGGTATCTGAAGAGAAATCGACAGCAAAACCAACCAAACGATCTCAACCAAGCCCATTTTGGCAGTTTCCAACTAACCTTGTACGACGAGCAGGTCTTACCACGACCGAGATATGAACAGCAACGTATTATTGTATGTAACAATATGTAACGTTAGCTGAGGTAGCGACAGTAATCAGTGTAGGGCTGTCACTAACGATTATTTTGTTATAGATTAATGTGTTGATTATTTTATCGATTAGTCGAACAACAATTGATTCTATTTGCAATTGAATATTTCAAAATGTTTAACGGATATCCTCATCCTTTTTAGCTTTAAAAAACTACCAGCCAGAGAGATTTTTTTTACCGGGCAAAAATTATAAATAGCTTTTTAGTATATTTCCATGAATTATTATATGTATTGTGTGTTATCTCCCCACTCCACGCTATGGTAGTGCTTGTGCCAGCACTAGCACTCAAAAAGAGTAACCTACTATAACCTATAGTAAATGTATACACACACACACACACACACACACACATACACACACACACACACACACACACACACACACACACACACACACACACACACACACACACACACACACACACACACACGAGAGGGAGAATAGCTTATAGCAGACTTAATGATTTTACAATATTTTTGCTAACGAAGGGAAATATTTATTATCACCAACTATCCAGTTCGTTTTTACAGTGTAACTTTTGGCTACTTCATTGATCATCATCATTGAACGTACAGAGAGAAAGAGAGAGGGAGAGAGAGACGGACTTTGAACGTCTGCCATTTCCACCGCAAACGGCACATACAATTAACAATACGATGCGTCGATCGTGAATATGCAAATCGACGGAATTTCATAGTCGACGACGTCGACATGGGCCGACGGATCGTGACAGCCCTAAATCAGTGGTATCGTTTGTTGTTGTGCACTTTAGATTCTCCATGTACACCGCCACGCCGCGCGTTTCAGTGCAAGAGAAAGGCTTCCAATGTGATCATAGCCTAAACATCGAAACCTGTGTTTGCATGAGTCGCAAAGCCATTAATTCACATTATGTTTTTCAAGTGTGCGACGAGAGAGAAAAACTAAACAAAGCAAAATATAAAATCTTCTCTTTTGAAACTTTCGCTTCCCGCGAAAGAGGTCGAACTAAGTGCCGTGGTTGACGATTAGAAATAGTTAAAGAGGACAGACGGTGATCAGGATCGCACGGTATCTGCAGGTTTTCAACAAGTTACACTTTTTAAGAACTCTTTAAGCGTCGGCTTTCAGAAACGAGATATCTCGTTTTTGACGCTCGATGAGTTAACTCATTGTACCACACTTTTGCGCCACCGATGTAATTTCCCACGACGCGTTCCCGCTCTCGCCAGACGCACCAAGCTCCCGATAGACCCGCAAAAAACAACGACTTGAATACAAAAAAAAATACATTTCATACATTTAATATTATCTCATCATTCGACAGTCGGGGTGCCCCCCCCCCCCCCTCCAAAATCTAATACCTGTGCAAATGAAATGTAGGACTCTTTAATTTAACCTTTAACCTTTCAAGGCCTTAAATGAAGAATTATGAATCTAATCCTTTTTGCCTTTCTCTCTTTCCTCCCATCCGCCAATGTAGTCGTCAGGCCAGACCTCTACTAACCACACTACCAAACGGTTAACCCTTTCACTGCCACACGGCAGCAGGTTAACCCTTTCACTACCACACTACAGAAGGTTAACCCTTTGGCGGCTGGGTGGCGCAGCGGACATTGCGCTCGTCACCGACGCAAGAGACACCGGTCTCGAATCCGGCTGTCGGCGTTGCCTCCGGCTTGGGCCGGCGGTCATACTGACTCAATTGGCAGAGTCAGCGGGGGAGGGGAGTCGATGGGGTGGTAGTCTGGTCGTTGTAAAACAGCGACTCCTACAGGTCGGTCAGGGCGCCTGCACAGCGAGGACAGGAGAGGGAGGGGGCAGTGTGAGCCTCTCCCACACGTTACACCTCGCCGATGAGAGTCCGCGCTGGCAGGTGAAAAAAGAAGTGACTGGCTGCCTCCACATGTATCGGAGGGGACATGTGATGCAAGGCTTCTATCCTCCCTACGACCGGCCAGTGGGGGGGCACATGCGAGCAACGATCAGGACAGGGGAAGGGGAGAATTGGCACGAGAGGAAAAAATTGGGATGGGAGAAAAATCACAGAAAAAGGAGGAGAAAAAGTAGGTCAAAAAAAAAAGAAGGTTAACCCTTTAGACGGTCTGTAGTGTGATTGTAAAGTGTTAACCTTCTGTAGTGTGATTGTAAAGTGTTAACCTTCTGTAGTGTGATTGTAAAGTGTTAACCTTCTGTAGTGTGATTGTAAAGTGTTAACCTTCTGTAGTGTGGTAGTAAAGTGTTAACCTTCTGTAGTGTGGTAGTAAAAGGGTTAACCTTCTGTAGTGTGGTAGTAAAAGGGTTAACCTTCTGTAGTGTGGTAGTAAAAGGGTTAACCTTCTGTAGTGTGATAGTAAAAGGGTTAACCTTCTGTAGTGTGATAGTAAAAGGGTTAACCTTCTGTAGTGTGGTATAGTGAAAGGGTTAGACCTCTACGCCACCCGGCCGCACCTTGAATTCAACACTTTTTAAGACGTTCTAATACCCGCCGCATAGCATCTCTCCTTAGACTTCCACGATGTCCGCGGCGTCTCCGCAGATCACCCCGGCGTCCTCGTAGTGTCCGCAGTTGTTCACGCCCACGCCCGCGTGCGGGCAGTCCAGCAGCGTGTCCTCGCCGCCCGCGCACTGCACGTCGTCCAGCACGATGCGCACGTCCGCCGTGGCCTCGCCGAACTCCGCGTGCGTCGCCGCCTTCAGGGCGTGGCGGAAGCCCAGCTGGCGGCAGACCACCGCCGCGTTGGCCGCGCTCCACAGGTCGTCGCACACCGTGCCCCACTCGCCGTCGACGTAGACCTCCACCCGGCCGCGGTCGCCGCGCCCCCCGCCCCCGTCGTCCGTCCCCCCCGCCAGTCTCACGGCGCCGTTCGGGGGGGGGTGGTGGTGCTTGCCCTTCCTCCGCCGGCCCTTGCGCTTGGCGTGCCGCGGGGCCTTGGTGGTGGTCGTGGGCGGGGCCGTGGGCGTCTCCTCGCCGAAGAGGTCCTCGAGCGTCTGGAGCCAGTCCTGCGTGGCGTCCGTCGCCCTGGGCTCCGCCACTCGGTGGTGGGTCGGTAGTTCGACGCCTATTAGCGCTACAGGGGATATAAAGAGGGACGTTACGTTAGTTACATTACTACAGGGTTCCCACAGAGACATTGCTAAATGAAATTCAAGGACTTACAAGTATTTTTCCTAAGGACTATTTTTCATTTTAAAAGGATACAATTCACTTATAATAAATGTAGTTTTTTTTTGTATAGAAAAAAAAATCTGATCCAATATTTACGGCTTAAAACCAATTTCGGACAATTAGTTACACTTTAGATACAAAAAATTCTCGATTTCTTGATTCAGAACAATTCTATCGTGGATGAACAAAACTTTCAATGCGAATGGTTGATTTGAATTTCAAGGACTTTTTAAGCACCTTGTTAAAAAATGGGCTGTTTTCAAGGATTTCCAGGCCTTGACTTATTTCTTATGTAAATGGTAAATGGACAGCATTTATATAGCGCTTTTATCCAAAGCGTTTTATAACTTGCGCTTTACAATTTCTTCCTCACATTTTACCCATTCACTCACACACTCACACATTCACACACCGACGGCGGAGGCGACCATGCAAGGTGCCAACCTGCTCATCGGGAGCAGTTAGGGGTTAAGTGTCTTGCTCAAGGACACTTCGACATGCTGCCCGGGAGGAGCGGGAATCGAACACGGGAACCTCCGGATTACCAGACGACTGCTCTATCTCTATCGCCACTGTCAGCGCATGTTTAATGTCAGCACGTGTTTAGTAGGATAGTCGTTAATATGCTGTAAGTGTAATCTAAGTACACTTAAAAATTTGATGGAATTACCAAACCTAAGTTGTACTTTTAGTAAACTTATTAAAAGTCTACTATTTTGGTAAGTGAAAGTAACCAAAAATACATCAAGTAAGTACAACTTTGAACACACTTTGACTCGTTCAGATTCGTTCAAAGATTCGCGTTAGCGATCTCGTGTTAGCGGACTCAACAGAGAAGCACCGCTGACTTTTATGTATTATGTAATAATAATAACACATACCACATAACACACATATGTAATGTCGTCGTCGCTGAAAATGAAGGAAACCGCCGTGCCTTTCAAAATAAAGGTTGAATGAATTCCGTTCACTAACTTCACTCCAGTCAGTGAATCTATAAGTAATAAGTTCAATATTGCAATAAACAAGTGTTTAAACAGGAGTGACACTCAAGTGACTCACGTGAACTGGATCACTTTAGCGAGTGACTCACACTAACCCGAGTCCATAAAAATGATGAACCGGATTTACCACCACTAATCTCTACATGACACCCACCCCACCAGTGATGTTAGAATCAATAGAAGAATCAAACCATAAAAAAGGTGGCCTATTGGGATGTTGGAGTCTAATGTGAAAAACTGCGATTTTTCTTTTTACACACGTCTGCACTTTATGTGCTCATTTTGTGCCCGTCTTTTTGTGTTCCCGTGAAGCACCTTGAGCTGCAATTCCTGTATGAAAGGTGCTATACAAATAAAGTTTTATATTATATTATGTTACCCCCCCTAAAGGGGAGCCAGTTCAGACCGGTTCAGACCAGTTCAGACATGTGTATCTAGGCGGGACACGCAGACGTACTTTCCATTGGCTGGAACCTGTGCAGCCTGCTCCTCACTCTGACAGGCAGGGGGTCGTAGCGACATTTTCCTGGCGGAGCTCGTCTGAAAAACAACCAATGAAATGAAATGTCACGGCTCTGGTCACGATGTCTCGTCAGTCGTCAACATTGGTTTCTATTCTAACACTAAGGATTCAGATTTTCTTTTTCAACACAATGGGCCTTCTCCTCTCTTAATTAAGGGAACACTCCGACATTATGGGAAATGAGTGATTACCGTCTTCTCCAGAGTACACGAAAAACAGATGTGCTGTTAGAATTGGCAATAAAAGAACACATTTCTTCACCCAGGGTCGCGGAGTCCGCCAGGGGTGCAATTTAAGCCCAATGTTGTTTAATATATATATATAAATGAATTAGCAAAGTTATTAGAACATTCTACTGCACCCGGTCTGACTTTGCACAATACCAATGTAAAATTGTTGATGTATGCAGATGATCTGGTTCTGCTGTCAGCCACTAAAGAGGGTCTACAACAGAACCTAGACATCCTCCACCAGTTCTGCCAGACACGGTCTCTGAACGTAAACATGAAGAAGACAAAAGTCATGATCTTTCAAAGGAGACACGAGTCTCAGAGTTCACATAATACATTTAAATTAGGCACACACATATTAGAAAACACAAAAAGTTACCCATATTTGGGATTGAAAATAAATCATAATGGTAACTTCAACATGGCTGTGAATGAACTGAAGGAGAAGGGAATAAGGGCTTTTTATGCCATCACAAGGACAATTCTAATTGACATCCCAATTAGGACCTGGCTCAAAATTCTAAATTCTGTAATAAATCCAATAATATTATATGGCAGTGAAGTGTGGGGTCCATTAACTAACCAAGACTTCCCAAAATGGGAAAAACACCCATTAGAAGTACTGCATGTAGAATTGTGCAAAAACCTACTTAGGGTTCACAGACACACTGCCAATAATGCATGCAGGGCAGAACTTGGCCAATACCCTCTAATTATTAAAATCAAGTGACCCCCACTCCTACCACTACAAATCCCTTCAGAGCCAAGAGATGAACCCAGATAAGAGTCCCCTCTGCCAGCTAGTCAGAAATATCTGCCCACAAACACCAGGGCTTCAGGACAGACACCAAGCAATCTGGCCCAACCAAATAATCTCAAAACAGAAAGAAAATTATATAGAATATTGGAACAAATCAACCAAATCTCAAAGTAAATTAGAATTCTATTTGACCCTAAACAGAGAGTACACGGTGGCAGAATACCTGACCACTGTGAATGAGATCAAATTAAGAAAGACATTGACACGGTACAGACTGAGTGGACATAGCCTAGCCATAGAAACAGGCCGACACAGGCAAATGATCACCAAAAGCTGTTATATACTGTATGTGTGGGGAGAAAAGTCAGTGTACAGCGTTAGCTGCAAAATATGTAGATGGTTGTCACACAATAAGAGAACAAGCTTTGTAAATACATGTATCTGAGTGGCCACACTTGAAAAATGACTACCCGATCGAATGACTATTTTGTAAATGAATATGTTTCTGTTGATCGTCCTCACTGTTATTACTAATATTATGGTATTTTATTGCTTAATATATATGTTATTGTTTGTATGTTGAACTTGCTTTGGCAATAAGTATGTTAATATTTCATGCCAATAAAGCCTATTTGAATTGAATTGAATTGACAGAGAGAGACAGAGAGAGAGATAGACTCTCTGAGATGACAGGGTTCTCTCTCTCTCTCACAGCCAGAAGGTGTTCTCAGGAGCGTGTGATAATCGCCGCGTGGCGCGTAACGTCTGTCTGCTGCTGGCTTTAACTCCTCAACGTCGGGCGACCTTGTGTCCAGACTAGAGACGACGTACAAATACAATCACTGCACGATGTTGTGACTATGGAGGGAGCGGTGGCTGAGAAAGACAGGGAGAGAGAGAGAGAGAGAGAGAGAGAGAGAGAGCGAGAGAGAGAGCGAGAGAGAGAGAGAGAGAGAGACACACACAGAGAGATAGACAGAGAGAGACACAGAGAGAAAGAGACAGAGAGAGAGAGAGAGAGAAGGCTGAAAAAAGCACCTACGGGAGGTCGCAATTCAAAACTGGGTATGTCGTGTGTATGTCATAAATGTTATGAATTGAAAATGGGGGACCCTGATGTAAACAAGACGAAAGTCTTTCTCTGGTCTGCATCCCCTTAACAATTGTGTGTATTGAGCCGTACTGTATTGTACCAATTCTGCAATCTGCATATCTATATCATGACATTTACGACATACAGATATACAGTACTGTTACATTTATGACATACAAGATATACAAATATACAGTACTCTTTACCAGAGATCTGTGGGATATCGTGGATATCCTGAAGAATGTTCTCAGTCAACCGAGGTTCAGTTAATAACAAGGTTTATTTACGGGGACATTTACGGGAATTGCACGAATTGCAGCCTCCCGTTGGTGCTCTTTGAGGGCGCTTTTGAAGGTGGGCAGGGATCAAAATCATATTCAAGACTTTTTAAAGCAAGAAATTCTGATTTAAGACTTTTTTTTTTTTTTTATCTACTTTTTCTACCATTTTTCAATTTTTTCTCCCATCCCAATTTCGTATCGTCCAATTCTCCCCTCCCCTGTCTTGAACGTTGCTAGACTATGCCTCCCACAAGCCGGCTGCAATGTGGACTAAGCCTTGCATCACGTGTCCCCTCCGGTACACGAGGAGGCAGCCGTCGCATGTTTTCACCTGCACAGCGCGATCTCTCAGCGTCGGGGGTCTGCGTGGGAGGGGCACGCCGCCCCCGTCGCTTCCTGATCCCGCTGCGCAGGCGCACCAACCGACCCGTAGGAGTCGCTGTCCACAACGTCCGATCCCCACCCATCAGCTTCCCACCCCCTAATACTGCTGCCAATTGTATTAGTATGAACGACCAGCCAAGCTGATAGCAATGCGGGGAGAGCTGGGCTCGAACCCAGCGTCTCCTGCATTGGTGGTGAGCGCCTTGCCCACTGCACCACCTAGCCGCCTGATTTAAGACTTTTCAAGACTTTCCAAGACGCCCGTGGGAACCCTGAGGTATAGTAGAGGCTGCGGCCAGCGTGAAGACAACAGGCCGAAGTCGACATGTAAATCAAGTTAGACGCCACGGCCAGGAGGACAAATACCTACGTTCAAATACCTACGTTTGTAATCCCCAACAGATGTCGACTTATATGTGTGTACAGTGTGTTCTGGGAATGCCCGGATATTTCTCAAGCCTGGACCTTCGTCGGTACAGTTCACCGTCTCGTCTGCTAGAGCTTCTTCTTCTTCTTCCCCCGCGCTCCTGATTTAGTTTCTTCTCGGGGCGACACGTCATCCATATTGAGATGTTTTTTTTATTTAAAATTTTTTTATATTATCTTTTCCCCCCTTCTTTTTTCCGATTTTTCTCCCATCCCACTGTTAGTCGTTATGCCAATTCCCAACCCCTTCCTGGTTGTTGCGCACTGGTCCGAGAGGCCGGAGACTGTCACATGCTTTCCTCCGACACATGTGCAGCCAGCCGGCAGCGCAGATTCTCACTGGGAGAGTGTAACGTGTGGGAGGCCGCACTACCTCTCACCAGATCCTACCTTCGCTGAGCAGGCGCCCCGACCGAACTGTAGGGGTCGCTGTCCACAACGCCCAGGACCCACCCACGGCTCCCCTCCCCCTAACTCAGCCAAACGAGTTAGTATAGCGATCAGCCCAAGTCAAGGCAATGCTGACTCTCCGGGAGTCGAGACCGCAGCCTCTTGCATTGGTGACAAGCACAATCTCCGCTACGCCACCTGACCGCCTCCATATTGAGATGTTAATTGGACATATTAATAACGTTAACGTTAGTTCGGCCAGAGAAACAAATATACTAATTAAAATGGTTGGACCTTTGAGATTTGTACTTTGTACTTTGTAGGTCTGCATTTTAAATGTAAGGAGTAAAAAGTTTCTTTCTCTGAAATGTAATTGAGTAAAAGTACAAGTATATTAGGGCTGTCCCCGACTAAGGATTTGGATAATCGACTATGATTGGCCAACATTTGCCGTTAGTCGACTATTGGTCGACAAAAAATAAATAAAAAAAAGTATAATATAAAAAAAAGAAATGTAAATATTTTTTTCAAATTTTTTTACCATTCCATTTGGGCTGTGGGGGTGAAGCTTAATGTCTGAAGGAGTCGACTGAAGGCTTCTTGTCCTCTGTGAAATCATGCAATTGGTCCACTGATGGATACATCTTGATATTTGTCTAGTCTAGTGTGTTCATTAGATGGTGAAATCCTCTTTCAGTGCCTCTGTGCCTGTTTTCGTAGGCAGTTAGCCTCTGGTATGCGTGCCATTAGCGTTAGCCACGCTTCTAGGCCTCTTTTCTTTTGGAAAAAATGATAAAAAAAAATAAAGAAATAAATTATTTTTTAATATATATATATTTTTTTATTATATTCGACTAAGAGGTTGGCCAGTCGACTACGGCTCCTTTCGACCGACTAATCGACTAATAGGGGTCAGCAGCCCTAAAGTATACAAACCTAATAATACTCGAGTAAAGTACAAATCTCCAAAAAACAGTACTTAAGTATTGTAACGAACTACAATTACTAGAGTACTTTACACCCCTGCCCCCTAGTGTGTGTGTGTGTGTGTGTGTGTGTGTGTGTGTGTGTGTGTGTGTGTGTGTGTGTGACCTCTGACCTTGAGGGGTCCACCACCTTGTAGACGACCCCCGAGGCCGACGTGGCGCTTGGTATTCCAGTCGACATGAAGTACAACTCGCCTGGTGAAACAAAACCAAACGCAAAACAAAATCATGAATCAAAATTAGGGATGTCCGATATTATCGGCCGATATTGGCATTAAAATGTGATATCGGAAAATATCGGTATCGGTTTTCAAATGTTTTTACATTTCTATAACCTTTATTTACCCAGGCAAGCAAGTAAGAACAAATTCAGATTTTATTTATTGTCAAAAGTATGCATAATGTTGTGTTAATTCCACAACAAGAGATATGTAATGTTAATTACCTGAAATTATAAAAAAAATTGGCGGGGAAAACCCTGCATATATCGGTATCGGTTGATATCGGTATCGGAAATTAAGAGTTGGACAATATCGGTATATCGGTATATCGGTATCGGTAAAAAAGCCAATATCGAGCATCCCTAATCAAAATCAAAGCTGAGAAATCAATACAGAAGGAGGGGAAAACAGAGCAGTTTGAAAGGACGAGGGCGGCATCTATGAGATTCTTGAAGGGTGTGAGAGTGTAAAGGAAGGAGATATAGGAGAAAGGAGAGTTTAGGGACCGGAAAGGAAAACAGATGAAGGTGGAGAGGGGTTTTTATTTTCATGATTTCTTATCATTCATTTTACTGTATTTTTTTTTTCGCTTTTTTGTTTGTTTATGTGAATTAGGGAGTGGAGGGGGTTAAATGTATTTTTGTCATGCATTTCTGTCCTATATGTAAAAAAAATTAAATAAAAGAAAAAATATTGTTTAAAAGAAAAAAATCTGAGAAATCAGAGCTTTTGATGAGGGACTCCTGTCCTCTCTTTGAGAATCTCAATGATGACACTGGGAAAGACATTTGAGTGAGTGAGTGAGTGAGTGAGTGAGTGAGTGAGTGAGTGAGTGAGTGAGTGAGTGAGTGAGTGAGTGAGTGAGTGAGTGAGTGAGTGTGTGAGTGTGTGAGTGAGTGTGTGAGTGAGTGAGTGAGTGAGTGAGTGAGTGAGTGAGTGAGTGAGTGAGTGAGTGAGTGAGTGAGTGAGTGAGTGAGTGAGTGAGTGAGTGAGTGAGTGAGTGAGTGAGTGAGTGAGTGAGTGAGTGAGTGAGTGCGTGAGTGAGTGAGTGAGTGAGTGAGGGAGTGAGTGAGTGAGTGAGTGAGTGAGGGAGTGAGGGAGTGAGTGAGTGAGTGAGCGACTGAGTGAGTGAGTGAGTGAGTGAGTGAGTGAGTGAGTGAGTGAGTGAGTGAGTGAGTGAGTGAGTGAGTGAGTGCGTGCGTGGTGCAGTACCGGCTTCGTCCTCGGCGAAGGAGATGATGTACTGGTGGTAGTTGTTGATGAGCCCTGGGAAGGCGCAGGTCAGACCCAGACCCATGCAGATCTCCTTGTAGCCCCAGTGGCCCGTCTGGTCCTCCTGCAGGCTCATCAGACGCCTGGGGGGGTGGGGGGGGTGGGGGGGGGTAGAGGATGAATGGTAGGGCTGACCTCGATTAGTCCAATAGTCAACTAATCCAGCGGTTCCCAAACTTTTCAGGCCGGGACCCAGAAAATAAGGCGTCAGAGAGCCGCGGCCCAATGCACATCGTTAGGCTTTTTATTTTTTATTTTTTTTGCCAGGCGACCGATTTTTTAAGCCAAATATCACTTTAATCCTATTAAGTTAGTTCAAGTTAGTTATTCATTTATATGTGCTATTTATGAGAGGGCTAACTTGTTGCAAAATAATAATGATAATAATAATAGCCTCATTAAAATACTATTGTTGCTTCGGTTGTTTTCAGCGTTTTATGTGCATAATCTGTTATTTAGTTTGAAATGTTCGTTGAAATAAGTAGATTTTTCGTTTTTGTTTATTTATTAAGTTAATATAAAACCATATAGTCACATTTTAGAATACAATAGAATAGAATTTTAGAATACAACTAGAAACACTGCCCTGGCCTGCTTCTAAGTTCAGTGGCCAAAAAAAAAAAGAAAAAAAAAAATATATATATATATTTTTTAATCATCTCGCGGCCCACCCGTGGCTGCTCGCGGCCCACCTTTGGGTCGCGACCCCGACTTTGGGAACCACTGGACTAATCGATCGAAAGGAGCCGTAGTCGACTGTCAACCTCTGTCAAAACTGTCAAAATTCACATTCTAACTCTCGTTCTTTTGATTTAAGCCTCGCCCGTTTATCGGCACCATCAACGAGCTGCTGCCCCTTTGGCAGGAAAGCAACCTGTAAGGCTGAGACCCCTTATCGATTTATCGATAATTAACTGCGTGAAATTGATAAGTGGCATCAAATGTGTACATTTATATTTTTGTTTTAATAAAAGAAAATGTAAAGAAAAATATATATTATTTAACGTTAGTTTGTGTGTGTGTGTCGTGGGCCAACTACAGTGAGTGCATGTGACACACACACACACATACAAACTAACGTTAAATAATATTTAACGTTCAGGAGGTAGAGCAGTCGTCTGGCAATCCGGAGGTTCCCGGTTCGATTCCCGCTCCTCCCGGGCAGCGTGTCGATGTGTCCTTGAGCAAGACACTTAACCCCCTAACTGCTCCCGATGAGCAGGTTGGCACCTTGCATGGTCGCCTCCGCCGTCGGTGTGTGAGTGGGTAAAAAATGTGAGGAGCAAATTGTAAAGCGCTTTGGATAAAAGCGCTATATAAAAAAGCAGCCATTTACCATTTTAAGAAAAAAGTACTTTTTATTTATTTTATTTTACAAAATAATAACAAAAAAAACATCTGTAGGCTATTTATCGATAATTTTTTCCCCGATTTATCGATTCTTCCAAATCATCTCAGCCTTAGCAACCTGTGTTCAATCCGTCTTTCCTATTCTAAAACCTCTCGCTACTAAGTCATTCGACTGAATCCATACCCGCCACGGATACAGAGCGGGGGCGTACTCTCATCACAGCAAATGTGCTTATTCGACGGGGGGGGGGGGGGGGGGGGCGCAAAGACTTACCCGCTCATGAAGTCTCCGAATATGTACATGCCGTTGAGGTTGGGGTTCTCACAGCCGCGGTAGACGTATCCGCCGGTGACCGACTTGCCCATCTTGTGGGGGTACGCATAGATGGGCAGGACGTCATCTACAAACACATAGACAAACTGGTGTCAGTGGGGGGGGGGGGGGGGGGGGGGTACGCATAGATGGGCAGGACGTCATCTACGAACACAGAGACAAACTGGTGTCAGTGGGGGGGGGTATGCATAGATGGGCAGGACGTCATCTACGAACAGAGAGACAATAGGGCTGTCACATAATTTTTCGAATTTCGAATTTAATTTCTAATTTACATGAAACCACGAGATTCGAACATGAAGGGAGAAAAAAATAAAAAATAACATATACAATATCGGCCGATAATATCGGACATCCCTAACGTCGTCGGTTAACCGTTAACGGACGCCCCGCCCCGCCCCTCACTCACTCAGCGAGCTGTTGGCGCACAGCTTCCTGTCGTAGCAGGAGAAGCCCTCCCGGGCCCGCCAGCCGTAGTTCTGGCCGCGCTCGATGATGTCGATCTCCTCGTACTTGTTCTGCCCCACGTCGCCGCAGAATATGCGCCCCTTGCCCTCCCTGGTCTGGGGGTCGCCGCGGTCCACGGAACACCTGCATGGATGAACGAATGAATGTTTATTTCTCTGTCTTGTTTACAGATAAATCAAAGACACCACAAGTTCAAGTTTTCAACTTTTTTTTTATTAGTTGTCATAGTAAAAAAAATGCATTAAATGCTTTTTTCTTCTTTTTTTTATCCACTTTTTCTCCCATTTTCAATTTTTCTCCCATCCCAATTTCGTATCGTCCAATTCAACCCTCCCCTGTCTCGAACGCTGTTTCTTGCCTCCCACAAGCCGGCTGCAATGTGTACAATACATAGCACAAGTCCCCTCCGATACTCGAGGTAACAGCAGTCGCATCTTTCCACCTGCGCGGCTCGATCTTTCAGCGTCAGGGGTCTGGGCTCTGGAGGGGCGCCGCCCCCATCGCTTCCTGATTCTACTGCGCAGGCGCACCAACCGACCTGTAGGAGTCGCTGTCCACAACGTCCGATCCCCACCCATCAGTTTCCCACCCCCTAATACGGCCAATGTGTATTAGTGCGGACGACCAGCTAAACTGAAAGCAATGTGGAGCGCTGGGCTCGAACCCAGCGTCTCCAGCATTGGAGGTGAGTGCCTTGCCCACTGCACCACCTAGCCTCCCATAAATGCTTTTTTTCTGTATGAGCCCCTGGGAGTGCGCTAGATAAAAATAGATAAAAAGTATAAAATAGAAAAAGTCAAAAGTACGTAAGCAAAAAGTGTTGAGTCAATATACATATATATATACAATATACAATACAGAGTAAAAAAAGAGTAACAGTGAGTTACAGTACAATACAGTATACAGTACAATGCAGAAATGGGATGAGGTACAACTTAGGGTAAAGGTGCAATGAGGTATGAGTTCTAAGGCTGTTTCTCCGAACCCTGTTTTTGGGATTCGAACTTCGTCAGGGTTTTTCGAACGAACGTTCGAACCTCAGTTTTTAATAAAATTTAATAAAAACAGTTTTTTTAATTAAGTACAAAAGATTTTTTTTATTTTTTTTACTATCCTCAAACTAAATCCTCAATTTGAATAAAGTGATTCATCTGATTAATTTTTTTATTAAATCAACTTTCCAGACCCAGCCCAGGGAGACGCCCCAGCCCAACTAAATCAATTAAATCAACTTTCTTTAATGAATATAACTCATCAGTTTCTTTTAATACTATACTATTAGTGTAGCCTAATATTTATCTGCAACTGTGAAGAAAAACCCCATTGGTTTAAACAGAATTAATAGAAAAAAATATTTAAAAAATTAAAAAAATTATAAGAAAATTCTAATGTTGATTTAGAATTCGAATGCCAACGTAACGAACGAAGGTTCCAATGTTTGGGCTCGGCCCTCTAATGAGCTGTAGTGCAAATAAATCTTTACCGATAAACATAAAGTGTGTTAAAGTGTGTCGGCGTCGAGCACCTCCACATGTTGCGGACCCCGTAGGCGAACACCTCCGGACGGGCCCCCCGCTCGCGCACGAAGGGGTTGTCGGGGGGGATCCGGTACAGCGGCCCCCGCTGGTTGTTGTCCACGTCGATGCGGAGCACTTTCCCCAACAGAGCCGACCTGTGGAGCAGCACGAGGGAGATAACATGACTTTATTAATCCAGTGGTTCTCAAGCTACGGGTCGCGACCCAAACTGGGGTCGCGGCGGGTAGGTGACAGTTATATGAATGAATGAATTATTTTATTTAGAATGTTTACAAATAAATAAACAAACAAATAATTTTTCGAACATTTTCACAAATAAACAAAACGAAAAGGATAGGTTTGAAGCCGAAGGCTTATAGAGCAACCTACCCCTAATTCAAAAAAACAAATTCAAAAAAGTTAGTTTTCAAAATATAACAAAAAATCAACAATCAAAAATCAACAAAAACGACCCAGAAAAGAACAAAAAAAGTTAAAGTTTGCAAGATAAAACAAACAAACAAACAAAAAATCAACAATCAACAAAAAAAACGTTCCTGAAAAGAACATAAGCCAACATAGGAAAAATCTAAAATTCATCTGCAATACCAGAGTTTCATGGTAGGAAAAAAAAAGACAGTTGTTATTATTATGATTATTATTATGATGACTCACTTGTTCTGAGCGTTCCCGTGCCTCCCAAACGGGTCCCCTGCCATGCCGCCGTCGCCGGTGAAGATGTACAAGTAGCCGTCGTCTGCGAACAGCAGCTGCCCCCCGTTGTGGTTGGAGGCGGGCTCGTCGATCTCCAGGATGATCCTGGAATGTGATTGGATGTGATCGTCGTCAGTCAGGATAAGGAAATATGTGTCGTGTGTCGTTTTCACAGTGACTAGAACAGTCTGGCATGATGTATGCGTTTGTATTAGGGATGTCCCGATCAAATTCTTTTGCTCCCGATCCGATCCCAATCATGTGATTTTGAGTATCTACCGATACCAATCTTTCCCGATCCGATCAACAAATTTTTTATTTTTTTTTGTCCCAATTTCTCACATTACATTCACCCTGAATGTTGACGTTATCCAGGTGAAAAGTTAACTTCATTCAAGCGAGGCATTGCAATCCTTGACATAAATCATTTGATGTATAATTAAATCAAAGGAAATGCGTTTGGGTCTGAGAGTGTGGCTGGTCTGCCGTTCTGCAGCTGGATACTATTGGTTTGTTTTGGCAAAGTTCTTCTGCTCTGTGTGACAATAAATAAATGTATGATTATATGCAATTTAAAACCAAAACTAATGCCTCAGTATGAGTTTAAGACGTGAACATGGTCATGTTTGTTGAAAAAATAAAAAATAAAAAAATAAAAGTTAAAAATAAAAAAAAAAAAAAAATCCAGATTATTTTTATTTAATTTTTTTATCCCGATCTTCGGAAAATCACGTGATCGGCCCCGATCCCGATCACGTGATCGGATCGGGACATCCCTAGTTTGTATGATGTAATATATATGTATTTATGTGTTTGTATGATTCTGATTCTCTCTCTCTCTGTCGGCTACTCTGCAGCCCCGCTGAAGGAGGAGGTGGGTTAGTGTGCCTTGCTCGACTGAACAGGAGTCGAGGGAGAGGAGCGCATGACTCATTCACTTCCCCCTGCCCAGATTTCTTCCCACCTACTCCGTGGACTGGAATCGGCGACCTCGCAAATCGCAAGGCTCACCTCTCTAACCACCAATAGGGAGGTTGTGTAGTCTGACGTCACTCTGGACCGCCCCGCGAGGTCCACCCGTTTAGGGATTTAGATTTATCATCGGGAAAATGGATTATCGGCTATTGTAACAATTCTGCCTCATGGACATTGGCAAGCTTTCCATTTTTGCACAAAATGAGTTCCCTTCTATCACCAACATTATTGTTTAAGCATTTTTGGTTGAAATACAATTCTGCGATATTTGTTTACGATTAATTGCGAATATTTTCATGTTGAGCTATAGATTGGGGATGAATACGCACAGAAAGGTACACCATGCAAATGTTCATGCTTTATTTGTTTTAAACGAGACGATTTAGAAACGGGCAATGGGGGAAATACGTTGCAATTTTGCAAGGTGGACCGGCCGCGTCAATACTTTTACCAACTAACTTGCATTTTTCCGCAATCTGACGTTTCTGGTCATGTGACATCTGCGCCAATCGTGTGATGCCTGTTTCTATCACTGGTTAAGCTTAGGCACTCTTTCGAAGTTGGTTAAGGTTAGAGTTTGTCTTAGAGCAGGGCGATAGAACACCAGCCCTGATTCCAAACTCTAACCTTAACCAACATCAAAAGAGTCGCCTAAGCTTAACCAGTGATAGAACTAGGCGTTAGGTAGTTTGCAGGCTGTTAGAGGCGGAAATAGGCGCAGAAACAGGCGTCACGCGATTGGCGCACATGTCACATGACCAGAAACGTCAGTGGCCAATCAGATCGCGGAAAAATGCAAGTTAGTTGGTAAAAGTATAGACGCGGACAGGCCGGAAACAGCAATGATGTAACCACTACACCTCCCTATAGACCAGGAAGTAACCACTACACCTCCCGATAGACCAGGAAGTAACCACTACACCTCCCTATAGACCAGGAAGTAACCACTACACCTCCCTATAGACCAGAAAGTAACCACTACACCTCCCTATAGACCAGGAAGTAACCACTACACCTCCCTATAGACCAGGAAGTAACCACTACACCTCCCTATAGACCAGGAAGTAACCACTACACCTCCCTATAGACCAGGAAGTAACCACTACACCTCCCTATAGACCAGGAAGTAACCACTACACCTCCCTATAGACCAGGAAGTAACCACTACACCTCCCTATAGACCAGGAAGTAACCACTACACCTCCCTATAGACCAGGAAGTAACCACTACACCACCCTATAGACCAGGAAGTAACCGCTACACCTCCCTATAGACCAGGAAGTAACCACTACACCTCCCTATAGACCAGGAAGTAACCACTACACTACTCCCTATAGACCAGGAAGTAACCACTACACCTCCCTATAGACCAGGAAGTAACCACTACACCTCCCTATAGACCAGGAAGTAACCACTACACCTCCCTATAGACCAGGAAGTAACCACTACTCCTCCCTATAGACCAGGAAGTAACCACTACACCTCCCTATAGACCAGGAAGTAACCACTACACCACCCTATAGACCAGGAAGTAACCGCTACACCTCCCTATAGACCAGGAAGTAACCACTACACCTCCCTATAGACCAGGAAGTAACCACTACACTACTCCCTATAGACCAGGAAGTAACCACTACACCTCCCTATAGACCAGGAAGTAACCACTACACCTCCCTATAGACCAGGAAGTAACCACTACACCTCCCTATAGACCAGGAAGTAACCACTACACCTCCCTATAGACCAGGAAGTAACCACTACACCTCCCCTATAGGAAGTAACCACTACACCTCCATATAGACCAGGACGTAACCACTACACCTCCCTATAGACCAGGAAGTAACCACTACACCTCCCTATAGACCAGGAAGTAACCACTACACCTCCCTATAGACCAGGAAGTAACCACTACACCTCCCTATAGACCAGGAAGTAACCACTACACCTCCCTATAGACCAGGAAGTAACAACTACACCTCCCTATAGACCAGGAAGTAACCACTACACCTCCCTATAGACCAGGAAGTAACCATTACACCTCCCTATAGACCAGGAAGTAACCACTACACCTCCCTATAGACCAGGAAGTAACCACTACACCTCCCTATAGACCAGGAAGTAACCACTACACCTCCCTATAGACCAGGAAGTAACCACTATACCTCCCTATAGACCAGGAAGTAACCACTACACCTCCCGATAGACCAGGAAGTAACCACTACACCTCCCTATAGACCAGGAAGTAACCACTACACCTCCCTATAGACCAGGAAGTAACCACTATACCTCCCTATAGACCAGGAAGTAACCACTACACCTCCCCTATAGACCAGGAAGTAACCACTACACCTCCCTATAGACCAGGAAGTAACCACTACACCTCCCTATAGACCAGGAAGTAACCACTACACCTCCCCTATAGACCAGGAAGTAACCACTACACCTCCCTATAGACCAGGAAGTAACCACTACACCTCCCTATAGACCAGGAAGTAACCACTACACCTCCCCTATAGACCAGGAAGTAACCACTACACCTCCCTATAGACCAGGAAGTAACCACTACACCTCCCTACTATAGGCTACGGCCGCCGGGAGCCATAGTAGCGACCCCCCCAGGCAGAGCGAGGCCTCGGGAGTCGGCAGCACCCACCTCTCGGAGCCGTGGTCCACCACGTTCAGGTCGCCGGCCGACACGCTGAACTCGCTGACCCGGATCCTCTCGTCGAAGCCCAGCTCCACGGAGTAGTACACGTACAGCTTCCCGTTGTAGCGGTAGCGCGGGTGGAAGGCCAGGCCCAGGAAGCCCCTCTCGTCGCCCTCCCACGGCGAGGTCAACACCGCCTCTGTGATGTTCAGGAAGGGCCTCGCCAGCCGCGAGCGGTCCGGCAGGTAGACCCACACCAGGCCCAGCTGCTCCGCCACGAAGAAGCGGTGCGTGCCGTCGT
>NC_140167.1:4514779-4517279 GCF_963971535.1 Notolepis coatsorum | reverse complement strand
AGTTGCAGTTATCTAGCCTCCTCTGGTTGAGCTGCAGTTATCTAGCCTCCTCTGGTTGAGTTGCAGTTATCTAGCCTCCTCTGGTTGAGTTGCAGTTATCTAGCCTCCTCTGGTTGAGCTGCAGTTATCTAGCCTCCTCTGGTTGAGTTGCAGTTATCTAGCCTCCTCTGGTTGAGTTGCAGTTATCTAGCCTCCTCTGGTTGAGTTGCAGTTATCTAGCCTCCTCTGTTACGATTAGTATGCTTCTTCGGCATGGTGATGAACCCAGGTGGCAGAGTATAATGAGACAGAAGTCGACGTGGTGATGAACAGTTTACTTCACAAGACAAAAACACGACATTTAGCAATGATCGCGCACAGGAGGGCAGGACAGACAACACTAATATACACAGACTAATTGACAAGACACTGATAGACACAGAGGGTAATTACAAACAGGACACAGGTGTGATAGACAGAACCAACCGAACACAGAGTACACTGGGAAAACAATAACAATTAAACAACCAGACTAACACATATTTACAAACCACAGACAGGGGAACACAAGACTAACACAGTGGAGACAACAACAACAACAACAACAACAACAACACAGATAATACACATAACAAACACAACTGACAATAAATAATAATGAGTTGGTGTGTGAGCTGATGCCAGATCTGCATCAGCCCACCGGTTGGCAATGTTATGTTCTGAGGGTTATTGATGGGGCGTTGTGAATGTGAATGTCTGGGTCCTGGTCCCACAGGACCAGGACCGGAGGAAGTGTTACACTCCTCTGGTTGAGCTGCAGTTATCTAGCCTCCTCTGGTTGAGCTGCAGTTATCTAGCCTCCTCTGGTTGAGCTGCAGTTATCTAGCCTCCTCTGGTTGAGCTGCAGTTATCTAGCCTCCTCTGGTTGAGCTGCAGTTATCTAGCCTCCTCTGGTTGAGCTGCAGTTATCTAGCCTCCTCTGGTTGAGCTGCAGTTATCTAGCCTCCTCTGGTTGAGCTGCAGTTATCTAGCCTCCTCTGGTTGAGTTGCAGTTATCTAGCCTCCTCTGGTTGAGTTGCAGTTATCTAGCTTCCTAATTTATTGTTGACAAAGGACAAATATCAAAGGATCAAAACCTGAGAAAAGTCGGGTTTGGTGCTCAACGGTTTTGGCGACGAAACTCGACTTTTCTTGTGTTTTGGCGGCCAATCTGTTAAAACGTGCCGTCCCCCCGTCGACATCATCTCCCTCACGTAGCCGTGACATAAACCCAGGGGCCGTCTGTGCTCCACGCTGTGGTTAATACCAGGGGTGTCACGTACTTGAGTAATTGTACCTTGGTTACAATACTTAAAGTACTGTTTTGGGGGGATTTGTACTTTACTTAAGTATTATTAGGTTGTATTACTTGTACTTTTACTCAATTACATTTCAGAGGGAAAAAAAACATACTTTTTACTCCTTACATTTAAAACGCAGACCTACAAAGTACAAAGTTCAAATCTCGCAGGTCCAACCATTTTAATTCGTATATTTGTTTCTCTGGCCGAACTGACGTTAACGTTATTAATCCTGCGGCCGCACTTGATCTAAAAACAGCCAATCAAATCCCCATCAATGGAAAATGAACCCGCCCCATACCCATGCCGATTGGTCCTTGTGCAAGACCAGAAAGCGGGGAACATTTAATTGCCCCGGAATAAAAAAAATATTTTGTTTTTACTTTCTAGTACTTAAATACATTTAAAAATAGAAACGTGTGTGTTTTTAGCCAGATACTCTGACTTTTACTTGAGTACGATTTGGAGACGGTACCCATACTTTCACTTAAGTATAATTTCTGGGTACTTATCACACCCCTGGCAGTTATACTCCTCGACAGTTATCGGAAGGTTGTAAAAAATCAGTAAAAATCTGATTCTGACGGACAACGAGCTCCCCGCCGTTCAATAAGTCCTGATCCAGGCACCTATCAGCCCCCCCCCCCCCCACCACCACCAGCAGTAGACGAAGACTTGAGGCTTGATCAATAATACCGTTCTGCCCTCTCTCTCTCTCTCTCAACACCCCATCCTTGATGTGCCCTTGAGCACGCACACACACACGGACGCACACACACACACACACACACACACACACACACACACACACACACACACACACACACACACACACACACACACATCAGACGGTGTCACGGTGCCAGCGCGCTGCTGTTACACGAGGCCTCTTTTGTCCGCGCGGCAGCGGCTCACAGAAATGTGCCGTGTCAGATTGTGCCGGATCACGGCCCGGCCCGGCGGACGGTCCCCTCTCCTCTCCTCTCCTCTCCAGTCCAAACGGAGGCTTTGTGTTGTTATTCGAATACTTGTTTCAATCGGTTTGAACTGGATTGAACTTTGGGCCGCTGGCTGCGCTGCGCCGCGCCGCGGTGTGTGTTCTGCTGTTTTCTCTCTCGGTCCACCGGGTCCGCGGTTCCGTTATGTCTCTGCATTGTGGCGGATAGTGTACTGTGTTTGGA
>NC_140167.1:4504313-4512079 GCF_963971535.1 Notolepis coatsorum | reverse complement strand
CTGAGAGGGAGACAGAGTAGGGGAGACACAGGAGAGAAGGTTCTTTATTGAGACAGTAGGAAGGCTGAGAGGGAGACAGAGTAGAGGAGACACAGGAGAGAAGGTTCTTTATTGAGACAGTAGGAAGGCTGAGAGGGAGACAGAGTAGAGGAGACACAGGAGAGAAGGTTCTTTATTGAGACAGTAGGAAGGCTGAGAGGGAGACACAGGAGAGAAGGTTCTTTATTGAGACAGTAGGAAGGCTGAGAGGGAGACAGAGTAGAGGAGACACAGGAGAGAATGTTCTTTATTGAGACAGTAGGGAAGGCTGAGAGGGAGACAGAGTAGAGGAGACACAGGAGAGAAGGTTCTTTATTGAGACAGTAGGAAGGCTGAGAGGGAGACAGAGTAGAGGAGACACAGGAGAGAAGGTTCTTTATTGAGACAGTAGGAAGGCTGAGAGGGAGACACAGGAGAGAAGGTTCTTTATTGAGACAGTAGGAAGGCTGAGAGGGAGACAGAGTAGAGGAGACACAGGAGAGAAGGTTCTTTATTGAGACAGTAGGAAGGCTGAGAGGGAGACAGAGTAGAGGAGACACAGGAGAGAAGGTTCTTTATTGAGACAGTAGGAAGGCTGAGAGAGAGACAGAGTAGGGGAGACACAGGAGAGAAGGTTCTTTATTGAGAGAGTAGGAAGGCTGAGAGGGAGACAGAGGAGAGGAGACACAGGGAGAGAAGGTTCTTTATTGAGACAGTAGGAAGGCTGAGAGGGAGACAGAGTAGAGGAGACACAGGAGAGAAGGTTCTTTATTGAGACAGTAGGAAGGCTGAGAGGGAGACAGAGTAGAGGAGACACAGGAGAGAAGGTTCTTTATTGAGACAGTAGGAAGACTGAGAGGGAGACAGAGTAGAGGAGACACAGGAGAGGAGGTTCTTTATTGAGACAGTAGGAAGGCTGAGAGGGAGACAGAGTAGAGGAGACACAGGAGAGAAGGTTCTTTATTGAGACAGTAGGAAGGCTGAGAGGGAGACAGAGTAGAGGGAGACGGGGGGGCAGGAGAATTTGTCTTGAAAAGTAACACAATGTTTTCCTGGACTTGTAGACACACACTGGACTTTTGGAATTTTTTTTATTGGTAGCTATAGCAATATTATTATTATTGTTATTATTATTACCATTATTATTGTTAATATTATTCATGGTCATATTATCATTATTATTATTATTGTTATCATAGTTATGGTAATGATTATTATTATATGGTATGAAGCTGTAAGGTGCACCATTATGTTAAAATAAATATGAAGTTTGGAAGTGGGCAGGAAACATACGTTTTCTTCATCCTGCTCCTTTTCCGCCATCAGGGTGTATCATGTTAAAAAATATATATATATGTTGGTGATATTGTGCAAAGATGAACTGTACCCCCATGTACGAAACAAAATAAAATGAATGAATGAATGAATAACGCACCCGTCTTGGAATAATCTTCACTGAATCACTCAGTGGAAAAGGTCTTGTGACTGACAGAGTTGTTCTTGTCCTCTTGTCTCCGCAGATGCGTCGGTGAGCTACGTCAGGCAGCTGGAGAACAAGGTGCGTCTACTGGAGGACGACAACAAGCAGCTCCTGTCGCAGGTACTGACCTCCTCCATCACCTCCTCCTCCTCCACCTTCCCCTCCTCCTCTATCACCTCCTCCTCCTCCATCACCTCCACCTCCTCCTCCTCCATCACCTCCTCCTCCGTCACCTCCTCCTCCATCACCTCCTCCTCCATCACCTCCTCCTCCATCACCTCCTCCTCCATCACCTCCTCCTCCATCACCTCCTCCTCCACCTCCTCCGTCACCTCCTCCACCTCCTCCGTCACCTCCTCCTCTTCCTCCACCCTCCTCCTCCTCCATCACCTCCTCCACCTCCTCCTCCATCACATCCTCCCCATCACCTCCTCCATCACCTCCACCTCCATCACCTCCTCCTCCACCTCCTCCTCCGTCACCTCCTCCTCCACCTCCTCCATCACCTCCTCCTCCATCACCTCCTCCACCTCCTCCTCCATCACCTCCTCCTCCATCACCTCCTCCATCACCTCCTCCTCCATCACCTCCACCTCCTCCTCCACCTCCTCCTCCATCACCTCCTCCTCCATCACCTCCTCCATCACCTCCTCCTCCATCACCTCCACCTCCTCCTCCGTCACCTCCTCCTCCACCTCCTCCTCCATCACCTCCTCCTCCATCACCTCCTCCCCCATCACCTCCTCCTCCACCTCCTCCTCAATCACCTCCCCTCCATCACCTCCTCCCTCCATCACCTCCTCCTCCATCACATCCTCCTCCATCACCTCCTCCCTCCATCACCTCCTCCTCCATCACCTCCTCCTCCTCACCTCCTCCCTATCACCTCCTCCTCCATCACCTCCTCTCCATCACCTCCTCCTCCATCACATCCTCCTCCATCACCTCCTCCTCCACCTCCTCCTCCATCACCTCCTCCTCCATCACCTCCATCACCTCCTCCTCTATCACCTCCTCCTCCACCACCTCCTCCAACACCTCCTCCTCCACCTCCTCCTCCATCACCTCCTCCTCTATCACCTCCTCCTCCACCTCCTCCTCCATCACCTCCTCCCTCGCATCACCTCCTCCTCCATCACCTCCTCCTCCATCACCTCCTCCTCTATCACCTCCTCCTGCTCCTCCTCCTCCTCCTCCACCTCCTCCTCCATCACCTCCTCCTCCTCCACCTCCTCCATCACCTCCTCCTCCATCACCTCCTCCTCCATCACCTCCTCCTCCGTCACCTCCTCCTCCATCACCTCCTCCTCCATCACCTCCTCCTCCATCACCTCCTCCTCCATCACCTCCTCCTCCATCACCTCCTCCTCCGTCACCTCCTCCTCCATCACCTCCTCCATCACCTCCTCCTCCATCACCTCCTCCTCCATCACCCTCCTCCATCACCTCCTCCTCCATCACCTCCTCCTCCATCACCTCCTCCATCACCTCCTCCTCCATCACCTCCTCCTCCATCACCTCCTCCATCACCTCCTCCTCCATCACCTCCTCCGTCACCTCCTCCTCCATCACCTCCTCCATCACCTCCTCCTCCATCACCTCCTCCTCCGTCACCTCCTCCACCTCCTCCATCACCTCCTCCTCCATCACCTCCTCCATCACCTCCTCCTCCGTCACCTCCTCCTCCATCACCTCCTCCATCACCTCCTCCATCACCTCCTCCTCCATCACCTCCTCCTCCATCACCTCCTCCTCCGTCACCTCCTCCTCCGTCACCTCCTCCACCTCCTCCGTCACCTCCTCCTCCATCACCTCCACCTCCATCACCTCCTCCTCCGTCACCACCTCCTCCTCCGTCACCTCCTCCTCCATCACCTCCTCCTCTTCCATCACCTCCTCCACCTCCTCCGTCACCTCCTCCTCCATCACCTCCTCCTCCATCACCTCCTCCTCCTCCACCTCCTCCTCCATCACCTCCTCCTCCATCACCTCCTCCTCCTTCACCTCCTCCTCCATCACCTCCTCCTCCATCACCTCCTCCTCCATCACCTCCTCCTCCTCCACCTCCTCCTCCATCACCTCCTCCTCCATCACCTCCTCCTCCTTCACCTCCTCCTCCATCACCTCCTCCTCCTCCATCACCTCCTCCTCCATCACCTCCTCCATCACCTCCTCCTCCTCCATCACCTCCTCCTCCATCACCTCCTCCTCTATCACCTCCTCCTCCATCACCTCCTCCTCCTTCACCTCCTCCATCACCTCCTCCTCCTCCATCACCTCCTCCTCCTCCATCACCTCCTCCTCCTCCATCACCTCCTCCTCCTTCACCTCCTCCTCCATCACCTCCTCCTCCTCCATCACCTCCTCCTCCATCACCTCCTCCTCCATCACCTCCTCCTCCATCACCTCCTCCATCACCTCCTCCTCCTACATCACCTCCTCCACCTCCTCCATCACCTCTTCCTCCATCACCTCCTCCTCCTCCATCACCTCCTCCACCTCCTCCATCACCTCCTCCATCACCTCCTCCTCCTCCATCACCTCCTCCACCTCCTCCATCACCTCCTCCATCACCTCCTCCTCCTCCTCCATCACCTCCTCCACCTCCTCCGTCACCTCCTCCTCCTCCTCCATCACCTCCTCCACCTCCTCCGTCACCTCCTCCTCCTCCTCCATCACCTCCTCCTCCATCACCTCCTCCACCTCCTCCTCCATCACCTCCTCCACCTCCTCCTCCATCACCTCCTCCATCACCTCCTCCTCCTCCATCACCTCCTCCATCACCTCCTCCTCCTCCTCCATCACCTCCTCCACCTCCTCCACCTCCTCCATCACCTCCTCCTCCTCCTCCATCACCTCCTCCACCTCCTCCATCACCTCCTCCTCCTCCTCCATCACCTCCTCCATCACCTCCTCCTCCTCCTCCATCACCTCCTCCACCTCCTCCACCTCCTCCATCACCTCCTCCTCCTCCTCCATCACCTCCTCCACCTCCTCCATCACCTCCTCCTCCTCCTCCATCACCTCCTCCACCTCCTCCACCTCCTCCTCCATCACCTCCTCCTCCACCTCCTCCATCACCTACTCCTCCTCCATCACCTCCTCCACCTCCTCCTCCACCTCCTCCATCACCTCCTCCTCCTCCATCACCTCCTCCTCCTCCACCTCCTCCTCCGTCACCTCCTCCTCCACCTCCTCCTCCATCACCTCCTCCTCCATCACCTCCTCCTCTTCCATCACCTCCTCCACCTCCTCCGTCACCTCCTCCTCCTCCACCTCCTCCTCCATCACTGAAACCAAACTAGATGATACAGTAAAAGATCCAGAGATAGACATTGAGAACTACTCAATCGTCAGAAATGATAGGAACCAGTATGGAGGTGGTGTCTGTGTAACGGAGGTACCGCAGTATATCCACAGTCACGGGTACAAGTAGTGACGTGGCTGTGGATGGTAAGCGGTACTGCAAGTAAACTCACTCCCCAGAGGCATCCAGACCCGGAAGCAAGCAGTGAATTCACTTCTTGCTTAGTGGTCTGTGATGCCGCCCGCGACGCCGGCGTCCGGGGTTCAACTCCCACTCAGGGCGATCCCTTAACAGGGGTCGAATCTACTTAACACAACGCAGACAAGATCACACCGGCTACATGTGGTGCCGTGACCCGGATGCCCTGGGTGGTGTGAGTTTAGTGGGGTGAGTGTAACGGAGGTACCGCAGTATATCCACAGTCACGGGTACAAGTAGTGACGTGGCTGTGGATGGTAAGCGGTACTGCAAGTAAACTCACTCCCCAGAGGCATCCAGACCCGGAAGCAAGCAGTGAATTCACTTCTTGCTTAGTGGTCTGTGATGCCGCCCGCGACGCCGGCGTCCGGGGTTCAACTCCCACTCAGGGCGATCCCTTAACAGGGGTCGAATCGACTTAAAACACAACGCAGACAAGATCACACCGGCTACATCTGCATGCACATACACAAAGATACCAAATTCATTAACCGTACTGACCTAAAGCATGAGACAATTGAAACTGTATGGGTTGGGTTGAAATTCTATTCAAACGGGCTAAATCTGTACTAGTCGGCACAATCTACAGACCGCCAGAACAGAGTGGCTTTTATGATACACTGGATGGGTGCTTAGCTGGAGTTGAGGATGTAGAAAAAAATCTTATTGGGGACTGGAACATGGATACGTAAGGAAGCACCCGTTTCCAAGGCCTTCAGTAGGTTTTGTGATCTGCACAGTTCCAACCAGCTAATCACCCAACCCACAAGGGTATGTGATTCAACACAAACCACCATTGATCTCATTCTGACCTCTGACAAGTCCATGAGCTCCAATAAAGGGGTTATAGCATGCGGGTTAAGCGATCATTATATGATATTCTGTACCCGCAAAAAGCTAAAACAAAAGGCCGGCTGTCACAAAACAGTCACATCTAGGGACCTCAAAACCTACTCTAGAGAGGCCTTTAACCAAGAACTGGGGAGCATGGACTGGTCAGATGAGCTCAGTGGTACACAGGTTGAAGAAACATGGCTTGGATTCAAAACCAAATTCACAACAGTACTTAACAACATGGCCCCCCTAAGAACCACCAGGGTTAAAAATCGCGCTGAGCCATGGATGCACTCTGAAATACTGACCGCTATGAAAACCAGAGAAAAAAAATGCTCTGAACTTCATAAAAGTCAGACAAAGCTTGCCAAAAGCTCAAACAGTGAACTCCAAGCCCACGTGGTTGAACTCAAAATACGTGATTTTTATTTTTTTTTACTTTAAAAAAAAAAGTTTGAACACTGGGTATCGGATCGGTATCGGCCGATACCCAAACCCAGGTATCCGTATCGGGACTGAAAAAGTCGGATCGTTGCATCCCTAGTACCAAAGCACCTCAAAGGCACTTAAAACAAGATTACAAACATCTCAAAACAAACTGGTCAGACTACTGCTTGACCTTACTCCTAGAACCCACCTCACCCCTGCCCACTTTGACAACCTAGGATGGCTTAGAGTAGACGACAGAGTACAGCAACTTGCAATGGGCCTGGTCTACAAGATACACTACACCACTAAGGTACCCATGTACATGTCGAAATACTTCCCAAAGGTCAGTGAATACCACGACCACAACACCAGAGGGAGTTCCACAAAGCATGTTCAACCCAGATTCGGCTCAAACAAGGGACTAAATACGTAATGCCACATCAATGTAGGGGAGACACAGGAGAGACGGTTCTTTATTGAGACAGTAGGAAGGCTGAGAGGGAGACAGAGTAGAGACACAGGATAGAAGGTTCTTTATAGAATACAGAGAAATACAGAAAGAGACAGAGATAGTTAAAAGGAGAGAGAAAAGAGAGAGAGAGAGAATTTTAATTTAATTTTATTAGGGATCCCCATTAGCTGGTGCGATAGCAACCAGCTAGTCTTCCTGGGGTCCACACACAAAAAAACATACAAAAACAATCACTATTGCAAAAACAAAATGATTAAAAGTCAGTACACACAATGCATAATGAAACTACTGTAACAATTAAGATAGCTAAAATTACATTAGTGTAAAACAAAAACAAAAAAATTACTTTACAGTGTTAAAAACTATTTAAAAACTATTTAAGATTCTTTTTAAAAGTGAATCTACTGTAAATGCAGCAGAGGTTCCGAGAGAGAAAGAGACACGAATACATGAGGGAGCAATGGGTTAACTGAATAATTAATTTTAACAGGGGTGAAAGTGATCCACTCAATAATGAATCGGGGCTTTAAACCGGCGTGAGCAGCGCGTGGCATGAATCTTTCATCCCATCTCATCGCCAGGCTCACGCGAGCGCCGCTACCTCATGAAAGCAACGCTCTGTACCGGAGAGCGAGATTTGATTTGATTTGATTTGATTTGATTACGGATCATCCCCCATTAGCTGGTGCCATAGCAACCAGCTAGTCGTCCTCGGGTCCACACAAAAAAAACATACAAAAACAATTATTATTGCAAAACAAAAAATTATTAAAAGTCAGTACTCAACACACAATGCGTAATGAAACTAACAATTAAGATGGCTAAAATTACATGCGAGCACAGAAACAGATAACAAAAAAAAGCAAAACAAAATACTTTACAGTGTTAAATACAATTTAAGATTATTTTTAAAAAGTGAATCTACTGTAAATGCAGCAGAGGTTTTGAGGCAGGTTATTCCAAAGAGTTAATGCTCTAAAAATAAAATATCTCCTTAAGGCGTTGGTTTTTGGCATCGACACACTCAC
>NC_140167.1:4496813-4499313 GCF_963971535.1 Notolepis coatsorum | reverse complement strand
GCTCTCTCTCTCTCCTTATGTCTCTCTCCTTATGTTGTCTTGCTCTCTGTCTCTCTCCTTATGTCGTCTTGCTCTCTCTCTCTCCTTATGTCTCTCTCCTTATGTTGTCTTGCTCTCTGTCTCTCTCCTTATGTCGTCTTGCTCTCTCTCTCTCCTTATGTCGTCTTGCTCTCTCTCTCTCCTTATGTTGTCTTGCTCTCTCTCTCTCTCCTTATGTCGTCTTGCTCTCTGTCTCTCTCCTTATGTCTCTCTCCTTATGTCGTCTTGCTCTCTCTCTCTCTCCTTATGTCTCTCTCCTATGTCTCTCTCCTTATGTCGTCTTGCTCTCTGTCTCTCTCTCACTTTGTCCTTTCATTCTGTGTCTTCTCGTTCTTAACTCATCAGCGCCGGAGCTTAATCCGCGAGATGGCTCTAAAACGCCACCGCTTTAATCAATGGGGGGGACTGTGAGATTTGCGAGTGCTTAAAATATATCTTAAATTATAGCTATGGGTCTAATACACCCGTCGATTATCAGTGAATTGCTTCCAGTCAACATGTACAAAACGGATTGTTTTTCATCTGTACATTTCCGTTTTATACCGTTTTGAATACGAGTATAGTTTTGGTGATTTCTAGTAATCCCAGGAAAAGACGCGATAATAGCCCTTTAGTGGAATACACAAAACTCTTTGTCATTTTTTCGCCTGATTATCTAATCATCCTGAAATCACGCTAGACCATAATTATTATCCTTCCTCGTGCAAGCATGCAATGTGGCTTAGACCGGCACGCCCCCCCCCCCCCCCCCCCCCCCCTCCTGCCACCAACAGCACACAGCCACACATATACACACAGAGACAGCATCGATCGGGGTAGAAATTTATATCAGATCAACGATCAAATGTATATATAGTGTTCTTACCTTGTATTTGATGTAATGCAAAGAAATAATCCAATTATCTGATCGCCATTCCAAATACTGCTCGTGGAGGTCCGTACCACATACCGACCGTTACACACTGACGGGCGGGCGGGGTACTGTTGGCATGCATCGTTGTGAGGCCTACCTCGCCTGAGTATTTAAACCCCGCCCGCACGGCTTGGATCGTCCCAGAACAGAAACTACACCATTCCCAATGGGTGCAATACCAGCTGGAAGGCGTAGGCGGCGGTATTTGCCCTTTTGCGAGCTCAGACCATTCCCAACGATAAACATCAGGCCGGATGGATGAAATGAATGGATATCGCTAATAAAAGAAATGACGATTAAAACCTGACTATACTCGGGTCTGGCGCTGAACGGTCGGCGAGTTAACCCGACTATCATCGTGACTGGCGCTGAATGAGTTAATACTACTATTATTATTATTATTATTATTATTATTATTATTATTATTATTAATAAGGTGCTATAGATAATATGTAGAGTTATAATCTTTATTATTAAAAAAATCTGTAAAAATACATCCACAGAGCTTGTAGAAAGGTGCAGAATAAAAGTATTGCTTTTCCCAAAACAAATATTGATTAATGCATTTATCATTTAAGGTTTTTGCGGGTCCAAAATGAATGTTGTTGTTGACATGTGACAAGGGGCGACAGTGGCTCAGGAGGTAGAGCAGTCGTCTGTAATCCGAAGGGTGCCGGGTTCGATTCCCGCTCCTCCCGGCAGCGTGTCGAAGTGTCCTTGAGCAAGACACTTAACCCCTAATTGCTCCCGATGAGCAGGTCGGCACCTTGCGTGGTCGCCTCCGCCGTCGTTGTGTGAATGTGTGAGTGAACGGGTCAAATGTGAGGAACAAAATGTAAAGCGCTTTGGATAAAAGCTGTTATATAAATGCACCATTTACCATTTACATGTGTTTACATGTATCCTCTCCCTACTTCCCATTTGCCTCGTGGAATGCACCTGATAAATGACATGCTGGTGCTCTAGGGTGACATCTAGTGGCTGAATGTTATGTATACAGTTATCTCCTCTCTCTCGTCTCTCCTCATGTATATCCTTTTCATCTTCCTCCTGCTCCAGCTCTCACCTTGAGATCTGCCCCCTCCTCCCCCCCCTCCTCCTCCTCACCATCTGCCTCCCCTCCTCCTGACTCCACCCCCTATCTCTTTCTTTCTCTCTATATTTCTGTTCTTCCCCTCTGTCTCTGTCTCTCTGATTCCAGCACTCTCTCTCTCTCTCTACGTACCTCTCAGTTTCTTTTGTATTCATTCTGTGTGTACAATGTGTACAGAGCAGTATTTAGAGGAGATCAGTACAAAATACGTGGGGTGGGGATAGGTGACCTTGCTCAAGGGCACGTTGGCACTAGTATTGGGCACCGCTGGTACTGAGGCTTGAACCAGCAACCATTGGATTACTGGGCCTTCTCACAAACCACTTGGCAAACCCTGGACACTGATGCAAAGCGAAGCAGCCTATTCTCAGGCCTCCAAATTAAGACTGAAACCATCACAGTCAGGACAGACAGCTGAAACCATCACAGTCAGGACAGACAGCTGAAACATCACA
>NC_140167.1:4376813-4491813 GCF_963971535.1 Notolepis coatsorum | reverse complement strand
CTATGGCGTCCTCCGTGGACCTGTTGGGGCGATATGCAAATTGCAGAGGGTCCAGGTTGATGGGGAGGGAGGAACAGATGTAGCCCTTCACTAGCTTCTCAAAGCACTTCATGGCTATGGAGGTGAGGGCTACAGGGCGGTAGTCGTTGAGGCAAGCGGGCGTAGATTTTTTGGGTACAGGGATGATGGTGGACTTCTTCAGACAGGTGGGGATGACGGCCTGTTCCAAGGACAGGTTGAAGATGTCAGTGAATACCGGGGCCAGTTGGTCGGCACAGACTTTTAGGACGCGGCCGGGGATGCCGTCCGGTCCTGCTGCCTTCCTGATATCCACTTTTTTAAAGATCCGTCTCACCTCATGCTCTGTTACCCTGAACACTGAGTCTCCATCAGCAGACCCCCCCCCCCCCATTGCCGTGGTTTGTAGGCTGGTGTTGTTATTCACAGCCTCAAACCTCGCATAGAAGGAGTTGAGATCATTTGCTAAGGAGATGTCACTGTTCAGTTTGAGGGGGGTTCCTTTGTAGTCTGTCATTGTTCTGAGGCCCTGCCACATGCCTCTAGAGTCAGCCTGTTCAAACTGAAGTTCAACTTTATCCCTGTAACGCCGTTTTGCCTCTATTACTGCTCTCCTGACGTTGTATCTTGCCATCTTGTGTTCTTCCATGTTGCCTGTCACCAGCCCGGTGTTGTATGCTGATGTGCGCACTTTCAGAGCCTCACGGACGGATTTGTCTACCCAGGGCTTTTGATTTGGGTAGATATTAATTTTGGTGGTGGGGATTATTACTTCTACCTGAGTACAGACATAGTCAATCACCGTTTCGGTGTATTCGTTAATATTGGCTGTGTTATCACGGAATACACTCCATTCTGTGCTTCCCAGCACTGCTTGGAGTGACTCCACTGACGTCACGGCCCAACGCTTAACCTCTCGCGAGACCACCGGCGTTCGCTTGAGACTCTGTTTGTACTTAGGCAAAAGAAAAATTGCGGCGTGATCGCTTTTACCGAATGGACTAAGAGCCTGTGACTTGTACCCATTCTTAAATTGCGAGTATACATGGTCTAATATGTTCTCGCCTCTGGTGGGACAGGTCACATGCTGATAGAAGACTACTACTATAACTACTACTATAACTACTAATAGTAATACTACTACAACAACTACTATAACTACCACTATAGCTACTAATCCTACTACTATTACTAATACAACAAATGTGCGTGTGTGTGTTTGCATTAGCCGATTCCCGCCTATTCTCGGTCCTTGCCCCACAATGGTGGAACGAACTAACCACCACAATTAGGACAGCCGGAACCTGAGCAATCATTTGTCGTCGACTAAAGACGCACTTCTTCAATCAATATCTGAAAAAGAAAATATATATAATAACCTTCTTCTTACTGTCATGCACTCTTCCTAATAATAATAATAATAATAATAATAATAATAATAATAATAATAATAATAATACTAACATACACTCAACAATATAGCACTCAAGTCTTAACACATTGATGAACATTGTTACTCAGCTAATAGAGTTGTACCCTTCCTACTGACTTGTCGTACAGAACTTGTAAGTCGCTTTGGATAAAAGCGTTCAGCTAAATGACTAAATGTAAATTACAGTATTATGTTCTCCTTCCTGTGTCCCCAGGGTTCTGTGAGGAGTCCCAGCGGGGAGCCTTCTCCTCCCGCCTCCTTCCTCCTCCCCTCGGGTCAGAAACCAGAGGCCGTGGTTCACGCCATGAAGGTAATGTACTGTAGGTCCGGCCGCGCCTTGCCCACATCGTGCCCCACCTTGTCCCGCCTTGTCCTGCCTTTTCCCGCCTTGCCCCGCCTTGCCCCGCCTTGCCCTGCCTTGTCCCGCCTTGTCCCGCCTTGCCCCGCCTTGTCCTGCCTTGTCCCGCCTTGTCCCGCCTTGCCCCGCCTTGTCCCGCCTTGTCCCGCCTTGTCCCGCCTTGCCCCGCCTTGCCCCGCCTTGTCCTGCCTTGCCCCGCCTTGTCCCGCCTTGCCCCGCCTTGTCCTGCCTTGCCCCGCCTTGTCCCGCCTTGCCCCGCCTTGCCCCGCCTTGTCTCGCCTTGTCCCACCATGTCCAGCCTTGTCCCGCCTTGTCCAGCCTTGTCTTGCCTTGTCCCACCTTGCCCCGCCTTGTCCAGCCTTGTCTTGCCTTGTCCCGCCTTGCCCCGCCTTGTCCAGCCTTGTCTTGCCTTGTCCCGCCTTGTCCAGCCTTGCCCCGCCTTGCCCCGCCTTGTCCCGCCTTGCCCCGCCTTGCCCCGCCTTGTCTCGCCTTGCCCCGCCTTGTCCTGCCTTGCCCCGCCGTGTCCCGCCTTGCCCCGCCTTGTCTCGCCTTGTCCCACCTTGTCCAGCCTTGTCCCGCCTTGTCCAGCCTTGTCTTGCCTTGTCCCGCCTTGCCCCGCCTTGTCCCACCTTGTCCAGCCTTGTCTTGCCTTGTCCCGCCTTGTCCCGCCTTGTCCCGCCTTGCCCCGCCTTGCCCCGCCTTGTCTCGCCTTGTCCCACCTTGTCCAGCCTTGTCCAGCCTTGTCTTGCCTTGTCCCGCCTTGCCCCGCCTTGTCCAGCCTTGTCTTGCCTTGTCCCACCTTGTCCAGCCTTGCCCCGCCTTGCCCCGCCTTGTCCCGCCTTGCCCAGCCTTGCCCCGCCTTGTCTCGCCTTGCCCCGCCTTGCCCCGCCTTGTCTTGCCTTGTCCCGCCTTGTCCAGCCTTGTCTTGCCTTGTCCCGCCTTGTCCAGCCTTGTCTTGCCTTGTCCCGCCTTGTCCCGCCTTGCCCCGCCTTGCCCTGTGGTAGTGAAATGTTAACCTTCTGTAGTTGATAGTGAAAGGGTTCAAATGTGTCAAATAATGTTTGTTGACAAACAGCCTTTGAGAATCATGGTCGTTGATGGTCATTTCAGTTTTACCATGGTGTTGGCCATTGTATAAATCATTTGTGTAAATGTGTGTGTGTGCGTGTGTGTGTGCAGGTGCTGGAGGTGCACGAGCAGCTGGACAGGCACCAGGCCCCAGAGGACTACGAGGAGGACCTCAGTGAGAAGGAGAAGGCCATCGTCAGGGAGATGTGCAACGTGAGTCAGAGAGCCGTCCTGTAACCTGTGTGACGACCCCATGTGTCTATCCTGGTATTCAGTGTCCTTGAGCTACTACTGTTACTACCAGGGGCGGATTTAGGATTGTAGGAGATCCGGGGCTTATGGTGCGTTCACGTCAGGTGGGAAGAAGCGGACGAACCAGATGACATCTCGTTGCTACAACTAGGAAGCATTCACGCGTTGAACTCGAGGAAACGCCCACATCCAAGATGGCGATCTTAGCCTACTGTTAGCCTACTGCTAACCTATTGCTACAAGTCGTTAGCAAGTTACTTTAAAATCAACTGTAGACGAACAGCAGCAAGTATAGCTCGTTTTTCATATGAAGAGTACAGCAGTATGATTGTATTATTCTGATTATGTGATCAAAGTGATCATTTTGATTTGTATTTACCTTGTATTGCCGACATCGCCGTCAAGCTTGCTGCCATGATGGTTGATACTTCCGCATTTCGGGACGCGAAGTGGGAGATATCGGGGTATATAAAAAACTCCCATATGACCTAGTAGGAATTACCACTAGGAGGCTGACGTGAATGGCTTTTCCCAGTCGGAAGCTGGTTCTTCCGCTTCTTCCCACCTGACGTGAACGCACCATTAGCCCAGATAGGATAGATAGATTTTTTTTACTTCGACACCACAATGTTTTACTTATACCACCACCTTGAAAGTGTTAATATGCATCTTTGTTTACGGTTTGATTATCACTGATACAAAGTAAAATAGTGCAGTGCAATAAAATAGTTAGTAAAATAGAATAAATAAATAATGCAATAGTGCATTGCAATAAAATTGTTATCATTGTATTTTTTCGGGAGGCCGGTAAGGAGTGCATTACAGTAGTCGAGTCGGCTTGAGATAAAGGCATGGATCTGGTTTTCAGCGTCCTTTTGATTTATAAATGGCCGTACTTTAGCTATGTTTCTAAGGTGGAAGAATTAAGTTTTTGTCAACTTGTTGATTGTGATTTAAAGCTTAGGTCTGAGTCTACCATAACACCAAGACTTAACTCACTCAAATACAGTTAGCAGCTAGATAGACTACAGATGGAAATTAGCTTCTGCTAAATCTGGTGCAAACATATTTTCATGTAACAATGATGAATTGTCAAAAAAAAAAAAAAAAAAAATTGAAAATAGATTCGGGGCTTTTCAGAAAACATTCAGGGCTTGAGCCCAAGTAGCCACCCCCTAGCCCCGCCCCTGGTTACTACTCTTACTACTACTAATATTACTACTCTTACTACTATTACTATTACAGCTACTACTAATAGTACTACTATTACTACTACTACTATTACTACTACTATTACTATTACTATTACTATTACTACTACTACTATTACTATTACTACTACTATTATTAATAATCTTACTACTACTATTACTACTAATATTACTACTATTACTAGTTTTAGTACTACTACTCTTACTACTACTGTGGACCTTCCGTTATGTTAGGTTAGCGTTTAGAGGCTACGTTGTCCCTTTAACCTTGACCCTTACCACTGTGACTTTTTAACACCAAGCCCAGGGACAACGGTTTAAAATGAGCTTTGGCTACAACACTGCCTCACACATTTACAGTGATGTTCATTAATGTGTGCTGTCCCTGTTCAAATAATGTCTAAACTGAAACTGAAATAAGAACAATAAATATGAGATATGATGATGATGATGATGATGATGATGGCCCAAGGTCACTCTCCCCAGAGAGGGCGGGACATCATTCATTATGACTCAACTCTGCTCCCATCAAATTGAGAGAGAGAGAGAGAGAGTGAGAGAGAGATAGACAGAGACAGAGAGAGAGAGATAGACAGAGACACAGAGAGAGAGAGATAGAGAGAGAGAGAGAGAGAGAGAGAGAGAGAGAGAGAGAGAGACAGAGAGAGAGAGAGAGACAGAGACAGAGAGAGAGAGTCTAAGTCTAAACTGAAACTGAAATAAGAACAATAAATATGAGATATGATGATGAAGATGATGATGATGATGATGGCCCAAGGTCACTCTCCCCAGAGGGGGCGGGACATCATTCATTATGACTCAACTCTGCTCCCGTCCAATCGGAGAGAGAGCAGCTGAACGTTAGCGTATATATATCGAGCGGCTAACCGTGGGAAACTCCCTGCTGTAATGGAGACGGGCGGCTCCTCCTCCTCTGTCGCGCCCGCCGCTGCTAACGTCGTATCGTAGCCCATAATACCTGTAACACAACTGTGTATGTAACTATACCAGCCGCGGACAAGGGGCCAGTGTTATCCTAACGGTGACCCCCCGGGCCACTCACTCAGCGGCCGGTACATCAGAGGGCAAGCTATGGAAGCACAATACGCACCATTCACAACGCACTGTGTGTCGATACGCCCCCCCCCCCCCCCCTATTAACGAGGGTCAGATACGCAGGTCACGCGCGGGTCACACCGATGCTTAAAGTAATGATCTCTAACATTTTCATAGAGATAAATATCTATTTTTCCACTCTCTGTCGCTAACTTAATTATAATCAGTTAATTGTATTGTTTACACTGGTTATGGTAAATGGCTGCTTTTTTATATAGCAGCTTTTATCCAAAGCGCTTTACAATTTTGTTCCTCACATTTGACCCACTCACTCACACATTCACTCACCGACGGCGGAGGCAATCATCGGGAGCAGTTAGGGGTTAAGTGTCTTGCTCAAGGACACATCGACACGCTGCCCAGGAGGAGCGGGAATCAAACCGGGAACCTCCGGATTACCAGACGACTGCTCTACCTCCCGAGCCACTGTCACCCCTTGGTTCTTTTTTCCTCATCTTTTTTATATTTAGATCACATTTTATGGCCTATATATATATCTTTCTACTAAACCATCACCCTGCCCATACCTGTACCCCCCCCCCCCCTCCCCCACGCTGCTATGACGCCCAAATGTCCCCCAGGGGGATCAATAAAGGATCTTATCTTATGTTATAACTGATATAACACAATAGATTCTACCTATGCTAGGGCTGGCCACAAATGATTGCTGTGTTTCCCCCCGAGAATTGCTCGTTACTCACAAATGATGATGAAAAGAAAAGTCCAAATCGGCCGATACAGTCTGCTGATATATCAATTCATCCCTAATAATGGCATTATCTGACATTGTCTTTCTTCTCCTCTCTCCTCTGTTCCCCTGCTCTCATCTCCTCCCCCTCTCCTCTCCTCCCTTCTCCACTCCTCTCCCCTCCTCCCCTCTCCTATCCTCTCCTCCCCACTCCTTTCCTCTCCACTCCTCCTCTCCTCTCCTCTCCTCTCCTCTCCTCTCCTCTCCTCCCCTCCCCTCCTCTCCTCTCCTCCCCTCCTCTCCTCCCCTCCCCTCTCCTCTCCTCTCCTCTCCTCTCCTCTCCTCTCCCCTCCCTCCCCTCTCCTCTCCTCTCCTCTCCTCTCCTCTCCTCTCCTCTCCTCTCCTCTCCTCTCCTCTCCTCTCCTCTCCTCTCCTCTCCTCTCCTCTCCTCTCCTCTCCTCTCCTCTCCTCTCCTCTCCTCTCCTCTCCTCTCCTCTCCTCTCCTCTCCTCTCCTCTCCTCTCCTCTCCTCTCCTCTCCTCTCCTCTCCTCTCCTCTCCTCTCCTCTCCTCTCCTCTCCTCTCCTCTCCTCTCCTCTCCTCTCCTCCCCTCCCCTCCCCTCCCCTCCCCTCCCCTCCCCTCCCCTCCCCTCCCCTCCCCTCCCCTCCCCTCCCCTCCCCTCTCCTCTCCTCTCCTCCCCTCCCCTCCCCTCCCCTCCCCTCCCCTCCCCTCCCCTCCCCTCTCCTCTCCTCTCCTCTCCTCTCCTCTCCTCTCCTCTCCTCTCCTCTCCTCTCCTCTCCTCTCCTCTCCTCCCCTCCCCTCCCCTCCCCTCCCCTCCCCTCTCCTCTCCTCTCCTCTCCTCTCCTCCCCTCCCCTCCCCTCCCCTCTCCTCTCCTCTCCTCTCCTCTCCTCTCCTCCCCTCTCCTCTCCTACCCTCCCCTCTCCTCTCTTCCCCTCCCCTCCTCTCATCTCCCCTCCCCTCTCCTCTCCCCTCCCCTCCCCTCCTCCCCTCCCCTCTCCTCTCCTCTCCTCTCCTCTCCTCTCCTCTCCTCTCCTCTCCTCTCCTCCCCTCCCCTCCCCTCTCCTCTCCTCTCCTCCCCTCTCCTCCCCTCCCCTCTCCTCCCCTCTCCTCTCCTCTCCTCCTCTCCCAGGTGGTTTGGAGAAAGCTGGGTGATGCCGCGGGCTCCAAGCCCTCCATCCGGCAGCACCTGTCAGGCAACCAGTACAAAGCGCCTTTGTAACAAAAAACGGATAACAACGACCGCATCAACCCGCCCTCTCCACCAGGGGGCACCGCCGCAGAGAAAAACACTGTGCAGAGTAACCTGGCGGTCCGGTGCTCCTGTGACCCACGCGCTCCCCTACTATATACGGTATAACCCCCGCCCTCCTCGATGGGGATCCGGTTCCTCTCGACGGACAATAGCTTCCGAAACACCGACACCGTGGACAAGACGCCGACGAGTCTCCGATTCCGAAGAGTCCGAAACTGTCCGAAGGATAACGTTGTCGTGGCCTCGGGAGAAGATCTCTAGTGTCTCGTGTTCTACAGCCGTTCACACGGCGGGCGGACTTGACCGACGCGACTGTAACGCGTAGATGTCAAAACAGACCATGACTGTGTTTTAGTTTTTTTTATGTCTATATTGAGCTGCTATAACGCCACCCCTAAAAACACAACGCAGAGACACTTCTGCTAACTCTAACTGTGATCCAGCGAGAGAAGAGAAGCATTCGCTAAAAAAAAGCAAAGCAAAGCATCGCATCTCCCTCCACGAAGAAGTCATCACAGAACCGGACAGAACCGGACCGGACCGGACCGGGCTGTTGCCAACGTTCACCTAGCGACTGTTGGAAGATCGCCTGCCCCGTGTCCGCGGCAAGGAAAACTACGAAGGAGAAGGAAGGGTCATCACGTCAGAATACCGGCATTATATAACAAGGAAACTATAAAAGCAAAGGAAGGGTCGTCCCGTCAGAACACCGGCCGTTCGACGCTCCGCTTGGTGCCAGACTTTGGTGTCAGTTAGTGCCATCTAGTGGTAAGGTAAAAGTACTGTATTACAACACTATTGAAGCCTCAGGATTCAAATTCAAAACATACCAGCTATCTGAAGCGATAATATCAAACGTTAGCTAGTTAACAATGTAACAAATTGCAGATGATTCTGACATCCGAGGTAATAACTACTAGGAGACGGTTGATCCCGTTCAACTCGACGTCGGCAGAAATGAACGTTTGGTTTCCCACACTTGGCACCAACGTGCGTTCTTCTCGCGCTCCACAGTGATGTGACGAGTCGACCCTTCCTTCTTTTATAGTCACCTTGTGCCATCCGTCGCTCGACAGAGCTGTGGGATTATCGTCGCCCCAGGAAAGGGTCTCTACGCTCCACTACACTTAGCCTTTTAAGACGAAAGCAAACCGTGTGTAAACTTAGTGCCCCCCCCACAGGTATTTCCTTTTTTTATGTTCGTTTATAACACAGGGGTCAGCAAACTTTTCGATACGAAGTGCACATTTTTAAATGTTCTTGTTAATCAGTGTGCCATATCAACATTAAGGTTAACCCTTTCACTAACCACACTACAGAAGGTTAACCGTCTGTAGTGTGATAGTAAAGAAGGGTTCACCTTCTGTAGCGTGGCAGTGAAAGGGTTCTGTGTTGTCGCAGTAAAAGGGTTAACCCTTTGGTAGTGTGGCAGGTAACCTGGTTAACATTACAGTAGGTTTAATTAGGACACCTAATCGCCAACAGATCTGTAATTCTATTCCATCCATATAGGCAATAGTCTCAAAATGGCGGTTAACACTCAATGTTTGGCAAACAACAACAACAACAACAACAGACTGAACCTTCTGATTGGCTCTGACCCTGAAATATCCCTGGTATATCAGTCAACCTACCATGAATAACAGGCTGTGCAACTTGCCAATGGCTGTGAAAGAGGTAACTCGGCGTGGCGATGAGAGGACACTTCAACATCTCCAAAAAAAGGCTTACACACTTGCTACTAGCGTGCCATTGGTTGAGAGATACCGCCTGCCACTGGTGGCACTCGTGCCTAAAGGTCGCCGACCCCTGGTTTATAAAAACGCCCATGAATATCACATCCAATATCGTTATTCCTTTGTGTCCCGTCCGATTCGTAGCGTTACATTCGAGTGACCGCTGTGCTGCGACCGACTCCTAGTGACGCTGCATACGTTGTTGTGCACACGTGGTTTATTCAGAATGCAATAGTTGGGTCTGTTAAGACGATGAAATGACAGCTCCGCTTGGGAGGATTTCTGTTTAGAATGTGTCGTGGAATACGTGTATTCAGACCCATGCAACTGTCGGGACAAAACCTCATAACTCCATTTAATTTTTTTTTTTTATATAAATCAACTCCGTAGATCATCCTCCATATGTGTGTGTGGGTTTTACAAACTTTAAACAATGGGAAAGCATTAAACCGATCATCTGTCTAAACCTCCTAATTCTATTCACCCTCAAATCTGTGTCCGTTTTTTTCATCTGCTGAAAAGTTGGGTTTTTGGAGTTATGAGGTTTTGTCCCGACAGCAGCGGTATGTAGGTATATTACAGAATATGCTATTCCAATACTGAGATACACACAATCTGACACACACACACACACACATGCATTTTCCCACCTACTGGGTAGCCACATACACGTACAAATGCCAAGAAATAGGACATACAATTTAATGTTAAACAATCTTCTGATATGACAATCTGTTTATTTAAAAAAGAAAAAAAAACATCTTTAAACCAATATAATTCAAAAAAGGTAATGCAGATGGATTTAAACAAATATAAATCACAACTATCCCTTTAACACATTGAGTGCCACGCCCCTTCCGGGAAGTGACCCCTTCCTTGCCGCCCATTAGACCCATGTAAACGTAGTTGTAGTTTGTAGAGCTAAACCTATATTTTATAGTATAGCTATGGGTCTAATTAACGCCCTCGAGTCTCAGTGAGCTGCTTCTGGTCAACGTGCAAAAAAACTGATAATTTTTTCATCCATACATTTCCGTTTTGAATATGAACATCGTCCGGCCGCTTCTGAGCAATTCCAGGGAAAAGACACGAAAACAGCGTTTTTGTGTAATTCAATAAACACGTTGTCATTTTTCGCCTGATTATCGGATCTTCCTGAAATCAACGATAGATCATCATTATTATCAGATCAACGCAAGCTTTCATATATAATGTCCTTACCTGGTCTCTGAAGTAATGCAAGAAAAAGAATCCAATAATCTCATCGCCATTCCAGTTATCCACGGCGATCCTGTCTCCGACGTTGTTGGGCATTGCACTTCAACGGACGGGCGGGGTCAGCAGTCCAAACCATCCCTACAAGCGTGTGTTTTAGAACCGCCCCCCCCCCCCCCCCCCCCCCCCCACGCCGCAGCTCGGTAGGGAAAATAAACTAACCCTGTTTCTAACGGGGTGCAATAACGCCGGAAGGCGCTAGAGGGCGGTATAAGACCGTCTGCCAGCTCAGACACACTCAGAACAGTATATGCACAAGGTGCCCCCGCTGAATTATGAATGGCAATAGCTAATAAAAGAAATACCGTGACAGAAACGTAGATCTACGTTTATCGGCACTCAACGATCGGGCGACACAGAACCGTAGATCTACGTTTTTGGCAATCAATGTGTTAAGAGAAAGAGCGGGGAAAAAAAGATGACGCGGATGGATTTAAACAAATACAAATCACAACTATCCCTTTTAACCCTTTCACTGCCACACGACAGAAGGTTAACCCTTTACTACCACACAACCGACGGCGATGCTCCATCATTAGCATCATTAGCTCCGCATCCGCGGAGCTAATGATGCTAATGATGGAACATCGCCGTCGGTTGTGTGATAGTAAAGGGCTAACCTTCTGTATTGTCACAGTGAAAGGGTTAACCAGCTGTCGTGTGGCAGTGAAAGGGTTAAGAGGGGTGTATCCGGTGACGTGAACACATAGCGACGCCACTATATAGCTCACAGAGACAACCGGGTGCCAGGGCTCCGAGACGCCCCCCCCCCCACACGTCCCCCGACCGACGAAACCCTTGTATAGCCTCTATCTATAGCAATAGTTCTACCAACCCAATATTGTATATTGTTGTACGTGTCGAATATTAACCACCGTCGTCCCTGACGTGGGACAGCTTCAGCTTACATTAAGTCGATTTACAAGTAGAGTTTCAAGTTTCTTTAATATTTGTCATACAGAAGTACAGAATACTTTTATACAAAATGCTTCTTTCTTACTGTTACGCTCCAGAGACTGTGCAAGACAAGATAAGTATGAACAAAAGAAAGCACAGTCTCGACGGAGCGATCAGAGAGGCAGCCGTTCGTTGCAGCGCCATGATCACAGATGAGAGATAGAGGGATGGGCATCGTTTGGATTTGAACGATTCCGGTTCGATTCCGATTCTCCATATCGATTCCTGTTCTAAACGATTCTCGGTTCCGATTCTTTGAGGTGCAAAGGTCAAAACAGGTCACAGCTTATTTCGAAGGGTAATTTCTTTTATTTTTTTTTATTTTTATTTTTTCATACTATTCACATTTTCAGTTGATTTGATACAGTTTAATTTGGTTGCTGTACTGTAACTAGGGTATTAATTAACAAAGTAAAAAGAAAAAGAAAAAATTTTAAGAATCGAAATTAAGAATCGAAATGCAAATATGTTACTTCCGGTTCCAGAGAAGGGGAGAAGGGGAGACATTGTTGGTAGGGTGTAAGTCCTAGGGACTTTGTAGCCATGTTGAACGACACTTGCTGCATTATTCTTTCTCTTTTTTTTATTTGTGCACCGTGTGCTAATTGTGTCATTCAGTCGGTAAGTCGAATTGATTCACATTACCCCTATTCTCATCGGATGAGAGAATGAATGGTTTTCTTTTTCTTTTTTCTTTCACGGTCGAGTGGCTGAGGTTGAAAGGGCTTAATGCAGCAGGTGACTTTGTGATTTGCGAGTCGTGTGTTTTTGACCATAAGCCTGATTTTCTTTTCTTCTTTTTAATGCGTTAGCCTATAAGCTATAGGCTACATGTACAAAACGAGCAGTCATCTTTTAAACAAGAAAAATAAAAGTCTGTGTACCTCAGATGAGGAACCATATGAGTCTGTTTCACGTTTTCAGAGGAATAATGTTTTCAAACTTAATTATCTAAAGATGGTAGTAGGTGTGTGTGTTGTGTTCATTCATAGTTAAAGACAGTAGAGGTTGAGTACTTTATTATCTAAAGATGGTGAGTTAGAGTGTTGTGTTCATTCATAGTTAAAGACAGTAGAGGTTGAGTACTTTATTATCTAAAGATGGTAAGTTAGAGTGTTGTGTTCATTCATAGTTAAAGACAGTAGAGGTTGAGTACTTTATTATCTAAAGATGGTAAGTTAGAGTGTTGTGTTCATTCATAGTTAAAGGCAGTAGAGGTTGAGTACTTTATTATCTAAAGATGGTGAGTTAGAGTGTCGTGTTCATTCATAGTTAAAGACAGTAGAGGTTGAGTACTTTATTATCTAAAGATGGTGAGTTAGAGTGTCGTGTTCATTCATAGTTAAAGACAGTAGAGGTTGAGTACTTTATTATCTAAAGATGGTGAGTTAGAGTGTCGTGTTCATTCATAGTTAAAGACAGTAGAGGTTGAGTACTTTATTATCTAAAGATGGTGAGTTAGAGTGTCGTGTTCATTCATAGTTAAAGACAGTAGAGGTTGAGTACTTTATTATCTAAAGATGGTAAGTTAGAGTGTTGTGTTTGTTCATAGTTAAAGACAGTAGAGGTTGAGTACTTTATTATCTAAAGATGGTGAGTTAGAGTGTTGTGTTCATTCATAGTTAAAGACAGTAGAGGTTGAGTACTTTATTATCTAAAGATGGTGAGTTAGAGTGTTGTGTTCATTCATAGTTAAAGACAGTATAGGTTAAGTACTTTATTATCTAAAGATCGTAAGTTAGAGTGTTGTGTTCATTCATAGTTAAAGACAGTAGAGGTTGAGTACTTTATTATCTAAAGATGGTAAGTTACTGGTGTGTTCATTCATAGTTAAAGACAGTAGAGGTTGAGTACTTTATTATCTAAAGATGGTGAGTTAGAGTGTCGTGTTCATTCATAGTTAAAGACTGATTGATTGATTGATTGATTGATTGATTGAGGTTGAGTACTTTATTATCTAAAGATGGTAAGTTAGAGTGTTGTGTTCATTCATAGTTAAAGACAGTAGAGGTTGAGTACTTTATTATCTAAAGATGGTAAGTTACTGTTGTGTTCATTCATAGTTAAAGACAGTAGAGGCTGAGTACTTTATTATCTAAAGATGGTAAGTTAGAGTGTTGTGTTCATTCATAGTTAAAGACAGTAGAGGTTGAGTACTTTATTATCTACAGATGGTAAGTTAGACTGGTGTGTTCATTCATAGTTAAAGATGGTAGAGGTTGAGTACTTTATTATCTAAAGATGGTAAGTTAGAGTGTTGTGTTCATTCATAGTTAAATACAGTAGAGGTTGAGTACTTTATTATCTAAATATGGTAAGTTAGAGTGTTGTTCATTCATAGGTAAATACAGTAGAGGTTGAGTACTTTATTATCTAAAGATGGTAAGTTAGAGTGTTGTGTTCATTCATAGTTAAAGACAGTAGAGGTTGAGTACTTTATTATCTACAGATGGTAAGTTAGACTGGTGTGTTCATTCATAGATGGTAGAGGTTGAGTACTTTATTATCTAAAGATGGTAAGTTAGAGTGTTGTGTTCATTCATAGTTAAAGACAGTAGAGGTTGAGTACTTTATTATCTAAAGATGGTAAGTTAGAGTGTTGTGTTCATTCATAGTTAAAGACAGTAGAGGTTGAGTACTTTCTAGCGATGCATCACATTCACACTCCAAGTGATTTGGATTGATTTTACAACTACAACTACATGGGAAAATAGTACAATCTCAAAACAGACTTATATGGTTCTTCAGTGCAAGGGTTCAATTTAGATGAGGTGTATTCCTAATTATGTGAAGTAAATTCCGTTGTAATGGAGGACTGCCGACATCAATTGCTTTGTTCGTATCCAGGCATTGGGTTGGTCTTCCAAAAAAAGAGAAAAAAAGAAAACCTTGCCAGAGCAACGTGTTCAGTCCTCAAATTTGACAAAAGTTACCTTTTTTTTCTGCCATCTATTATACATAACTACTGACTTTTTTGTTTTCTTTTAATTTGTTGATTTGAAAGAACAAAAGTGAAAACTGAAAACCAATTTACCTACACGGTTACATTCAAATGCACTGCTTCTTTTGTCACAGAGGATGGACTTAGATCCTGTGTTGAGATTCAGTTGTTAGCCTCTCTTTCCTTGTGAAACACAAGTGTATCATAGCATTATAGCCGGCGCTATGTGTAAATACCTATAATTCTAGATGACCTGCGACTAGCATGCCTTTATATATATTTTTTTCATAAGCTGTACGTAGCTGAAAATGGGCCGATATTTTAGCAATTCACAGGGATATGAAAAATAAATTGAAAAAAAAAATCACTTTTAGATGATTTTGGAAATAAAATTGAAGTATCCATTCTTGCCAACGTGTTTTGTGTGTTTGTGGGTCAGGGACAGAGAGGCACAGTGCATGTTGATTCACGTTTAGTACAGGTACATTTAGCTTTTACTGGCTCGTACATTCAGTACATTTTGTACTTGTACCTTGTGTTTATTTCCATTTCAGGAAACGTTATTGTTGTACTTCACTGCTATAAAGTATAATAGTGAAATATCGACAAAGACGAGTATAGTAGTAGTATAAAGAAATATATAACTTTTTACTCGCTTGTGTATTTGTACGAGATCTGTAAATACTCATTGCTCTCAGGAAAAGGCTTTAACAAAAACTAAACATTTTAAGAAAATGATCCACTGTGACACTGAGGGAATGATCAGTGGTGGAAAGTAACTAAGTAGTTTTACTCAAGTACTGTACTTAAGTACAATTTCGAGCTACTTGTACTTTACGTGAGTATTTTCATTTTACATATACTTTTTTATACAAAATTTCAAAGGAAATAATATTTATTATTGTACTTTTTACTCCACTACATTTATCTGAACACATCAGTTACTAGTTACTTTGAAAAAGATTTTGCATAGAAAACATGTAAATGGTGCATATATATATATATTTTATCCAAAGCACTTTACAATTTTGTTCCTCACATTTTACCCATTCACACACCGACGGCGGAGGCAACGACGCAAGGTGCCAACCTGCTCATCGGGAGCAGTTAGGGGTGAAGTGTCTTGCTCAAGGACACTTCAACACGCTGCTCGGGAATCGAACCGGGAACCTCCGGATTACCAGACGACTGCTCTACCTCCCGAGCCACTTGTCGCCTCTTTGTGCTCATTTCCAGCTGAAGATAGTTATCAACTTCAACAATTTAAATGGGAGTGCCACCCATTTTAAGAATTCTACATTCACTGTAACACCGACTCATCCATTCTACATTCACTGTGACACTGACTCATCCATTCTACATTCACTGTAATACTGACTCATCCATTCTACATTCACTGTAACACTAACTCGTCCATTCTACACTCACTGTAACACTAACTCATCCATTCTACATTCACTGTAATACTGACTCATCCATTCTACATTCACTGTAACACTAACTCGTCCATTCTACACTCACTGTAACACTAACTCATCCATTCTACATTCACTGTAATACTGACTCATCCATTCTACATTCACTGTAACACTAACTCGTCCATTCTACACTCACTGTAACACTAACTCATCCATTCTACATTCACTGTAACACTGACTCATCCATTCTAAATTCACTGTGACACTAACTCATCCATTCTACACTCACTGTAACACTAACTCGTCCATTCTACATTCACTGTGACACTAACTCATCCATTCTACACTCACTGTGACACTAACTCATCCATTCTACATTCACTGTAACACTAACTCATCCATTCTACATTCACTGTAACACTAACTCATCCATTCTTCTACACTCACTGTAACACTAACTCATCCATTCTACATTCACTGTAACACTAACTCATCCATTCTTCTACACTCACTCTAACACTAACTCATCCATTCTACACTCACTGTAACACTAACTCATCCATTCTACATTCACTGTGACACTAACTCATCCATTCTACACTCACTGTGACACTAACTCATCCATTCTACACTCACTGTAACACTAACTCATCCATTCTACACTCACTGTAACATGATGTTACCGTCATAACAATCTATAACACTCTATAAGTCAAAGTCAGCTTTATTGTCACCTCTCGTAATGTGCAAGACATAGAGACATGACATTGCGTTTCCCCCTTCCCACGGTGTATATAAAAACAATCTAATATAAACATAAAGTAACATATAGTACACTATAAACATAAAGTAACACATGGACAGTATACAGGACTATATATACAATGTAGACAAAAAAAAGTGCTACTGTCTACATTGTATATAATAGTCATGTATACTGTCCATATGTTACTTTATGTTTATATTAGATCTTGTTTTTTAACAGGACAGGACCACAGCACCGTTTATAAGCCCTATACCAATGTATGTCCTCGCCAAGCCAGAGCCGCATTCATTGGTAACGCGTTTTCAAATACCGACTGAATCGCCCTGTGGCGCGGGGAAGAACATTTTTGTGAATTCTCTGAACATTTGGAGGCCGGCCCGGCCCTGGTAAACCACTTGGCCTCGCTGTGAGAGAATGTGGCTACAGAGAGAGAGAATGTTAAAAACAGCTGCTAACCAACAGCCACGAAACAACGCTTCGGATCCCTGTATGAATCAGGGTTTTGCGATGTTATCGGTATCCATGCTGCGCTACGACCGTACGTCTGTTCACCTCGTGCGTCCGACGGCCTCCTCTCGAACTAAACTAACTAAATTAATTAAACTAAACTAATTAAAACAAAACTGAGTAAACTAAACAAATAAAAACTAAACCATTTTAAATAATATAATAAAAAAAACTGCTAGTCTCTCTCTTCCGCTAGACTTTGATTGACAGATCAAGAGGGTCAGACCTGAACTTGTATGAGACCCCCCCCCCATATTCTTATCTCCTATCATGAATTGAACATGGGGGGACCCTGATGTAAACAAGACGAAAGTCTTTCTCTGGTCTGCATCCCCTTAACAATTGTGTGTATTGAGCCGTACTGTATTGTACCCATTCTGCAATCTGTTAATAAAGTTTTCAATCAATCAATCAACCCTTTTTTGAGTCGTCCAAATCTTCTGGACGTTTACCCGTCAAACTGACCTCACGTATTTGCGTTTTCATTGGACAATATCTTTTGTGTAGCACTATGAATATGTTAGGCCATTTTATCCTGTGAAAGGATCATGTACCCAGACCAGACCTACTCCTATCCGAGCTCCGGGAGGGTCATCAAGGAGAAGCCACCTATTCTCAGTCCTTGCCCCACAATGGTGGAACGAACTGCCCACCCCAGTTAGGACAGCCGACACCAGTCTCCGATCTTTCACCGTCGACTAAAGACGCACTTCTTCAACCATTATCTGAAATGAAAAGAATAAATGATAAAAATCTAACCCTAACTAACCTTACTGTCATGCACTAATAAACTAACCTACACTGTAGCACTCAACACTTTGATGAACATTGTTACTCAGCTGATAGAGTTGTGCCCTTCCTGATGACTTGTCGTACAGAACGTGTAAGTCACTTTGGATAAAAGCGTTCAGCTAAATGACTAAATGTAAATGTAATGCTTCGTCTGATGGGTCTGATGGGGCTCCACTTCTCACAACATTAACCCTTTCACTACCACACTACAGAAGGTTAACCCTTTCACTACCACACTACAGAAGGTTAACCCTTTCACTACCACACTACAGAAGGTTAACATTTCACTACCACTAGATGGTTAACCCTTTCACTACCACACTACAGGTTAACATTTCACTACCATTAGATGGTTAACCCTTTCACTACCACACTACAGAAGGTTAACCTTTCACTACCACACTACAGAATGTTAACCCTTTCACTACCACACTACAGACGGTTAACCCTTTCACTACCACACTACATACGGTTAACCCTTTCACTACCACACGAGACGGTTAACACTTTCACTACCACACTACATTCGATTCCGCCTGTAGTGTGGTAGTGAAAGAGTTAACCTTCTGTAGTGGGGTTGTGAAAGGGTTAACCCTTTTTCTAATGTGGCAGTGAAAGGGTTATTATTAACCTTCTGTATTGTCGCAGTGAAAGGGTTTAACCCTTTGGTAGCGAAAGGGTTAAAAAAGTGACCCATTTGTGAAATTCCCAGAGCATTCACGACTTCACCAGAAGACTTTTATTGAGGTATCCGACTTCCCCTTTAATAATAATACCACTCGCAGTTACTTCCATAATATTCCAGAAACTCCATGACCAGACCAAGGGGAATCCCAGTGTAGTTGTGTTTTGCACATTACTGGGGGAATCAGCTCATTCATTATGTGTGATTAGATCACCACCTAGTGGTGAACACGCCGCATTGCATTTCTAACGGAACACTCCTAGGAGAGACGGTCGGTCACCTCAAGCTGAAATGATCATGTATTTATTAATTGTTAGTTTTTTTTCTTATAAATATAAAACTAATTTAGGAAAAAACTGTTGGGAGGAGATATGCCTAAATAGCAAAAAAAAAATCATGGCTAGAGAGAGTGTTTATAATTTTAGAGGGACATTAGCTTTAAAACAACCTAAGTGTGAGAGGAGCTTGAGCAGTAATGTGACTGCCTAATACATATATTTTCTCATTTGGATAATTGGATAATATAAAAAACTACCTTTATTTTATTTTTCATTATTTGTTATATTATTTTTATTTGTATTAAATTATAATGTAAAATATTGTAAGGAAGGGGCAGGGCTTGCTACATGTTAGTACTTGCCCCTGTTCCTTCTCGAACACTTATTGTATGGAAATAGTCTATTTACCTTTTTGTTTTTTAAACTTGTTTTATGTTTCTATGTTCGAGACAAATAAAAAATCAAATAAAAAAATCACATACCACAAGGCATGTGGCCTTACAAATGTTGTATAATACTGTATTACCAATATAATATAGTGTAGGATAAATAGTATGATTTAGTTATATTATAATACAATTCAAATAATACAATTATATAGTATAGTATATAGACGTATAATATAGAATAATACATTATATAAATATAGAGATACATGCGTGTGTGTATAAATGAATGAACCTAAATCTGCAATTTAAATGATAGATACACGAAATGTATTTATTTATGTTAATTTAATTGTGTTGATGTTTCCAGTTCTGTAAAACAAGATGGGTTACATTTTGTTTGGTTTGGTAAACATTGCACTTAGTCCACCAGTGTACTGTATGTGTGTAGGGGCAGGTACAATAAGGACTATCAGTGTACTGTATGTGTGTAGGGGCAGGTACAATAAGGACTATCAGTGTACTGTATGTGTGTAGGGGCAGGTACAATAAGGTCCATCAGTGTACTGTATGTGTGTAGGGGCAGGTACAATAAGGTCTATCAGTGTACTGTATGTGTGTAGGGGCGGGTACAATAAGGACTATCAGTACTGTATGTGTGTAGGGGCAGGTACAATAAGGTCCATCAGTGTACTGTATGTATGTAGGGGCAGGTACAATAAGGTCTATCAGTGTAGTGTATGTGTGTAGGGGCAGGTACAATAAGGTCCATCAGTGTACTGTATGTATGTAGGGGCAGGTACAATAAGGTCTATCAGTGTACTGTATGTGTGTAGGGGCAGGTACAATAAGGTCCATCAGTGTACTGTATGTATGTAGGGGCAGGTACAATAAGGTCTATCAGTGTACTGTATGTGTGTAGGGGCAGGTACAATAAGGTCCATCAGTGTACTGTATGTATGTAGGGGCAGGTACAATAAGGTCTATCAGTGTACTGTATGTGTGTAGGGGCAGGTACAATAAGGTCCATCAGTGTACTGTATGTGTGTAGGGGCGGGTACAATAAGGTCTATCAGTGTACTGTATGTGTGTAGGGGCAGGTACAATAAGGTCCATCAGTGTACTGTATGTATGTAGGGGCAGGTACAATAAGGTCTATCAGTGTACTGTATGTGTGTAGGGGCAGGTACAATAAGGTCCATCAGTGTACTGTATGTGTGTAGGGGCAGGTACAATAAGGTCCATCAGTGTACTGTATGTGTGTAGGGGCAGGTACAATAAGGTCTATCAGTACTGTATGTGTGTAGGGGCAGGTACAATAAGGTCGATCAGTGTACTGTATGTGTGTAGGGGCAGGTACAATAAGGTCTATCAGTGTACTGTATGTGTGTAGGGGCAGGTACAATAAGGTCTATCAGTGTACTGTATGTGTGTAGGGGCAGGTACAATAAGGTCTATCAGTGTACTGTATGTGTGTAGGGGCAGGTACAATTAGTCTATCAGTGTACTGTATGTGTTTAGGGGCAGGTACAATAAGGTCTATCAGTGTACTGTATGTGTGTAGGGGCAGGTACAATAAGGTCTATCAGTACTGTATGTGTGCAGGGGCAGGTACAATAAGGTCTATCAGTACTGTATGTGTGTAGGGGCAGGTACAATAAGGTCTATCAGTGTACTGTATGTGTGTAGGGGCAGGTACAATAAGGTCTATCAGTGTACTGTATGTGTTTAGGGCAGGTACAATAAGGTCAGAGGATATGGTGGTGGCAGGGTTGCCACGGACATTGCAAAATGAAATTCAAGGACTTAAGTACTTTTCCAAGCACTATTTTTCATTTTAAAAAGGGCATTTAAAAGGATACTCCCAGAGGCAAACAGAAACGGCTTTCCTTTGAATGATTAGTAGGAAGAAAGTTGTCGAAGCAGTTTTCCTATCAGTCTTATGTTGATTAACTTATAGGCACGCTGCAGCCTCAACCCTGAAATCCCTGTCTGTCACTCAGCCCTCAGATTAATCACTAATAATAGATACGACACTCATCACTGTGACCTTTATGAGACGGCTGATTGGCCTCTCTGACAGAGAGGCGCAATAAACACTGGTATTTCTTCTCTTGCGAATCGCTCCTGTCTTTTGGCACTTTATTATAGTTTGATAAAGTATGATTACCCATATTTATCATATTGTAATATTATTTGGGCCAGTACTTTTCCTACTTCTCTTCATAAATGTTTTATATAGCAAAATAAATTCACAAGGCTTGCCACTATACTTCTAATCGCCTTGAACCATCTGCTCCTCTTTTTAAGCAACTTAAAATACTATCAATCTTTGATATTAATGCATACCAGATATGTATTTTTTTTTATGTTTAACTGCACTTTTAATTTAGATTTATTTCCTATTGTTTCCCATATTTTTTTCACATCAAACTCCAGTATTCATTCATATCCAACAAGGCAATCAAATAATATTCATCGTAATTTCTTCCACACGTTAGGTCAGTTCTATCGCAGTTTATCATTGTCGATCAAGTTGTATGTGTTTAAATGTTATCCTAGCTTTTGTCTACCCTCGTCTTGTCTTATTGTTGTGATTTTACATGCAGTGATTTCTATGCTGTATTTACGATGCTCATCTCTGTATGTACACTCAACGTCTCAACGTGACTGTAAGCGAGGGGAACCTCCGTTGTCTTTTGAGTATAAATAGTCCTTTACTATATCTATATCTGTACATGTCCTACTCTTACTAGTACGCTGCTGGTCAGTAGTCGTACAGCTGGTCATACCGTCTTTATTTATTATACTACAACTCTGTACATACATCTGATTAGCACCACACTCAGTAGTACTCATTTGTATATTTTATATCCAGTTTAATCTCCTGTTCATTGTATATTGCTGTTGCACTTTACTGTTACATAATTTTTAATCTAATCTAATCTAGGTTTGAAATGCAATGAAAAAGGCTTCTAGAAAGCACAAAAGGATTGAACCGGTATGTAATTAGCTATATCTTCGTTTACCGATTATAGTCATTGGATGTGCGAGAGGGGGGCGTGGCTGAGAGGGGGGCGTGGCTGAGATAGGGGGCGTGGCTGCCAGTAGATCCAGGCCTGCGTGCATTAATCATTAATAAACTGTAAACATTCAAAACCTTTATTTAACAAACAAAAGAAAGGTGTGCTGTTACATTAATCATACGTGTAGGTATTCAACTGTAAACATTCAAAAACCTTTATTTAAGAAACAACAGACGGTGGTCCTTCTACGAAGAAAACATCTTCCTCGATAAACCTAAAAGTTAAAACGTTTGAATACAAAAACGATAATGTATTGAAAAACGGTCTATTAAAATGTAGAATGAGAACAAACACTAGTTTACACCCCCCCCCCCCTCAAATTTGAACACCATGAACTCTTAACCAAACGGTTATCAACAAGAGAACCTACCACGTGCAGCTAAGATCGGTCCAATTCACTTTCAAAACTGTTCCACAGACATGAGCCAGTGAACTGCAGTCACAATTTTACATTTAAAATGAGGGTGAATTGACCCACATCGTAACCATGAAAAAAAAAAAAAAAAAAAGAAAAAAAAGGGGGGCGCAACGCACCGTTCTGGACAGCTCTGATTGGCCGCAGCGCAGGAAGAGTTGCCTTCAGAGTGTTGCTTCAACCACACGCGTTATTTTCGCTGCCAAGATGATTGACTCCATGCGTCCCCTTTTGGCCACGTTCACACTGCAAGCAAAAAGTGGCCCAAATCGTATTATTATTATTATAATTTTTATTTTCTTTATAAACTCGGATCCGATCGTTTCACGACAGTGTGAACGGCACAAATCGCACGGAATCTGATCTTTTCAATTGTGATTTGGGCCACTTTCATAATAATGTGGTCCCGAATCAGATACAGGTCTGCTCTTTTTTTGCAAAGCGACCTCAGTCTGAACACGGTCACGTGACTTTTACGTCACTCTAGTCTAGAGATTAACATTTTGTCACCGTTTCTTTAACGCCCGTCTTCTTTATTGTTCACTTTGCGCACGCGGGTCATTTCAGGAGCAGTGACCGGTTCACACCGGAATCTGACATTGGCCACATTTCAAGAATAAAATGTGAACAACCGATTTTTTTTTTTACATATATATCCAGATCTGAGCAATAAATCAGAATTGAGCTGTAAAGGTCTGCAGTGTGAACCCAGCCGCCTCTGGCAGCGCTGGCCCCCTAAAAAAACATCACCTAGTGTTTCACTAAAAAACCTAACACCGGTCACATCAGAGGCATGAGGTGATAGAATGAGGTTAATAATGAGGTTAACACATAAGGTAACACGAGGTAATAGTTAAACAAATAGGAAGCTATAGTTAAACTAGAGAACGATACAAAACAATGGAAACTCGGAATGTGCGTCGGACGTTTAAAAACGGGCCTTCTTCTGGCTTTGCGCTCAGACGTTGAAACGGCTCTGCGGGTCACTCTTTACTCGGTGAGAGTAAAGAGTGCGTTTTCCTCATCGGCGAGATCCGACACGCGCCACAAGACGCGGTGAATCGAGCCGCTTACGCTTTCTGACGTGAGTCTCTCGGGATTTTTATAGTGGGGGGGAGGGGGGGGGGGGGATTCTCTGATACCAATAACCTACAGCCTTGTTGTTGTAATCAGCCTGATGTCGTGTTCGTCAGCATCCGTTCATCTCTACGACGCGCAAGAACCCGAGAAGAACGTGGTGAAATAAACGATTCAGGTATTAATTACACAGAGTGTTTGGAGAGAAAGTACGAGTTTAGCCGTGTGACGGGTAGGGCTGCAACTAATGACTATTTTGGTAGTCGACTAATCTGTCGATAATTTTTTCGATTAGTCGACTAATCGAAAAAAACAATTATATAAAAAAAAAAAAGAAAAAAAATGTTTGCACTACCTATCTTTGTGAAAGTGGCTTCTCAGCTCTGGTCCAGCTGAAGACAGAGCAGAGGAACAGATTGGACATTGAGCACGACCTCAGAGTTGCTTTGAGACTCTTGTCAGGACGAAACAACATCCCCAGTTATCCCATTAGTTCCCCCAAACTTACTGTCGGTCTGTTATGTTAAGTTAAGAAGTCTTCAGCTGGCTGGACCAGAGCTGAGAAGCCACTTTCACAAAGATAGGTGGTGCACAAAAAAAAAATTATAATATATATATATATTTTTTTAATTACTAATTGACGCAACAATTTCTCGTCAAAATTTTTTTTTATAATCGACATCGTCGATTATGTCGACTAATCGTTGCAGCCCTACTGACGGGTGAAACGCAAGACCGTACGGTACCGCGGGCACGAGACCATACTATACCGCCATCCATCCCACATTTCAAAAACCAAAGAACCCGCTCGACCTCGAAGCTGAGACGGCTCACGCACGCACGGAAAAAACAGACCGATCTTGTATCCGTGAGAGAGCGATTAGTGTCTGCCGTCTTTCACTCTATTATTAATAACAAAGAGAATTATGAATAAAGAAAACATTAAAAGATGACCTGAGTAAAACAAACGAAACAAAAAAAAACATATTTACATTTTTTCTTTTTTTGATGACCTGAGCAGGTAGCGAGAGGGAAGAGGGCTGGAAGAGGGAGAACATTCAGTCTCGTGCGCATCGAGACGTGCAGAAGAGACGTGCAGGAGAGACGTGCAGGAGAGACGTGCAAGAGAGACGTGCAGGAGAGACGTGCAGGAGAGACGTGCAGGAGAGACGTGCAGAAGAGACGTGCAGGAGAGAGACGCACAAGGGAGGACGACTTCTGAAAAGACTGGACACGCTTCTCTACTGGACTGCGTTCCAGTTTGATAGTGGGAAAAACTAAGGTAATAATAAATGATAAGATATTACCCGGTGCTTATTGAATATGACAAGTGCTGCCGGTATTAAAAAGATATTTAATAGTAAATGAATGAATCACTTAAAACGTTTCAACACGACACGCTTCTCAAAAGACTCCGAAGACTCACTGTTGTGTTGAAACGTTTAAACCTCATTAAATCATGTGTCTGAAGACGATCCGTGTTAGTAAAGGGGCTATTATTATTAGTAAAGGGGTTATTATTAGTAAAGGGTATGAAGAAGCTCCTTCTGAGATATCATGTGGGAAGGTGTGTCTGGTGAAGAAGGCTGTCAGAACCAACAGAAGAGTCAAAAAATGTCAAGGATGTCGTTTCAGGAGTTGGTCGTACAGCGTCGGTCCCTCTCTGCCTCATCTCATCTCATCTCATCCCCTCTCCTCTCATCTCATCCAGCCGCTCTCATCTCATCTCATCTCATCTCATCTCATCCAGCCGCTCTCATCTCATCTCATCTCATCTCATCTCATCTCATCCAGCCGCTCTCATCTCATCTCATCCAGCCACCCTCATCTCATCTCATCTCATCCAGCCGCTCTCATCTCATCTCATCCAGCCGCTCTCATCTCATCTCATCCAGCCACCCTCATCTCATCTCATCTCATCTCATCCAGCCGCTCTCATCTCATCTCATCCATCCAGCCGCTCTCATCTCATCTCATCTCATCCATCCAGCCGCTCTCATCTCATCTCATCTCATCCAGCCGCTCTCATCTCATCTCATCTCATCTTATCCAGCCGCTCTCATCTCATCTCATCTCATCTCATCCATCCAGCCGCTCTCATCTCATCTCATCTCATCTCATCTCATCTCATCTCATCCATCCAGCCGCTCTCATCTCATCTCATCTCATCCATCCAGCCGCTCTCATCTCATCTCATCCATCCAGCCACCCTCATCTCATCTCATCTCATCTTATCCAGCCGCTCTCATCTCATCTCATCTCATCCATCCAGCCGCTCTCATCTCATCTCATCTCATCTCATCCATCCAGCCGCTCTCATCTCATCTCATCTCATCCATCCAGCCGCCCTCATCTCATCTCATCTCATCCATCCAGCCGCTCTCATCTCATCTCATCTCATCCAGCCGCTCTCATCTCATCTCATCATCCAGCCGCTCTCATCTCATCTCATCTCATCCAGCCGCTCTCATCTCATCTCATCTCATCTCATCTCATCCAGCCGCCCCGACCCATGCCCCCCATGGGGGGCATCCCCGGCAGCAGGGGCGGGGGCACCTGGCCCTGCGCGTTGGGCAGTGGCGGCGGCGGCAGCGGGTACCCCCCGGCGGAGGGGGGGATGATGCCCACCAGGCCGTGCGGGTGCTGCGCCACCAGGCCCATGCGCGCGGAGGGCAGCGGCGGCGGGTAGCCGTGGTTGTAGGCCGGCGGCAGCGGGGGAGGGTAGGAGGCCGAGAGGGGCGGGGGGTTGTGATAGGAGGCCACGGCGGGCGGCAGAGGGGGCGGCGCGGTGGTGGGGTAGGCGTGGGGGTGGTAGCCCAGCGGGGGCCCGGCGTAGGCCTGGGGGGGCATGGCGGGGTAGGAGGAGGGGCCGCACTCCGCCGTCTTCATCATCATGGACTGCAGGCTCTGGAAGCCCTCGCCCGACATGTAGGAGCTGGAGGTGGGGATGCCCATGATGTAGGTGCTGGGGGGCGGGGCCGGCGGCTGCTGGGGGGGCGGCGGAGGGGGCCGGTGGGGCAGGGGCGGGGGCTGCAGGTGGGCGGGGGGCGCGGCGGCGGCGGCGGGAGGGGGGGGCGGGGCGGCCTTGGAGGGGTCCGACGGATCGGAGGAGGAGGAGGGGGGGTCGGGTTCCGCGGGGGGGAGGGGCGCGGCCGGGTAGGAGGGGGGAGGGGCTTTGCGCTCTGCGGGGAGAGAGAAGAGGAAGAGATGGGATACATAAATATAAAACCTCATTATTATCCTAATTATATCTATAACATAACTGTATTCAAATAGAGACAAAGGGGAAAAGAAAAACATATATATATATATATAGAAAAAAAAGAAAAAAAACATAAATAAAAGGTGGATACGTTTAGTACATAAAACTATGAAACATTTGTAACCTTTGCTAAATGATATACTGAATTATGTTTATTTTTTTGTATTTTTTTGTGTGTAAATTATGTAATGTAAAAAAGGGTAGGCAATCATAAGCCTTGGCTTCAGCCTACACCTTTTCGGTAGGGATGCTCGATATTGGCTTTTTTACCGATACCGATATACCGATATTGTTCAACTCTTAATTTTCTATACCGATATCAACCGATACCGATATATGCAGGGTTTCCTCCCCCAAAAAACGAAATAATTTCAGGTAATTAACATGACATATCTCTTGTTGTGGAATTAACACAACATTATGGATACTTTTGACAATAAATAAAATCAGAATTTGTTCTTACTTGCTTGCCTGGGTAAATAAAGATTATAGAAATGTAAAAAAATAAAATAAACTATACCAATATTTTCCGATATCACATTTGAATGCCAATATCGGCCGATAATATTGGACATCCCTACTTTTCGTTCATTTAAATTGTTCCCCTTTTTTAGAGTTCTACTACCACAAAAAAAAAAAAAAAAAAAAAAAAAGTAGGTCAATATCCCTCGTCCCCCTGAGTGTTCACTGCGGGAGGCTGTGTGGGACACTTCCATGTGTCTCGCTACCTCGGGTACATTCTGTCCAGGGCTGAGGTACTGCTGAGAGTCATCTCGCCCTGGTGTTGATGATGTAGCCATTGGTGGGTTTGGTTCCCCCCTCGTCGGGAGTTGCCCAATGGGTAGAAACCCTCCTATTTCATGGCCAGAGACTACTCTCATTGGGGTCTCAGGCCTCTCCGGAGGTCTCTGTCCCGTGTGTGTGGGTGTGGCCTGTTCCTATTGGGTCGGGGACATTCAGGGCCGCTCTCTGATGTTGACCAACTCCTGAGTCCTGACCTCCTTCCCGTACCGTCCACCCTCGGGTTGTGCCTCGCACGTCTGGGGTGAAGTTCGGGGGGTTCAATTTTAAATACTTTTTGGATTTTTTAAAGATTATTATTAAAAACAAAGGTTCGCATGTAGCCTACAACTGAAATGTTCAATTCAATGCTCTTCCTGCAATGAAGAAAGTTCGAACGTCCGTTCGAAAAAACCCTGACGAAGTTCGAAGCCCATAAACAGGCTTCGGGGAAACAGCTCTAGTATAGGGTAATGTTGATACATATCGATTCTGAATATTTATATTTATTAAAACGGTTTCAATACTCATTTCCCGAAATATTGATATTTAATTATTCATAAAAAAATAAAGAAATATATATATTCTTTTTGTATAAGGAAGTTGCGTTGTTCATTTCAATACCTGTAATAGTACAGTAGTCCACACACACACGTGCATTCAGTTAAGTTGGAATATGACTGTAATACAAACAGTTCAGTTTGTCAGGTACATGCAACACAGATTACAGTGTTGACATCTGTCTGCTTGAGAAAATACCATGTTCTGCAATAAAAATTATTGAAGTGAGATGAACAGTTATTTTTAAATGTGTGATCTAAAGATAAACAAAGGGTTTTAAAAGTGTTATATTTATCTTCTCTTATAGTACCAGAGAGAAGCTGAGGAGAATCAACCAGCAACAAAAACAAAATGTATTTATATATATATAAAAAAAAAAAAAATTACATTTTAAGATTCAACCTTTTTCCCTGTGGTATCGAATATCAATACTTTTCAAGGTATCGTATCGAAGTTCGAAATTCCAGTATCGTGACAACACTAGTAGAGGGTACTGACCTGGAGGGGCCGGCGCGGTGGGTAGAGGCGGCATCGGAGGTTCCAGGCGAGGGATCTTGGCGCCCGTGATCTCTGTCCAAACAAAGAGGACGGAGGTGAAACACAACCACATAGAAATGGCAAAGAATGGACCGATCGTACACTTCGGTTCCAACGACAAGTCAATGATTTATATTCCATCTAGCAGCAAAAGAGACTGTGTGCTCAGCTCACCTGAGGTCTTGCTGTCATCTTTTGGGGACGCCTAGATCATCAGAAGATAACAGTCAGGAGCAAATCAGATAACAAGAGAGAACTGATGAAAATATATCACGATATTGATTCCAGAAACCAGGAGCATCCGTTACAACATGTCCATCTCTACTAAACACCATAAAGTCCAAGATGTTTTAAATAAAATAAATAAATGCAACACTCCCAGACATACCCCGCGTGAAGGTAAGGAAAAACTCACTAAAACCTAGCAATAGGAAAAAATGCACCACAGGCAATGTGGAGGAGAGAAACCATAGAAGGGCCGTTCAACGTCATGCAGCCATTTAACACAAAAGGATGACCCTCATGCATTGCAAATAGTATCAATTAGTAGATAGTATCAATGAGAGTATCAATAATACACCTGAGTGGAGTCTAGTAAAAAAGAAAGAAAAGTTAAATCCCCCCCCCCCTCTAAAACGTTAATCGTGCGCTAAAAAAAATAGTGGCGTTAACAGAATTGTGCGTTAATGACATTAATAACTTTGACAGCCTTAGTTACAACCCGTCCGTCTCCACTGGACCTCCCATGGTGCATCACTCTCACCTGGGGGGGTCTCTTGGGGGCTTGTCTGGGAGGGCTGGTCTGGGGCGAGGGCTTCTTGACCAGCGGGGGGGCCGGGGGAGGAGGGGGCAGCAGGGTGGGGGTGGTGGGCAGCTGGACCTGCGGGGGGCTCGGGGTGGCGGACGACGAGGGGGCTTTCTCCCCCGCCCCTCCCGCCACTGCTGGCCCCGCCCCCTGGGGCATCTGCTGCTTGCCCTGGGAGTACAGGTCCAGGATCTGATGGCAGATATCTGTAGGGAGCGGGTGGAGATGAACAGTGAACAGTTAAACTGACCCTGGAGCAGCTGCTAGACCAGGGGTCTCAAACTCAATGTACCTGGGGGCCGCTGGAGGTAGAGTCTGGGTGAGGCTGGGCCGCATCAAATATTCCACACAAAAAGGGTTTCAAGTATTTATTTTTTATTTTTATGGAAATGTATGGTTGAAACATGCAAACGTTCAAACGCACACACACTAATAATAAGCATTGGAGGCTTTTAACCAGGGCCGGACTGGGGAAATCATTCAGGCCAGGAAATATAGTGCGAAATATAGCCCCAGTCAGGCCACTTTTTAAGCGGGGGGTCTGGGGGTCCCCCACCAGGAGATTTTGTGTTACAAAGACTTCATTTCCTGCATTCTGGTGCAGGAATTGTTTTATTTGTACCCTTTAAATGCCAGTGTTTGTGATGACATGACTGCAAAAAAAATTTATTATCTGGGGGGCCGCAAAATATCATCCAGCGGGCCGCAAAAAAAAAGTAGGGCTGGGCGATAAAACGATAACGATAACTATCGCGATAAATTATTTCCTCGAAATAAACATGAAACGTGGTCGCAAAGTTTCGATATATCGATTTTCCAAGCTTGGATATGAGCACACGCACTAACAACCAATCAGTGAAGGAGATGGCAGAGAGCGAAGGAGACCCGCGCTGCACCTCTGGGTAGAGAGGTAGTCAACAAGGCTGGCTAGGGTAATTAGCTTGCACAGCGCTATTTTATATATTTACGTGTATGGCGTGAATTCTGATGCCACGGTTATAGTAGTGTGTGGTATACGGTGGACGTCGTTGCAATGTATTGGGGCGGAACAGAGTATTTTAGGGATATTTAGTACATTGGAAATATGGCTGGCTAGGATAATTAGCTTGCACGGCACAATTTTAAAGTTTGGCTGGCTAGGATAATTAGCTTGCACGGCGCTATTTTATATATTTACGTGCCGAGTATGTGTGTGGGCATGAATTCTGATGCCACGGTTATAGTAGTGTGGGGTATACTGTACGGTGGACGTCGTTGCAATGTATTGGGGCGGAACAGAGTATTTTAGGGATATTTAGTACATTGTCATGGGATACACTGCTCGCTCTGGCTAACTGCTAACGTGCGCGGACTGATGACGACATCAACTCGAGACATTCGCAGCAGAAAAACAAGTCTATTAATAGCCCGTCCATCGGCGCCGGGCATAAGAAGTAAATTAAACTTGACAGACATTATATCGACGATAATTATCGATATCGAGTTATATGAAAATAATTTTATAATTTTATCGCAATAACGTTTTTGGCCATATCGCCCAGCCCTACGGCAAAGACAAAGAAGAAGGTGGGTTCCCCTAAAGTCAAGGCGGGCTCACCCTCCAGCACCTAAAGTCAAGGCGGGCTCCCCCTAAAGTCAAGGCGGGCTCACCCTCCAGCCCCTAAAGTCAAGGCGGGCTCACCCTCCAGCCCCTAAAGTCAAGGCGGGCTCCCCCTCCAGCACCTAAAGTCAAGGCGGGCTCACCCTCCAGCCCCTAAAGTCAAGGCGGGCTCACCCTCCAGCACCTAAAGTCAAGGCGGGCTCACCCTCCAGCCCCTAAAGTCGAGGCGGGCTCACCCTCCAGCACCTAAAGTCAAGGCGGGCTCACCCTCCAGCACCTAAAGTCAAGGCGGGCTCACCCTCCAGCCCCTAAAGTCGAGGCGGGCTCACCCTCCAGCCCCTAAAGTCAAGGCGGGCTCACCCTCCAGCCCCTAAAGTCAAGGCGGGCTCACCCTCCAGCCCCTAAAGTCAAGGCGGGCTCACCCTCCAGCCCCTAAAGTCAAGGCGGGCTCACCCTCCAGCCCCTAAAGTCAAGGCGGGCTCACCCTCCAGCACCTAAAGTCGAGGCGGGCTCACCCTCCAGCCCCTAAAGTCAAGACGGGCTCCCCCTAAAGTCAAGGCGGGCTCACCCTCCAGCCCCTAAAGTCAAGGCGGGCTCCCCCTAAAGTCGAGGCGGGCTCACCCTCCAGCCCCTAAAGTCAAGGCGGGCTCCCCCTAAAGTCAAGCCGGGCTCACCCTCCAGCCCCTAAAGTCAAGGCGGGCTCCCCCTAAAGTCAAGCCGGGCTCACCCTCCAGCCCCTAAAGTCAAGGCGGGCTCCCCCTAAAGTCGAGGCGGGCTCACCCTCCAGCACCTAAAGTCAAGGCGGGCTCCCCCTAAAGTCGAGGCGGGCTCACCCTCCAGCCCCTAAAGTCGAGGCGGGCTCACCCTCCAGCACCTAAAGTCAAGGCGGGCTCCCCCTAAAGTCGAGGCGGGCTCACCCTCCAGCCCCTAAAGTCGAGGCGGGCTCACCCTCCAGCCCCTAAAGTCAAGGCGGGCTCACCCTCCAGCCCCTAAAGTCGAGGCGGGCTCACCCTCCAGCCCCTAAAGTCAAGGCGGGCTCACCCTCCAGCCCCTAAAGTCAAGGCGGGCTCACCCTCCAGCCCCTAAAGTCAAGGCGGGCTCACCCTCCAGCCCCTAAAGTCAAGGCGGGCTCACCCTCCAGCACCTCCATCGGGACGTCCTGGACGAACTGCTCCCACCAGCGCCGGGACGACTGCTTGGACGTCCACTCCTGGATGTCCACCTTGCAGAGGCGTCCGGCCAGGTACATCACGGCCACGGCGATGATCTCCGGCTCCCACTGCAGGGACAGCATGGTGCACAGGCTGCGGGGGGAGGGGAGGGGAGGGTCAACAACATCCACGTTTCACATCTAGGTGTTAACTACCAGGCTATTGCACTGCTTTTATTCCGTCGACACTTTTTGCATCGCCCCCTTCTTCTGTCTATTTTATAATTCATTTTACGTCTGCACTGCATGCATTACTTTTGTCAGATAATGTCAGAAATATATCATAATCAATGAGTCAGAAATCTTTATTATTATTATTTTTTGTATATATTTTGATGACAGAAACATATTACAATTCCTTCGGGAGGTTGTTCATTCTCTGAAGTACAGTATGCCACTTTTATGCTCATTTTATGCCTACGTCTATTTTTATGTCCACATCACTGCTGTGGAGCACTTTGGGCTGCAGTTCTTGTATGAAAGGTGCTAATAAAGTGTATTATTATTATTAGTTACTACTAGTGCAGCGCGGCCCGTTGAAAATGTGGCCGTTTCGAAGTCACCGTCTGGCACCAAACTGCCCCCCCCCCCGCCTGGGCGCTCGGCGATACACCCGCCAAGTGTGAAGTCGATATATATTGAAATTAGGGATGACCGATATTGGCATAAAGATGTGATATCGGAAAATATCGGTATTCAAATATTTTTTTTCTTAATTTTTTAAACATTTATTTAACCTTTATTTACCCAGACAAGCAAGTAAGAACAAATTATTATTTTATTTATTGTCAAAGTATGCATAATGTTGTGTTAATTACACGACAAGAGATATGTAATGTTAATTACCTGAAATTATTCCGTTTTTTTGGGGGGGAAACCCTGCATATATCGGTATCGGTTGATATCGGTATCGGAAATTAAGAGTTGGACAATATCGGTATCGGTAAAAAAGCCAATATCGAGCATCCCTAATTGAAATTCGTTATTAGGAATAACCCCTTGAGATGAACCGTCTCGTTTTCAAGGACGTCCCAGATTACAAAATAATCGTACATTTACGACAAGATATTTTACAGACAGTTCAGACGACATCAATCAGACAAACGAACAAAACAAAGAACTAAACAAAAACAAATAAAACACAATAGTAACAACTACATTAAACCACAACAGTACACATGACACATAATTATGTATCATTGCGTCAATAAACTGTGATAATGATGAATGGTCAAAACATGATGATTAGTCAAAACATGAACAGGTCGTCTCAAAGTGAGCGGAAAGAGCAGTTTTAAACAAGTGAAAGGATGTTATTGAACGGATATGAACAGGTAGATTGTTCCAGTCAGAAGGAGCCTTAAACTTAAATGATTTTTTTTGCCAACGGATGTGGACACAGTTGGAACTTCAAAATAAACCTGGGAGCAATGTTGTGAAAAACGATGTATGGAAGTGTAAGGTTCCAAATACTGTGGTGGTAAGAGCAGGCAACTGCACCTCCTCATCCATCACGCTCAACATAGGGGCCCCCCAGGGCTGTGTTCTGAGCCCCCTCCTCTACTCCCTGTACACACATGACTGTGTGGCACAGCGGAACAACAACACAATCATCAAATTTGCTGATGACACAGTAGTGGTGGGCCTGATCTCTGCCAACGATGAGAGGGCCTACCTGGAAGAGGTAGAGAATCTGTCACAGTGGTGTCAGGAGAACTGCCTCTCCCTGAACGTCAGCAAAACAAAAGAGATGATTGTGGACTTCAGGAGGTCGGGGGTCAAGGACTACACCCCCCTCAGCATCGACGGGGCACCGGTTGAGAGAGTGAACAGTTTCAAGTACCTCGGAGTCGGAGCCCACATATCCGAGGACTTGACATGGACCACACACATTGACAGTGTTGTGAAGAAGGCACGACAACGCCTCTACTTCCTCAGGCGCCTAAGGAAGTTCCAAGTCAGTCAGAAGATCCTTAGGAACTTCTACTCATGTACAATAGAGAGCATCTTGACCGGCAACATCACCTCCTGGTTTGGGAATAGCACTGCACAAGACCGTAGCAGACTACAAAGAGTGACACGTTCAGCCGAACGCACAATTGGAGGGGGGCTTCCCACCCTCCAGAACATTTACAACAAGCGGTGCAGGGGGAAGGCTAAGAGAATCATCAAGGACTCCAGCCACCCGAACAAATGCCTCTTTGAACTGCTGCGGTCAGGCAAGCGATACCGGAGTCTTAAGGCGAGCACAGAAAGACTCAGAAGAAGCTTCTATCCCCAGGCCATCAGGCTGCTAAACGAACAATAAACACTATGCAACAACCATCAAATGCACACAGCACACACACCCACACGCACTCACTTAAACAAACAACACACTGCAGCACCCACTCTCCACACTTTAGATCACACAAACACACTTTATATTTATTGATAAAGGATTTGCACTACAACTCGTACACCTACTGTAAATTGTACCTAAATTGCACCTCATCCCATTTCTGCCTTGCACTATATAATATTGTATATTAGTACACTGCATAGTATTGTATATTATATGGTAACTCAGTTACGTCTATTCTGCATCGAACATTGTACATATGTCTATACTAAACACTGTGACCTCATTTTTTTTACTTCTAATTTACATGCTATACTATGTTATTTTATTTCATACTTATCTTGTCTTGCACAGTCTCTGGAGCGTAACAGTAAGAAGCATTTTGTATAAAAGTATTCTGTACTTCTGTATGACAACTATTAAAGAAACTTGAAACTTGAAACTTGTTTGAGATACTGTGGGTACTGAAAATGAATAAGTTTGAAAACAAACTGCAGCCAATGCTGCCGTCTTCTTGATGTGGGAGATGGTAGATTGAGATTTTCATACAGGGTACAGTGGCGGGTCAAATATGAACCATCAAGCACAAATCTGCATAAACGGTTGTATATTGATGGGAGGAACGGTTCTCAAGATATGTGTATGATTTTTTGTAGGGCTGCACGATTAGACCTCCATCTTGGTAAAGTGTGGCCAGCAGTAGCAACCAGGGTTCGAGTTATGGGGGGGCCAATGGGGGCCAGGCCCCCATAGATAGAGGCTGGGCACCCATAGTCAACAACACCTGTGGGGGTCTTTCAAAAGAAATATATATATATTTTTTTTTTTTTCAATGTACGAATTAGTATTATTTATGTTACCTAAATAAATTGTTAATAGATGATATTTTTATTTTAAGTTTTTAGGGTTAGGGTTTGTCAAATTAAATTGTTGTATTTTATCAGATGCAAAATGCAAATAAGTAAATATGGCATTATATATATCAGAGGTGAGTAAGAAAATGAACAAATAGTGATGGTTAAGAATGAGACTGAATAATGACATCACACAATAGTCTAATGATTAGACTGTTGTGTGTGATGTCATTACTCATTAGTATAATTAGACTCTAATGCTAATGAGATATTCCTCTAAATATGACTTTGAAAACTGTCACAATTTCAGGGGGAGAAAAAAAAAAAAGAGTAAAAATAAATTCCGGCGCCGCACGGTTTTGGGGGCCCCCCATAGAGCTCTCAGGTGATAACTCGAACCCTGGTAGCAACCCCCCCCCCCCCCCCCCCCCCCTTCATCCGCACTCAACAACAACCCACACGTCAGAACGAAACAAAACATGTAAACAAAGTGCAATACCAAGTGGGTACCTGTAGGTCGCTGTTTGACAGTATTACAGATTTAACTTTTAAATGAAAAATATAGAGGGGGGGGGGGGGTTACTCTGGAAAGAAATACAACGTCCTGCTCACCTGTCGTTCACGAAGGTCCAGGCCATCTGGACCAGCTTCTGCACCTTGTTCTTGTCTCCTGAAACAAGACGGCGGACTGTTTAGCTGATAAACCGGAACACTTAACCCTTTCACTACCGCACTACCAAATGGTTAGCCCTTTCGCTGTGACAATACGGAAGGTTAACCCCTTCGCTGCAGCACGACAAAGGGAAAACCCTTTCACTACCACACTACAGAAGGTTAACCCTTTACTATCACACTACAGACGGTTACCGTCTGTAGTGTGATAGTAAAGGGTTAACCTTCTGTAGTGTGGCAGTGAAAGGGAGTGTAAAGGACCACTTGAGATTTGTATCTGTGCTATGGGTTAGGGGATAAATGTTGGGAAAAAAACAATAAAAAAAAGAAAATTCTAGACAATATCCATTGTAATTTACTAAATAATATTCAGACATGTATGCCTTGAAATTACGTGGGGGATTTTACTGGAAATTCGATAGCCGTAGGTCTACATAAATCTGTCCCCATGGGCGCACCGCAGATCATAACATTGAGATACGTTTCGTCCTGTATAGGGATGTCCGATATTATCGGCCTACCGATATTGGCATTAAAATGTAATATCGGAAATTATCTGTATCGTTTTGAATTCTTTTTACATTTATTTAACCTTTATTTACCCAGGCAAGCAAGTAAGCAATGTTCCCTCTAAGGTGCGCCCGTGCATGCGCGCACATGGCAAAACGCTCCCGCACACATCTGAAATCTGTCGCACACAGAAACGTTTGTGTAAAATACGCATGTAGTTAAATTGACTGGCGCTTTGCACCGAATACTACGGTACCCTGTTGCGTGTGACGTTACCCAGAGAAGCCTGCTTTCAGTGCTCACACACACAACAGATGAGGACGCGGACAGATCTGACCAGCATTGATTCTGCTCACAACGCGAACAACAGATGAACTGCAGAGAAAATTCCCAATTTAGCGTGCCGGTCGAGACTAATTGGAAGCGGAGTGCAACGCGTGCAAAGCTTGACCATATGTTTCTGTGTCTAATAAAGGTGCTGGCGATCTCAAAGCTCACATGGACACAGAAAAACATTACAAATAAAGCAGTGCGAGGCGAGAGTTTGATGGCAAAGTTGACCGAATTGATTGAAGTATGCAGCTATACAGAGAGAGAAAGAAAATAATTTAAAACTATTTTGATGCCTCAAAATATGTTTTGGTTTGATAAGATGCTTGTTATGATACAATCATTCTAAGGATTATGTGTGTAATAAATTAGTTTTGTACACTAATTGCAAATTATGCAAATGTAACAAATTCGAAACTGCATAGTGCACTTTTAAATTAGTATATTTGTAAGGTTACTGTTTTATAATTTACATTACATTGAAAAGATACAAAGATATATTTTTTAAAGCTGGATTTTCTAATACAGAAGAGGTATTATTTAGAACATTACTTATTTTGTCCAGTAAGACTTGAAAATATATATTATTTTGTCATAGCGTTTCGCCCTGTACCTTTGAGCTGCTTGTAGGGCTGAGCCCAAACGTTTGGACCTTCGTTCGTTACGTTGGCATTCAAATTCTAAATCAACATTCGATTATATAATTTTTTATAAAATATATATATATATTTTTTAATATATATATATTTTTTTTTATGTGTCTATTCATTCTGTTAAACCAATGGGGTTTTTCTTCACAGTTGCAGATAAAGATTAGGCTACACTAATATTATAGTATTAAAACTGATGAGTTATATTCATTAAAGGGGAACTATCTTATAAATGGCCTTTTTCAGTGTTTAGCATTGTTTCCTAGCTATGTGGACTTATATTAATATGATATATGTCTCTAATTCTCATATTGGCGCATTCTTCCAATTCTCCTCTCACAATATTCACCCTCACTGAACTGAGTCATCTGAAAATGTGATGATCTGTGATGTCAGAGAGACTCCGCTGCATGATAATGTTCAGGCGGCGCAGTGGTTTAGGAGCCCAGGCTCAAAACGGCTTAAGATCTTCAGGTAGAAAAATGCTGTTTTTGAGGACTTCATTAGAAATACAAAACAATGAATTAAAAAAAATAAAAAGTTACAGAGGTGTTCCATAAACTCACAGGAATTGTGTAAAAGTGCCCAAATAGTGAAAGAAATGGTAAAATAGTTCCCCTTTAAAGAAAGTTGATTTAATAAAAAGAAAAGACTCATTTAATCAGATTAATCACTTTATTCAAATTGAGGATTTAGTTTGAGGACATTTATATATATATATATATATATATATATATATATATATATATATATATATATAAAAAAAAAAAACACACGTCTGTTCGGAAAAACCCTGACGAAGTTTGAAGCCCAAAAACAGGCTTCGGGGACAACCCTAGCTGCTTGGAAAATAACCTTACACTGAGATGCGTTTGGCCCTGTACCTTTGAGCTGCTTGGAACATAACCTTACACTGAGATGCGTTTGGCCCTGTACCTTTGAGCTGCTTGGAACATAACCTTACACTGAGATGCGTTTGGCCCTGTACCTTTGAGCTGCTTGGAACATAACCTTACATTGAGATGCGTTTGGCCCTGTACCTTTGAGCTGCTTGGAACATAACCTTACATTGAGATGCGTTTGGCCCTGTACCTTTGAGCTGCTTGGAACATAACCTTACATTGAGATGCGTTTGGCCCTGTACCTTTGAGCTGCTTGGAACATAACCTTACATTGAGATGCGTTTGGCCCTGTACCTTTGAGCTGCTTGGAACATAACCTTACATTGAGATGCGTTTGGCCCTGTACCTTTGAGATGCGTTTCGCCCTGTACCTTTGAGATGCGTTTGGCCCTGTACCTTTGAGCTGCGTTTGGCCCTGTACCTTTGAGATGCGTTTGGCCCTGTACCTTTGAGCTGCGTTTGGCCCTGTACCTTTGAGATGCGTTTGGCCCTGTACCTTTGAGCTGCGTTTCGCCCTGTACCTTTGAGATGCGTTTGGCCCTGTACCTTTGAGATGCGTTTGGCCCTGTACCTTTGAGATGTGTTTGGCCCTGTACCTTTGAGATGCGTTTGGCCCTGTACCTTTGAGCTGCGTTTGGCCCTGTACCTTTGAGCTGCTTGGCATAGCGCAGCAGGAACTGGTAGGGATGGTCCACCTGCAGGTCGAACTTGATGGTCTGCAGCAGGATGCGCTCCAGCACCATGACCTCCTCCTGTACAGACGTATATAAGGGGACTTGCAGTATAAATGGGTTTTGCCTAGTCTTTGTATGAAACTTTCCCCCACTGTACCGAAAACCCGTACCGAACCTCGACTTCAAAACCGAGGTACGTACCGAACCGTGGTTTTTGTGTAATTTAATCAGATTAAGCACTTCAAATTGAGGATTTAGTTTGAGGATATTTATTAAAAAAGAAAAATAATAATAATAATTCTTTTCATTTATTATTATTATTAAAAATGAAGGTTCGAACGTCCGTTCGAAAAACCCTGACAAAGTTCGAATCCCAAAAACAGGCTTCAGGGACAGCCCTAGTCGTCTTGTAACTGTTCAGACATGTCGGTTGGTGCCGTCAGTCGTCTTGTAACAAACCTTGGGGTCGTCTCCAAACTGAGCGAACTGGATGTCAGTGAGGAGGCTGCGTGCCGTCTTGATGATGTCTTTACATTTCTTGGGAGTTTCCTCCACTTTGCCTGCGAGGAAGAGGCAGCACCCTCCTGTCACCTACACACACACACACACACACACACACAGACACACACACACACAGACACACACACATTTACATTTAGCTGAACGCTTTTATCCAAAGCCAGTGATTCCCACTGCATGTTAATACTTTGGGGGGCCCCCAAAGTATAATGGCTCCCCCCAAAGTATAATTTGTGTGTTTTCTTTTTCTTTTTTTACTCAGTGAGCACTCATTTGCATTGGTGGCAATGAGTGCTCAGTGAGTAAAAAAAAAAACGTTAAAAAACATAAATTATACTTTGGGGGGATGTGTCATGTGTGTATGAAAGAAGACCACAAAAAACCGCAGTGACTGCTCTCAGCTGTTTAACACTTAAAGACCTAGACACCATCACCAGTTGTAGTTTGTCTGAAGTGCAGTGTCACTATGAAAATTAACTAGAATGCAGGATTTGAAAAAAAAATTAAACTTTTTTCATCCGCCGACTCTTGCGTTGGTGACGAGCGCAATGTCCGCTGCGCCACCCAGCCGCCATCGACTTCTGTAGGACGAGTCATCAGGAAGGGCACAACTCTTTCAATGTTCATCAAACAGTACTGAAACGTGGGCGCTGCAGTGTTGAGTCAGGAGTGCATGGTGGTATAGGACAGTAAGAAGGTTAGTGTTTATTATAGTGCTGTCAGGCGATTAAAAAAATGTATCTAATTAATTACAGGATTTGTAATTAATTAATCGAATTAATCTCATTTTAATCGCATAACCATTTTATGCCTGATATTCTATATTCTATAATCATATTTCAAATGGCATGTGTCCGGATGGCAGAATTCAGTACTGTATCTACAAAACGTTCTGTTTAATCATCTTCCATCTATTAATTTGCTTAGATTTTTCAGGTCTGGTCAATTTGAGCATGGTGTTATTCACAGTCAAAGATAAAAAAAAAATGTATTGATATTCTCATTTGGTTCATTACAATTTACTCAAGCCTAGTAACAGACACAGTATTTCTGACAATGGGAATACATTCCCTGAGATCCATAGATGTCCCTAGAATCAGATACCAAGAACATGCAAATGGACCATATAAAAAAAAGTCTGTAAATGTGTATTCTACGTTCTTATGGAATGAATGATAAAAAAAAAAAAAAAAATATGTAATACATTTTGAGTTAATTTTCATAACGCGATATTTTACTGTGTAATTAATTAATCTAATTAACGCGATAAACTGACAGCCCTAGTTTATTATTATAATTTTTTTTAGATATTGATTGAAGAAGTGTTTTTAGTCAACGGCGAAAGACAGACACACAGACACAGACAGACAGACAGACAGACAGACACACAAACACACAAAGACAGACACACACACACACAGACAGACACACACACACAGACACACACACACAGACAGACACACACACACAGACAGACACACACACACACAGAGATGAGCACAGGCACTTTCACTTCACTTTATATTAAAGCAGCTCCAGTGAGAAGAGGAAACATGATGAGTGGGGCTCGCAGCTAAAACCGGTCCCACTTTTTCAGCCCCGATACGATACCTGGGCTTTGGGTGTCAGCCGATACAGAGTACCGATCCATTACTTAAAAAAAATGTATTCATTGATCCAGGTCTGATATCTAAAATGCAAACATACAGTAGCAGCCAGGGACACTTCCACAAATTGCATTACCCACGAGCCGCCCCTAGGGGCAGAGTGGCTAAACGTGAGTGACTTACTGTGTGAGTGAGTGAGTGAGTGAGTGAGTGAGTGAGTGAGTGAGTGAGTGAGTGAGTGAGTGAGTGAGTGAGTGAGTGAGTGAGTGAGTTTGTGACAGTCGTAGTAGAGGTGCTTGGCATCTAAAGACCCTGCATATACTAGTGGTGGGGGGAAATATCGATACAGTAGTATCGCGATACTGTATCAATACAAGGACACATTCTTTAACATTTTTTGTATAAGGAAGTTGCATTGTTCATTTCAATAGTACCGTGATAATATTGTATCGTGAGGCCTCTGGTGATTCCCACCCCTAATAAATATCTCTCTGTGCATCCCGGCAGAAACCTGATGAATTAGACGTGAGGAAATGACGCCGTCATTCAAGTTTGTAGTCCTAAGAGAGAGAGAGACCCAGGGCGTTCGATGGACATTGAAATGTCATGAAACTACACTTCCCAGCACATAAGTAACTCACGTATCTGGGGAACTGCTTGAAGGAGTGGAACATGTAGAAGCGGTGGAAGTAGATGATCCCGGTGGCCAGCGTGTCGTAATGTCTGGACACAGAGGTTAAGGAGACCCACAGATATTGAATTTTTCTTTTATTCAAGGACTTTCAAGTACTTTTCTAAGCATTATTTTCCATTTTTAACCCTTTCACTGCCACACGACAGCCGGTTAACCCTTTCACTGTGACAATACAGAAGGTTAGCCCTTTACTATCACACAACCGACGGCGATGCTCCATCATTAGCATCATTTGCGGAGCTAATGGTGCTAATGATGGAGCATCGCCGTCGGTTGTGTGATAGTAAAGGGCTAACCTTCTGTCGTGTGGCAGTGAAAGGGTTTTAAAAGGGCATTTAAAAGGATACAATTAACTTTTAACACATTGAGTGCCACGCCCCTTTGACCATATATCGCCGTTCCGTGCCAGCGCTGAAGTCAATGGGAGGTCGGGGAAATTTGCGAAGGCTTTAAACTATATCTTAAATTATGGCTATGGGTCTAAAACACTTGCTTATCAATGACTTGCTTGCAGTCAACATGTACGAAACGGATTGTTTTTTCATTGGTACATTTCCGTTTTATACCGTTTTGAATACGAGTATAGTTTTGGAGAGTTCTAGTAATTCCAGAGAAATTCCGTGATAATAGCTCTTTAGTGGAATACACAAGAAAACATTTTTCGGCTGATTTATGAATCGTTTTCAAATAAACGCTAGATTATCGACAGTATATGTGTACTTATGCAAGCTAGAGAAGCGGGCTGAAAAATCTATTATCCATGACCTCGTCAGCGCTAACGTCATACACGCACACACACAGACACGCTGCGATGGCTGAGAAAAAAACATCGGATTAACCCAATACTGGTCAAATAGAGTCCTTACCTCACATCAGATGTTCTGCAAAAAGATTAATCCAATTCCTGATCGCCATTCCAAATATTGATCGCGTTTATTGATCCAATGTTATAGTCCGAAACACATAATCGACGCTGCTCTGAGGGTCCTCCTCAGTCAATCTGGTAACACGATACTGCTTGCCAGAGATTGGAAAACCCCGGACCGGACTTTTTTTCTGATGCACATGGCCACCCAATCCAATGCAATGATGTGCATTACCATCCGGGAGACGATAGGCGGCGGTATTTTCCCTGCTCAGACCCATTCCCAATGATAACGTCAGGCTGGATGGATGAAAAATGAATGGATATCGCTAATAAAAGAAATAACTATTAAAAGACGAGAAAACTCGTCATTGGCAGTCAACGCATGGCGAGTTAGCACGACTAATCTCGTCGTTGGCACTCAAAGTGTTAAATGCTGTTTTGTTTTTTTAAAGAAAATCGGATCCAATATTTATGGCTTAAAACCAATTTCCGACAATAAGTTACACTTTAGATAACAAAAATATATATATCTTGATTCAGAACAAGATCTTGGGCCGTTTTAAGGCTGGGCTCCTACCACTGTGTGGAATGGTGCCAAATGCCACACCGACTGCCACATTATTACAGTAGGCAGTTGAGAAATCTCGGACATTGAGAGTTGGAGACGTGGATCCTGTTGATATGAATCCACATAGCTGGAGGACGGTACTGGACACTGAGGAATGCCATTTATAAGATGGGTCCCCTTTAACAATTAACATTAACAATAATTGTTTCTATTGTAATATGTCTGCGGAAATGTCAATTGAATTATAATTAGGGAAGGGAGGGGATTGAAGGGTGTCTTTTATATTTTTGTCATGTGCTATTGTCTGTATATACCGTATGTTTGTGTAAAAGAAAAAATTGCAATAAAAACATTGTTTAAAAAAAAATAAAGTTTTCAATCAATCGATCGATCAGAAGGATACAGTCCGAGGCGCGTGCCCACGTCGAAGATGAAGCGCGCGCCCTCCCTCCGGTAGCGGGCCTCGGTGGCGGGGTCCATGCTCTCCGACTGGGACGGCGTGTGAGCCAGGTCCTTCTTGTCCCAGTACCAGCACGGCTTCATGTGCTCCGCGTTCGCCGTGACCGCCGGGTTGGCGCCGGCGGCGGCGGAGGAGTAGTTCTCCCGGTTATCTTTCATGTGACGTCGTTAACGAAGAGGCTGGAAGAGACACAGGCGGGAAAATATAATATAGGCGCACGGCACGTCAGTCACGTCATTACTAGCGACACTGACTTGTAGCAGGATAGTAATCAACTGCTTAAATATCAGGAATGTCAATATCAGTATTGTAAATTAGGGATGCTCGATATTGGCTTTTTTACCGATACCGATATACCGATATTGTCCAACTCTTAATTTCAGATACCGATATCAACCGATACCGATATATGCAGGGTAATTTCAGGTAATTAACATTACATATCTCTTGTTGTGGAATTAACACAACAGTGGAATTAACACAACATTATGCATACTTTTGACAATAAATCAAATCAGAATTTGTTCTTACTTGCTTGCCTGGGTAAATAAAAGGTTATAGAAATGTAAAAAAAATTAAATAAAAAAAATTTGAAAACCGATACCGATATTTTCCGATATCACATTTTAATGCCGATATCGGCCGATAATATCGGACATCCCTATTGTAAATACAATGTTCTCTATTTGATGTCGAAACTAGCCAAAATCGTTAGCCTAGTTTACCCTTGTTTTTAGTAAATAGTAAAAAAAGAAAAGAAAAAAAAATAGTGAATTACGTCATCAGTGTGCACCCAAAATACAACAAAACATCCCTTTAAAAAATATCAACTGAATGAGATTCTGAGTTTAATGTCAATATATTTCTAAGACCCTAAACATGTTGCTCAACCAAATAAACCTCTACATGTAACTTACTGGTATAAGCAATTTTATGAATAATTCCACTGTGCAATGTTTCCAATGTACAGTTTCTTCGTCAAATGTATATAATCTCTTTTACAGTACTGTAATTGTAAATCTGGTATGTCATAAATGTATAGATGTAGCAGTACTGTCTATCTATCTGTATGTCGTGTATGTTATGATGAATTGAAAATGGGGGACCCTGATGTAAACAAGATGAAAGTCTTTCTCTGGTCTGCATCCCCTTAACAATTGTGTGTATTGAGCTGTACTGTATTAATTTGTACCCATTCTGCAATCTGTAAATAAAATGTTCAATCAATCAATCAATCAAGCAAGCAGTCGTTTTTAATTATTTGAAATGCTTAGTTGATTGGCTCGGTTGGTTCACTGCGACAACACACATTAGGTTAACCATTTCACTGCGACAACACATTAGGTTAACCCTTTCACTGCACAATACACATTAGGTTAACCCTTTCACTGTGACAATACACATTAGGTTAACCCTTTCACTGTGACAATACACATTAGGTTAACCCTTTCATTTTCGTAGTCCCTTGTTTCCCCAGAGAGCAGGTAAACAGATGTAGTTAGTAGTGATGAGGTTTCTGTTCCTTCTCTGGTAACGTTACCGAGGGGGAAGTCATACAAACACCTCACTTGAGTGTCCTGAAAGGCGCATTATGAATCAAATGCATTATTATTATTATCATTATTATTAATAACCAAGTTACCTTGCAGAACGACCAGAGAGATGCTGAGCAGCGTCACAACAACATAGCAGCAGCAGAGCACTGGCGGTTGACTGAAATAATGTGATATTTCAGGTATTATTTCCACATATAACGTTATTATTATACACCGAAACCCATCGCACGAGCACTGTATATAATAATAATAATAACCAGTTGAGCTAACTGCTGCGGAACTAGCCGCAGATTCAATAACCAAACGGTCAACAAAGAGCTTCCACGGCCTGGCTCCCACGTTATGGGTTGATTGACGTGTCGTTCAGCCAATCAAGAGAGACGAAACGTTACCGTGTATGGTCACGTTAACCGTGCTGACGTAAACGTCCAATCACAAGGCACGAGAGGGTGGCGTTACGTTATCCGGAAAAGGTGTTCTCGTGTTGACCAATGAGAGCACCGAAATCTTTTTTTTTAAACAGCAATTAAAGGGGCACTTCACTATAAAAACAAAAAAAAACTATGCTAATTTATTTTGCACAGAATCTCACACACATCCCAAAAACTCTAAACAGTTTTGGCACACATACACATTAATTTAGTTTGACAGAGTTTGAGAGTAAATGAGTTTGAATATGGCCACCACCAGTGATGTCATCAAGGACATATAATCCGTGTGTTGTGTTACTTACAGCTCAATTAAATTATATATGAAAACATTTAAACAGAATAATAGGAGACATTAGACATATAGAATGAGAGTTCAAAATATGTATTTAAAGATAGGTAAGTGCGCAGCGACCAGGAAGGGGATTGGGAATTGGCATAACGACTAACATTGGGATGGGAGAAAAACTGAGGAAAAAGGAGGGGGAAAAAGATCAATAATAAAAATAAAAAATAAAACAAGGCAGAGGAAGATGGTGGCAAAAATAGCAGGAAAAGAGAGCGAGCAAAGCCCTCAATCTTATACTCTCCTCTGTCCATATATAGGCGTTTCACTGGCAGGCCAATCCTCTCACACCGTCTAGGTCTAACCGTATAGCCTATGTGGTCATAATTCACCCTATCAATACCGTGTATCAATAATGATTGTACCTATTAATAGCATTTAATAATAACTTTTAACTCCCAGTGAGCTGTGGTGTTCCACAAGGAAGCGTACTAGGACCGGTTCGCTACTGTTCCTAATTTATGCAAATTACATGTCGTCAGCTTGTGACTGCAACTTGTTCCTGTTCGCGGACGACTCAGCCCTGCTGGTCTCTGACAAGAACAAGTTACAGGTTGAAAAAACCCTCAGCACGGAACTAGGCAAAATCTGCATATGGCTCGCCGACAACAAACTATCATTACACCTGGGCAAAACAGAGTCCATTCTCTTCGGTTCAAATAACAAACTCAGCAAGACCGACGGCTTCTCAGTTACAGTGGGTGACAATGTGACAATATTGTCACAAGGAAAGATGAAATGACCTACCTGGGTTCCATCCTAGAGGCAAATCTTTCCTGTGACAAAATGGCATCCAATGTAATAAAAAAAAGTCAACCAACGAACTCGATTCTTGTACCGGATCTCCTCTCTGGTAAACAAGAATACCCTGAAGACTCTGGCAGGAGCACTCATTCAAGGGTACTACGACTATGCTTGCACCTCATGGTACCAAAGCACCTCAAAGGCACTAAAAACAAGATTACAAACATCACAAAACAAACTAGTCAGACTACTGCTTGACCTGACTCCTAGAACCCACCTCACCCCTGCCCACTTTGACAACCTAGGATGGCTTAGAGTAGACGACAGAGTACAGCAACTTGCAATGGGCCTGGTCTACAAGATACACTACACGACCAAGGTACCCATGTACATGTCAAAATACTTCCCAAAGGTCAGTGAATACCACGATCACAACACCAGAGGGAGCTCCACAAATCATGTTAAACCCAGATTTGGCTCAAACAAGGGACTAAACACGTTTCGCAATTATGCCACAACAATGTGGAACGCCCTACCCACAGCTGTAAAGGAATGTGAATCACTACCCACATTCAAAACCGCTCTCAAAGAACACCTACGGGAGACGGCAATTCGAAACTGGCCCCTGTAAATGTCCTAACCCAACCCCCTCCAATGTACAGTCAATGACCAAGTATGGTTTTGTCAATATTCCAATGTACAGTTTTGCTTGTACAGTTGTACAGTGTTTTTATTTTATTTAGTTGTTGTTATGATTGTTCTGTTTGACGGAGCTAGATACCGTGATTTGTTTGAAGGAATATGAAGAATACATGTTAAAAAAAAAACGTTTTCATTCATTCATTCATCATTCATTCATTCATTCATTCATTCATTCATTCATTCATTCATTCATTCATTCATTCATTATGTGCACAATAATTCAGCATTGTTTTTCTCGGTGAAGTGCCCCTTTAATAACAATATGTTTTAATAAACCAATCGAAAGTAAACTTAGCCCTGTTGTGTTGGAAATTGATGTAAGAAGATCGGTCTGCTATGTTTCTCCATCAACTGTGAAAACAAGACAACTTCGACTCTATTGTCAATAGACCTTTTCGTTCTCAAACGATGTCGAAAGATGGAGGAGCGAGGCGCGAGCTGATGGAAGATTCGAACTGAGCAGGCCATGCCGTGTGTTCAAGGGGGGCGGCTGTTGTTTGGAGAGGAAGACAGAAGTGCGGTTTGTTCATGTGGGAGGAAGGACTTTGAGAGGTGCGCCGAGTGGCGGCGTCTGCGTCCGTCGGAACTGTGCAGCGAAGGTTTGTGTGGGAGCAGTAGTCGGTGGTGGGAGGCGGAGAGAGTGGCTGTGAGAGATCAGGAACAGCGAAGACCTCGCGAGTGGTGGCCCTGGCCTGTGAACGGCTGTCCAGGGTATTGGGAGGATCGTGATGGAAGTAAATGGTGTGAGAAGGGCGAGGAAGATAGCGGTAGGGATAAGAATGGCCATGACGAAGGGGAGGGGACGGGTGGGGCCAGTATGGAGTGTAGTGGGGAAGAGGGTGGGGGAGAAGAGTGGAAAGAGGTGGGGAAGAAGAGTAGGGAAAGGGAGGGGAAGGGGAGTAAGAGGAAGAAAGAGAGGGGAGATAGCTTGAGTGGGTCAGAGGATGAGGGTAGAGGAAAGGGTTTTGGAGGGTTGAATGTAGTGGTGCGTTTTGAGGGAGGAAATGGAGTTGGGGATATAGAGCCGGACCAGCTGTCGAAGCTCATTAAAGCACAGTTAGGTGAGGTAAGGTACGGGAAGGTGTTGAGGGATGGGAACTTGTTTATAGCGTGTGTAAGTGTAGTGCAGGTAGAGAGGGCAAGGGAAATGAAGAGCATTGGGAGAGTGGAGGTCTGTGAAGTAGGGATAGTAGGGGAGAAGAGGGATAGTGGGTGCAAGGGGGTGATTGGGGGAATTCCAATGAAGGTTAGTATGGATCAGCTGTTAGGGGATTTGAGGAGTGACGAACGCAATGGGAAAGTTAAGAGTGTAGAGAGGATGAAGAGAGGGGCAGAGAAGGAGGAGACAGGGACCATAGTTATTCAGTTTGAGGGTGAGGTTAGTCCGAGAGTGGTGTTTTTAGGGTATTTGGCATATAGGGTTAGGGAGTTTGTGCCAAATCCGTTGAGGTGTTATAGGTGCCAGGAGTTTGGACATGTAGCTAAGTGGTGTAGGAAGGGACAGAGATGTGGTAGGTGTAGTGGGGAGCATAAGTATGGGGAGTGTGAGCTGGGAGTGGAGCCAAAGTGTTGTAGTTGTGGTGGGAAGCATAGTGTAGCGTATTGGGGTTGTGAGGCGATGAAGGTAGAGGTAATGGTTCAGCAGGTGCGAAGGGAAGGTAGAATTTCATATGCGGAGGCAGCTAGGAAGGTAGGACAGGGACAGCAAGACAAGGGACAGGGGTTTAGGGAAGGGCAGTTGGCAGTAAGGGTAGTGCAGGAGGATCAGGGAAGGCAAGATAGGGGGCAGGGTTTTAGGATAGGGCATCGGGTGGTAGAGGAGGTTCAGGCGAAGAAAGAGAGGGTGTTTAGGGAGAAGTTAGGTATGGTGGCCTTTGTGGCAGGAGTAGTGAATACGACAGCGGCGGTTAGTAGTAGGACAGAGAGGACTAGGTTGATAGTTTTAGCAGCAGTGGGACACTTGGGTATGGAGGGGTTGACAGTGGAGGATGTTTTGACGGAGTTAAACAGGGTGGCTGGTCAGGTAGCGTTAGGGAAGGGGGGTGTGAGTGAGCGAGTAGGACCGAGTCAGGCCGCGGGGGGCGAAGCGTGTGTCACAGAGGGGGAGTCAGTCAGGAGGAAGCAGTGTTAGCTGCACGTCATTGGACAATGTGGGGGAGGAAGGATTCCAGTAGATGGCGGTAGAGTAGAAGGAGAGGAGAACTTGTGAGCAGATAAATCTGTTAGGCAGCAATACGCCGGAAGGTGTCCAGTCTGCCGGAAAGTACACGAAGAAGAAGAAGAAGAAAGTAAACTTAGAACTGGGCACGCGGGGGGGGGCGTCACCAACACCAACCAACCAACCGGAACGAACGAAGGCAAAGGCGTTGTCGTTGTGTGGTGGGCGTGACTCTCGTCTCTCTCCACCAATCAAAACCGCCTAAACTCGGTTGACGGCAGGCGTGGTCGCTCTCATCAAGGTAGGCTGCACTGCACCCTGTGGACCTGGAGAGAAGAGGAGCTGCTACTGTCACTTACACGAAACAAGGTAACACTGTCCTATACTGCAGGAACATATCATATGCACTTATTTATCATAATGTACAACCAAATGACTCGTTATCCAACGGTGACGAACGTATATGAGCAGCAGACAACTGCTGGAAAATGGAGATATTATCCCCCCCACAGTTAATAACGTTAGCTAGCCTGCTAGCTTAGCCTATAGCCCCAATCAGACTAGATTAGTAGCGACTAAAGTCTTGGACTTGTTCAAAAACACGCCTGCTTAACCCTTTCACTGGCCACACGACAGAAGGTTAACCCTTTTACTATCACACAACCGACGGGTATAGTAAAAGGGTTAACAGTCTGTCGTGTGGCCAGTGAAAGGGTTAACAGCCAGGCTGTCATGTGTGTGTGTGTGGTGGCAGTGAAAGGGTTAACCATCTGTGTAATTGTTGCAGTGAAAGGGTTAACCCTCTGTAGTGTGGCAGTGAATGGGTTAACAGGCTGTTGTGTGTGTGGCAGTGAAAGGGTTAACCATCTGTGTAGTGTGGCAGTGAAAGGGTTAACCCTCTGTGTAGTGTGGCAGTGAAAGGGTTAACCCTCTGTAGTGTGGCAGTGAAAGGGTTAACAATCTGTGTAGTGTGGCAGTGAAAGGGTTAACCCTCTGTGTATTTTTGCAGTGAAAGGGTTAACCCTCTGTAGTGTGGCAGTGAAAGGGTTAACCATCTGTATTGTCGCAGTGAAAGGGTTAACCCTCTGTGTAGTGTGGCAGTGAATGGGTTAACAGGCTGTTGTGTGTGTGGCAGTGAAAGGGTTCATTTAACCCTCTGTGTAGTGTGGCAGTGAAAGGGTTAACCCTCTGTGTAGTGTGGCAGTGAAATGGTTAACCCTCTGTGTAGTGTGGCAGTGAAAGGGTTAACCATCTGTGTAGTGTGGCAGTGAAAGGGTTAACCATCTGTGTAGTGTGGCAGTGAAAGGGTTAACCATCTGTGTTGTTGCAGAGGGTTAACCCTCTGTGTGGCAGTGAAAGGGTTAACCATCTGTGTAGTGTGACAGTGAAAGGGTTAACAGGATGTTGTATGTGTGGCAGTGAAAGGGTTAACCCTCTGTGTTGTTGCAGTGAAAGGGTTAACCCTCTGTGTGTAGTGTGGCAGTGAAAGGGTTAACCCTCTGTGTAGTGTGGCAGTGAAAGGGTTAACCCTCTTGTGTATTGTCGCAGTGAAAGGGTTAATCCTCTTGTGTATTGTCGCAGTGAAAGGGTTAACCCTCTGTGTGTAGTGTGGCAGTGAAAGGGTTAACAGGATGTTGTGTGTGTGTGGCAGTGAAAGGGTTAACCCTCTGTGTAGTGTGACAGTGAAAGGGTTAACAGGATGTTGTGTGTGGCAGTGAAAGGGTTAACCCTCTTGTGTATTGTCGCAGTGAAAGGGTTAATCCTCTGTGTAGTGTGACAGTGAAAGGGTTAACCCTCTTGTGTGTTGTGGCAGTGAAAGGGTTAAAATCACAGGGGCTAACCGATGAATGGGCCCAGCCCAGGCCGGCAGAACGACACCCAGCCTTTTTATTGTGCTGGTGCTCCTACGCCCCCCCCCCCCCCCCCCCTTGTCCAATTACATTTCATGTTCGCTGGGCGTGATTCAGCTAAACTGCTCCACCAGCAGCCTCGCTTATAGCCACTACTGGGAATATATAACGGGCTACTAATGCAGCCTTTATCAACTATGCCCCAAAACTGTGGAACAAACTACCCCAAAACACCAGGGAAGCCAACTCGCTAGACATCTTCAAAAGACAGCTTAAAACCCTATCTCCTTGCTCAGGCATTTCAATGACTTACCTGCACTATTCTTACCCTGCCTACTTTTATACACTGCCTATCAAATTCATGTGTCGGTTGGTTCTATGCAAATTTTTTCTTTTATCTATTTTATCACACTTTTTACTTCTTACTGATGCACTGCTCTGTTGTATGTTAAATACCCTGTTGTATGTCCGTTCTATTTTATAATTTTTAGAATCATTATAAACTATTTTTATACTGAATGATTTACCATACCTTGCTACCTGTCTATCTTTTTTATGTTCGCTTATACCTGTATTTTTTACTGTTGTGAAGCACTTTGAACTGCAACCTCTGTATGAAAAGTGCTCTACAAATAAAGTTATTATTATTACTACTGGGCTGCATGTTGTTTTCTGTCTCACGTTGTTAGTGGACTTCAGCAGGGCCTTGGGTGGGCAACGTTACTTCTCCGTGAAGCTGTCTGTAGTCGACTTGTTCTACCAAGCTGCGATGGGAAGATTGGTTGAAAGCTAAAAACCAAGCCATGCCTTTTTTTTGCTGTGACTTTTTAAAGTCTCTCTATATTTTTAAGTGCATTTTTCTTGTCATTCATCCTACCATGCAACATTTGCTAGAGGAGCTGAAGTTAAATGTTTGCAACTTCTCCCACCCCCTTCCTTAACCCTTTCACTGCCACACACTACAGAAGGTTAGCCTGTCTTACTTTTTTAAAGCATCCTCCCATTTGAAGCGTGGTTCCCTTTGCAGTGAACTCTTTCTTTGTTTATTTTACACATACAAGATGCATTATATAATTCAGCGGAATGTGAAGAATTGCCTCAAAACCCTCCAGGGGCTTGAAAAGCGGCGTCCTCCTCCAGTCAGTATGTTACAGGACATAGTTTCAACATACAGTATTCCACATTATTACATGGCGTTTTAACATTCGCCAAAATGCTCGATTGTGATTGGTCAATAGCGCTCGGTTGCCCCTGACACAGCGGTCAATTATTTCTCGATAATTCACCGCTGTCATGGGCAACGCGCAATAATGACCGCTGTTAGGGGCAACGGAGCGATATTGACCAATGATCACAATCAAGCATTTTGATCGCAGTCACGAAAGCTAAGCATTACCATTATACGCACAGCTGCACTACATCAGGTGCAATCAGACCACACACCTGCCGGCGATGACAGAGGAGCCACAGAACAACCGCGTCTGCATTTGATCTCGTCTTGTCGATGGTGTAAAATGAATTAGGTATATTGTTAGTAAGTTAGCCATGTAATAAGCGGGATAATGTATAGCTATACTCGGTCATTGTCGCAAAATAATTGATTGACCGACACACGGCGTTCTGGAACTCCGATGCGCAGTGCTCTACACTCCGACAGCCATCACTGATCAGGAGAGGGAGAGAGCTTTAGAGAATAACTCGTTTTAAGCAAATGTGTCTTTTGAAACGAGTAAAATAATCTTGCCAGTGCAGAAGGCAAATTTGACTTTGCAAGAATATTATTGGTAAAAAATATCCTTGGGTTCTCTTCTCTCTCCTGATTGGATAAAGTGGGGAAGTATTTTCTGTTTACTGCAGAGCGGAGGGGTGACAGTGAGTTCGGGAGGTAGTCTGGTAATCCGGAGGTTTTCCAGTTCGATTCACTCTCCTCCTGGGCAGCGCATCAATGTGTCCTTGAGCAAGACACTTACTTAACCCCTAACTGCTCCCGATGAGCAGGTTGGCACCTTGCATGGCGCTTTGGATAAAAAGCTCTTATACAAATGCACCATTTTGACCAAACACTCTATAATCAGTGATGGCTTTTTTAACGTTGTTGTTTTTTGTTAAACATGGCAGTAAGCGGCGCTACACTCTGTACACAAGCTAGTGTTGTCACGATACTGGAATTTCGAACTTCGATACGATATCTTGAAAAGTATCGATATTCGATACCATTTTCGATACCATGGGGAAAAAGGTTCAATCTTAAGGTTCAATCTTAAAATGTAATTCTCCTCAGCTTCTCTCTGGTACTATAAGAGAAGATAAATATAACACTTTTAAAACCCTTTGTTTATCTTTAGATCACACATTTAAAAATAACTGTTCATCTCACTTCAATAATTTTTATTGCAGAACATGGTATTTTCTCAAGTAGACGGATGTCAACACTGTAATCTGTGTTGCATGTACCTGACAAACTGAACTGTGTGTATTACTGTCATATTCCAACTTAACTGAATGCACGTGTGTGTGGACTATTGTACTATTACAGCCTTTTACAGGTATTGAAATGAAAAATGCAACTTCCTTATAATGTTTTTTAATGAATAATTAAATATCGATATTTCGGGAAATGAGTATTGAAACAGTTTTAAATATTCAGAATCGATGTGTATCGATCTTTTGATATTTTTGACAACACTAACACAAGCTGCAGAGTCCATTCTGGTCATGAATGCTCTGAACGCTCCCCCGCTGCTCACTGGTTCTAGCTGGGAGACGCACGGCTTCGACAGCTCTAACCTGTTGAATGTACACGTCATAAAGGGGACATGTTGTGCAAAACCAGTGATGGAATTATCTTTTGATTAATTAATCTGTTTAAGCTGTGCTTTTTGGAGCCAGAATCACTGCCCTACCTAATGTACTGGCCAGTTTGTAAAGTTTTTTTTCTTACTCTTGGGTGCAGAGCCGCTGTTGACAACTATTGACAGTAGTCTAATCGATTCTTCCTTCTCTTGTATTTCCATCAGACACGACTCTTTGGAACATTTAACGGCCACCGATGAAATGCTTCTTGAAGTATAGACCTAGATGCAGATAATTTCAGATAATATATTATATAATATATTCCATACAGTTGATTAGCCTAATCGTGACACCTCTACTTGGGTGTGTGGGGTAGCCAGGAAGTTAGGGGAATTATTAATAGAAAATGTGGTGGCTGGCTACTACAGCCACCAAAAATGGCGCGTTCAATGCAAGGCAAGAAAGAGGTGCTGGGAAATGAATAGGCTAATTAAAAAAATGAGATTTTAGACGTAAAAACAAACGTAAACATGTTGAAAAAAAATATGCACAATATGGCCTCGTTAAGTTTCTCTTCCGTTTCGCTTGTCGAAACTCTCAGGAGGACTTTTATTTTTAACTTTTTTACCCGTTCACTGCGACACTACCAAATGGTTAACCCTTTCACTGTGACAATACAGAAGGTTAACCCTTTCACTGCCACACGACAATGTCTTAACCCTTTCACAACCACACTACATAAGGTTAACCCTTTCACTACCCCCCCCCCCCCCCCCTCCCCCCCCCGTTAAAAACGCTCTCAAAAAGAAAGTGGCAGTTGGCACTTTAAGATAGCCAGGCAACTCCAAGCTCTGGAATGGAAGCTGCACAAACCCAACTGATTGGACTCCGAAGGCTACACAGTCTGACTGCGGCTGTGACTTTGCCTAGTATTTGCAATATTTGAATGAATGAATGAATGAAATCATTGCATTTATATAGCACCTTTCTAGACACTCGCCAAGCGCTCCCCACAATGCATAGGGTGGGAATGGCCCTCCTTCTTACCTCTGCACTCTGAAACGAACATGCAATACTGTCCCTCTTGTCACTCGTGCCTTTTTTGCAGTCAACATTGTCGAAACGGATTGTTTTTTAATCGGTTAATTTCCGTTTTATAGTATTTTGAAAAGCCCTTGTTTTTCAGGAAAATGTATAGATTCTGTGATAATCGCCCTTTTACTGGAATATTCTGGAATACACAAACGTTGTCATTTTTCGGCCTATTTATGAATAGTTTTCAAATAAACGCTAGATTATCGATAGTACATGTGTACTTATGCACGCTATAGAAGCGGGCTGAAATATCGATTCTCATTTCCTGATCAGCGGCACACACACACACACACACACATATGGGACACGTTGATATATCTGTGAAAAAAGCTCTGATTACCCCAAGACTGGTAAAATAGATTCCTTACCTCAGATCAGATGTTCTCCAAAAAGATTATTCCAATTCCTGATTGCCATTCCAAATATCGATCGCGTTTATTGATTCAGCATTGGGTACTGTAAATATATATTGTTTTCCGGGCCGGCGATCACTTGGTCTCTTCAGTTGGCTTGACGGAAAAGTAACATGAGGAGGCAGGCCCTAAACTAAACTAATGGGGTGCAGTTACACAGGGAGAGACCATAGGGGGCGGTATCTTCCCAATTGAGCTCAGAGAGTCTGCAACACTAACCTGAGGCTCGATTGATGAAATATGAATAAAAATCGGCAATAAATAAAAATACAACAAACAAACGCTATATAGCGTTGGTGGCATTCAAAGGTCGGCATGAACTAATGACAACGCGTCGCTGGCATCCAAAGTGTTAACTGTCTCAGGTGGTAGAGGCGCTGCTTCGCCTTCTTTACGACTGAGTCTATGCGTGTTGTCCATGTCAGGTCCTCTGAGATGTGGACCCCCAGGTTCTTAAAGCTGCTCACCCTGTCCACGGTAGCCCCGTTTATCCACAGTGGTGTGTGTGACGTCCCCTGCTGTGTTCTCCTAAAATCCACGATCAGCTCCTTGTTTTTACCAATGTTCAGGAGCAGGCTGTTGTCCTGGCACCAGTGTTCCAGTACCTCAACCTCCTCCCGGTAGGCCTTCTCGTCGTTGTCAGAGATGACTGTGTCGTCCGCAAACTTCATTATGGAGTTGGAGCTGAACTTGGCCACACAATCATGTGTGTAGAGTAGAACTGGGCGATATGGCAAAAAATCATATTGCGATAACGATATGATAATGTTATCATATTTCTCGATATCTATAATTATCGAAATTGTTATAAGTAATAAAAAAAAAAAAAAAAAAAAAAAAAAAAACTTTTAAACAACAGATGTATGTTTATTTTGCAGCAATTCTTTGTCGTTGCCGCCATATTTAGTGTTACAGCCCCTCACACTCCAGTTCTCAGGCTGCAGCTGGTTTTAAAAGCGAAAGTAAACCGGCTTCTCTGCTGGCTGTGGCTCCAGGGGAGTTGAACAGTTCTGGCGCTGCTAGTTTATTTTCGATCTTTTGGCGCTTTTTTGGTGGACAAACCACCGCACATGTGCACTGTGACTCGTGACTGGAGTCTAGCTCTGCTAGCACACATAGCCTACTGTGTGTACAGACTTGTTTCAAACTGTATTTTAAATTAGAAAGCAAACAAAATAAATGGACAAGAGAAAAATAAATCTCAATTTGGTCAGTATTGTCATTTGGACAAGCAAAGCCATTACTTTAAGTTGCAGGCAAGAAAGACAAGTCTGTCCACTGTCTCTGGTTTTAAAACTGCCCTGTTGCAGGTCACAAAAAAAAATAAAAAAAAAAATCAATTTTTTTTTAAAAAATTTCGATATTCGATATCGATTATTAAAATATATCGCGATATTTATCGTTATCGTTATATCGCCCAGCCCTAGGTATAGTGAGTACAGCAGAGGGCTCAGGACACAGCCCTGGGGGGACCTGATACTCAGGGTGATGGTGTTGGAGGTCTGACCCCCCACCCTGACCGCCTGGGGCCTTTCACTCAAAGTCCAGTATCCAGGTGCTCGGAGCGCAGCTCAGACCCAGCTCGATCAGCTTGTCCACCAGTCTGGTGGGGACTATGGTGTTGAACGCTGAGCTATAGTCAATGAACAACAGTCTCACATAGCCCCCCTTCTGGCGGTCTAGGTGAGGGAGGGTGCTGTGTAGCACTTGAGAGACCGCATCGTCAGTGGACCCGTTTGGCCTGTATGCAAATTGAAAAGGGTCCATATCGCTGGGGAGGGAGGCACAAATGTAATCCTTAACCAGCCTCTCAAAACATTTCATGGCCACAGAGGTGAGTGCCACCGGTCTGCAGTGTTGCAGTGCTGGTATCACTCGGTATAACGCCGTGATACCTCACTCACTGAGGCTGAAGTACGCGCAATCGCTTTTTACATGGCATTATCCAACCGGACTCCCGGAGAAGCATGCAGCTGCAGAGCCGCAGAGCCAGCGGCGCTCTCTGAGCCGCGCGCTGACGGCCGCGCTGTGAGGCAATAGTATCCAGCTGCAGGACGAGAGCAGCCAAAAAAAACTGTGCATGCGCGCGCGCGCACGCGCGTGGAGCGTTTGACCTACTGTCAATTTGCCACTGCACCACTGCCGGTCTGTAGTCATTAAGACCTGTTGGAGAGGATTTCTTGGATGTATTTTTTGTAAGTGCAGTGTTACTATGAAAATTCACTAGAATGCAGGATTTGAAAAAAATATTGTGGTGGTGTCTAGGTCTTCTTTAAGTGTTAAACAGCTGAGAGCAGTCACTGCTGTTTTTTGTGGTCTTTCATACACGCATCTTACCAAGTGTGTATTAACATCCTCACAAACCAACAAAGAACATGATCTATATCAAAAAGTATAATTTAGGGTTTTTAAAGTTTTTTTTTGCACTCTAATGCATGAGTGCTGCTCACTGAGTAAAAAAAACAAAAAACAAACACACAAATTATACTTTGGGGGCCCCCAAAGTATTAACATGCAGCGGGAATCACTGACAGTGTGGATATACAGTAGATATGTGGTGAGAATAACTATATATATATATATATGGTATATTATTATACAGCATTATTGTACATGCTATCATGCAGAGCTATGTGTTATATGTGTATATATTCAGACAAATATATATACGGTATATACAGCACTGTTGTACATGCTATCATACAGAGGATGAGTTGCTCAGTGACATCAATACCAGTCCTCTCTAACGTTACACCATTGCTACATTCTTACGCAGCGATGAATCCTTCTCTATGCTATGCCACCATCTGGTTTCGCCCTCTCGTCTGTCTGCGGACGACTGGGCAGCTGCATGTCAGAGACGGCGAGAGAGGAGGCGAGCGGAGGACGTTTTGAGTGTTTACGGACCGATATCTCTCATGCGTCTCAATGACAATGACACTATGTAACAAGTAACAACCCATCATCTATCTAAACACACTGCACACACATCCACACGTACACACTCACTTTAGACACTTTAACACACTTTATATTTATCTATTATTAAAGAGATTTGCACCACATTCATAACTCATTTGCACCCTACCCTAAGTTTTGTACCTCTGCATTCTACCTCACTTGTTACTCATTTTACTCTGTATTGTATATTGACTTTACCTACTTTTTACTTAATTTTTTTTTTACTTACTTTCTTTTCACTGTATGTAGCACACTCTCAGGGGCTCATACAGAAACACACATTTCATTAGTATTTTGCTCTGACAAATAATAAACAAACTTGAACTTGAAACTTGTGGGAAAACTGAACAAAAGAATGGTTCTCTTAAAAAAAAACTAGGGATGCCCCGATCGATCGGCCACCGATCGTTATCGGCCGATATTCAGTATAAATATGCGATCGGGGAATTCCGATAATGAGTCATATTCGCCGATCGCGGAAACTGATCAAGTGGATATCTCACTCGCTTGTCTCAGACGCACAGGACCTGCAAACTGCTCCTCCTCCCTAGCCCCGCCCGCACCCGTGTAGAGTTTGTAAACACAGAGGAGGCGGCTCCTCTGCTGAGTCTAGATAGTGCATTCGACCTGAGCTAACGTTAGCTACCTAGCTATCGTTACTGTTTTATTTTCGCCGATCGTCAAAACAGATCTCACTCGCTGAGTTCTGTCTCAGACACCGGGAGCTGCACACAGTGCTGCGCGTCTTCTGCTCTTCCTCCAGCTCCTCCCGCACGCATGTAAACACGGGTCTAGTCTAGTCTAGTGGGACGGGACCTCCATGAGCTAACGTTAGCTACCGCTACAAAATGACCCAGTCAACTATTCACTTTTAGTTTAATACATGATGAGGCATGATTGTCTAACTGAACGGTATCTAGCCGGCTAGCTACTGATAGCTCCTGATATCAACAAATGCTCCAGCAATAGTCTAGTTATCTAGTACTAGTGTATGTTACCTCTGTTAGCTCACGTTAGCTTAGCTCACTGTTCAAAACGAAATGTCCCATTCAACTAAATAGTTCACTGAGGCGTTGTCTTAACGTTATATTTCCGGCTAGCAGTAGCTACAGACAGCTCCTGATATCAATGTCTTATAACACTCATTCGATGCATATTCGAAGCCCGGCTTGCGTCGCAGTCATTAACGGGGATAGCTGAGGGAGTAGGGTATATCTGCAGAGCCTAGGGTAAATCTGCAGAGCCGAATGTGATTTGATCAAAGCAGAGTATGTACACACAGACAGTGGAGATAGCGAGCATTTTGACTTGTTGCGTGGTGGCGATGTCTCGCAGATAATACAAGTACAAGTCTAATTATATAATATATATATTTTATAAAAAAAAAAAAAAAAAAAAAACTTTTTATATAAAATAATTTTTAATTTCTTTTTAATCAAAAACGATCGGTATCGGATCGGTATCGGCCGATATGGCTCATGACGATCGGTGATCGGTATCGGTGGCAAAAAACGTGATCGGGGCATCCCTAAAAAAAACACTCACAAAAATAAAGAGAGGCAGTTGGCACTAGGGTTGCACGATACACCAATACTAGAAAGTTATCACGATACCCAGCTCAGGGTTTGCACAAGGTCCTTGAAGTGCTTAAAGTGCTTGATAAAAGTAAATAAAAGTCGAGGCCTGGAATTCCTTAAAACAGCCAATTTTTTAACAAGGTGAGGTGGGACGCGTGAATATTAAAGGCAACCTACTTGTGTTCAGCTTTTCTCTGATTGGCCACGACCCCCCGCCCCCTTTTGCCGCGAACGCGGCAGCAGAGGTCCCTGCAAGGTCCCAAATTAAATGAATGAAGCGCGCAGCGAACGCGGCAGCAGAGTGTATAATGTTATTTCGCGGAGCATAATGTATAATGTTATTTCGCCCGTTGGAGGCTGCTGACTGATTAATAATAAGCTCTCTTTATTTCGCTTCCATTCATTTTGGGGACGATGTTCAAATAGCATACTTCATACTCTGCTGCGTCTCTCTGCCGCGTCCTCTCTGCCGCGTAAGGGCGTGTGCTAGGGCGGTCACGTGGCCGTGTGGCCAATCAGGGAAACGCTGTCTCTGTCTATTCATTCATTTTCATTCATTCATTCATTCATTCATTCATTCATTCATTCATTCCAGTCGCAGACTGTGTGGACTGACTGTCACTCAAAGTGCTTATGGGCGGAGCCAGGCCATAACAGCCTGAAATCTTGGAGCTGAAAAATGATGGTTTTGAGTACTTGATTAGAAATATAAAACAATGCATTTTTTTGAAAAAAAAACTTACAGATGTCTTCAATAGACTAACAGGAATTGTGTAAAGTTGCCCAAATAGTGCTAGGAATAGCAGTACATAGCCCCTTTAACACACTTTATATTTATTGGTAAAGAGATTTGCACTATTCATACCTCATTGCACTTTACCCTAAGTTCGTTGTACCTGATCCCATTGCTGCATTGTACCTTAGTTACTATTTTTTTCCCTTTTGACTCTGTACAGTATATTGTAAGTACAGTATATTGTATATTGATTGACTGAACACTGAACACACACAGCAGAGACAGGAAGTAGCGAGGGTAGTGTGAGCCTCCCACGCGTTACACCTCGCCACAGAGTCCGCGCTGGCAGGTGAAAAGATGTGACAGGCTGTCTCCTCGTGTACCGGAGGGGACACGTGATGCAAGGCTTCTATCCTCCCTACGAACGACCGCATATGCGAGCAACGTTCAAGACAAGGGAGGGGAGAATTGGAAACAGCGAAATTGGGATGGGAAAAAAATTGAAAAATAAGGAGAAAAGGTGGATAAAAATAAAAATAAAGATCGCCAGGCAACTGATTGGACTCTGAACGCTACACAGACAGTCTGACTACTGCTGTGAATTCACGGTCACCTCCACTACCATTATTTAAATTAATGAATGATCATAACATTTTATATAGCACTTTTCCTAGACACTCTAAGCGCTCCCCACAATGTAGGGTGGAAATTGCCTCCTTCTACCACCAAACTGAACCGAACATGCAATACTGTCACTCTTATTTTTATACTTTATTTATCTTTTTTAAGATTCTTTATTTTAGCATTAAACTTTTTCTTAATATTTTCACTTGTAGTTTAAGTCTATTTTGTGACTCTGTGTGAAGGGGGGCGGGACTAGCGAAGTCGTATCATCATTGTACGGCGTAACTGTCTGTTTAACTGCATATGACAAATAAATATCTAGTCTAGCTACAAGAAACCGATGGCACAATTAACACTATTTCCACACATCCTGCCTGTCGGTCACTATTAGTGGGGAAGTTGCAAACATTTAATGTCGGCTCCTCTAGCAAATCCATCGCATGATGGTAGGATGTAGGGCTGTCTTAAATACTTCGAAGCTTCGTTCAATGGGCATGGGCTTCGAATATGAAAATAAAATTTGATTATGTAAAAAAAATTATAATATGAATATGAATATAAAAAAAAAAAGTGTTTCAAAATCAACACTGCCTCACTTTTGTTAATTACAACAAGCAATGCTGTTTGTTATTTAAGATGGGGTCGGACTCGGCACCGACAGATTTGTGTTCATTGTGCTGCTTTTATAAAGCCTCAAATGACTGTTTAGTTTGTCTAAGATTTAAAAAGGTTTAAACTTTACAGCACTGACAAAGTTGAACAAAGTGCTGTACAAGTCCCACAACATAAAATTCTATATATTTTTTTTATTATAATTTTATTTTTCGAAGCTTCGAATTAAAATCGAATCTCGGCCCCGAAGCTTCGAATTCCAAAACAAAATCGAAGGTCAGCCCTAGTAGGATGAATGATGGGGAAATGCACTTAAAAATGTAATTAATAATAATAAACTTTATTTGTATAGCACCTTTCATACAGAAACTGCAGCGCAAAGTGCTTCACAACAGAAAAAAGACTAAAGAAGCATAAAATGAGCACATAAAGTGCAGACATATAAAAAGCACAGTTTTTCACATTAGGATCTAACATCCCAACAGGCCACCTTGTTTATGGTTTGATTCAGTTTTAAATAGACAATAATAAAAAGAGTAAGATAGAATAGACGGAGTAAAATAGTGCAATAGTGCAGTGCAATAAAATTGTAGAATAGATTAAAAAATATATATTTTACAGTGCAATAAAATAGTTCTGGATTACTGTTCAACAGTTCAAAGTAGTCTTGACCTTCTCTGTTTGGCATCCACAGTTTAAAACTTGACAGACTTACATTTAGTCATTTAGCTGAACGCTTTCATCCAAAGCGACTTACAAGTTCTGTACGACAGGTCATCAGGAAGGAAGGGCACAACTCTATCAGCTGAGTAACAATGTTCATCAAAGTGTTGAGTGCTACAGTGTAGGTTAGTTTATTAGGACAAGTGCATGACAGTAAGGTTAGTTAGGGTTAGATCCTTTTATTACATTTTTTATTTCAGATAATGGTTGAAGAAGTGCGTCTTTAGTCGACGGCGAAAGATTGGACGGGTTTCGGCTGTCCTAACTGGGGTGGGTAGTTCGTTCCACCATTGTGGGGCAAGGACTGAGAATAGGCGACTTCTCTTTGATGACCCTCCCGGAGCTCGGATAGGAGTGGGTCTGAGGCGGTCTTCCCTCCTGTTTTATACCCACTTTGACCCTTTGAACCTCCCACTCAGGGCAAACCTCCCTCTCAGGGCGCAGTTCCCTCTCTCGGGGTGCAGTTCTAGGCCTGGGTCCTACACAGCTGGACTCAGCTGTTGACAACAATGATTGCCCCGTTGCAATCGTTGTTGTCAACAGCTGAGTCCAATTGATTGGACTAGAGCGAATGGTTTAGATTAGGCTAGCTTGTATGCTACCGGCACACAGCCATGCAAAACGTGTCAGATAATTATTGCTAATGTGTTTGTACTTGTGTTTTAATATTTTTTTTTGGACTGTCACTAGCCCATTATTTCTGGCAGGGGGACTGCCAATGTAAACGACCCTTTTGGCTACAATTGGGTGCATTTACATTCTGTTTTATAAGATGTTCCTTAATGTACGTTGTCGTCCCCCTCTCTAACAAATGCATTGAAACTTAAAACTGAACTGAAACTGTGGTGGTGGCGTGAGACTGGCCTTCCTGCTTGACAAAAGTTGCTAAATATACAGCTTCACCGAGCATTTGCTCCACTGTGATGGGTCTTTTTTTGGCCTTTGGAAGGTGTTTGGTTGAGAGAGAGTGAGAGTGACGAGGAGGGGGGGGGGGGGGTGGGTCGGGGGTTATGGCTACCGGGAGGCGACACAGAACGCAGGCCAACAGCTGCGGAGCGCGAGGGGAATCAACATTAGGCCCGCAGCCTGCTGCTGGGGAATTGAATTTGCCCTGTCTAAGGTCCATGTAAGCTGGACGTTGACACTTGCTCTACTTAAAGCCCTCATTATGTCCACGCTAAAGACCCCCCCCCCCCCCCCCCCGGAGAGCACGGAGCCGGCTTGTGGATGGATATAGATAGAAGATAGAAATACTTTATTTATTCCAGGGGGAAATTCAGCACTACAGATCGCTCACAGTATTTAATTTATTCATCCTTTATTTATCCAGGAATTAATCCCTTGAGATTAATAATAATAACTTCATTTTATATAGCGCCTTTCAAGAGACCCAAGGTCCCTTTACATTAGGGATGCACCGAAATCTCGGCCACCGAAAGTTTTCGGTCGAAAATGGCCAAAAATGCCCTTTTTCGGCTAATGGCCGAAAGAGTTTTTTCACCGAAAATATAACACCGAAAAACAGAAACAACCTGTAACCTAACGCGTGTTGTTGTGATGATGTCACCAAAACGCGGCTTCAGTCATTACATGCTCAACGTGAGCTCTTCGGTCCTGCGTTCTGCAGCCTGTGATAACTCCTCTTGGGACTCGGGAGTCGCGCTGTTTCTATGTAAACTCAGCGCGCAACGCGTCCAATAAATGCGTCTTTAACATGCTTTATATCCTTATTTACTATATGCCCGTCGCGGTTAATCACTGAGTGATCTAATATGCATATTCTTCAGAGCGAGAGGGGGGGGGGGGGGGGGGGGATTGTGTTTCTCACATTGACGCCGTCTGTCGTTGATAATATAATCTGAAGAGCATTATTATCATTCTCGAGAATACACGTTGCGCGTCTACTGTGCCAAAGTCAAGAGAGCACATTCATCTGGGGACTAGAAAGGTGCGCTCAGTAGAGCACAGATGTCCACATGTCTTCTCTCTCTCTATCTATCTATCTACCTCTCTATCTCTATCTCTCTCTCTCTCTCTCTCTCTCTCTCTCTCTCTCTCTCTCTCTCTCTCTCTCTCTCTCTCTCTCTCTCTCTCTCTCTGATTGATTGATTGAAAACTTTATTAACAGATTGCAGAACGGGTACAGTACAGCTCAATACACACAATTGTTAAGGGGATGCAGACCAGAGAAAGACTTTCGTCTTGTTTACACCAGGGTCCCCCATTTTCAATTAATCATGAATTGTAAGTAAGGGTGCAATTAGCACCATGCAATCCATTCTTTGTGGATCTAGCCCTGTAGTGTGGAGTCGATGTCTTGTAGAGCTGAGCAAGAACTCTACCGATCGACAACCACTAACCATGAAGTCAGGAGCTGCTGCGTATCCGTCTGTCTGTCTGTCTGTGGTCTGTCTGTCTGTCTGTCTGTCTGTCTGTCTGTGTCCTGTCTGTCTGTCTGTCTGTCTGTCTGTCTGTCTTCCTGTGTCCTCTCTGTCTGTCTGTCTGTCTGTGTCCTGTCTGTCTGTGTCCTGTCTGTCTGTCTGTCTGTCTGTCTGTCTGTCTTCCTGTGTCCTCTCTGTCTGTCTGTCTGTCTGTCTGTCTGTCTGTCTGTCTGTCTGTCTGTCTGTCTGTCTGTCTGTCTTCCTGTGTCCTCTCTGTCTGTCTGTCTGTCTGTGTCCTGTCTGTCTGTCTGTCTGTCTGTCTGTCTTCCTGTGTCCTCTCTGTCTGTCTGTCTGTCTGTCTGTCTGTCTGTGTCCTGTCTGTCTGTCTGTGTCCTGTCTGTCTGTCTGTCTGTGTCCTGTCTGTCTGTCCTGTCTGTCTGTCTGTCTGTCTGTGTCCTGTCTGTCTGTCTGTCTGTCTGTGTCCTGTCTGTCTGTGTCCTGTCTGTCTGTCTGCCCTGTCTGTCTGTCTGTCTGTCTGTCTGTCTGTGTCCTGTCTGTGTCCTGTCTGTCTCTGTCTGTCTGTCTGTCTGTCTGTGTCCTGTCTGTGTCCTGTCTGTCTGTCTGTCTGTCTGTCTGTCTGTCTGTGTCCTGTCTGTCTGTCTGTATGACGTGCCTCGTCTGTTCTGGATGTCTATCTAGAAGGAACCAGATGAGACATGTGATCCATTAGCTTCTTCACAGAATGTGGGGCATTTTCTGCAACAATGGAAAACAAACACACAGCCGCCAAGGAACCCAACGATCCACTCTGCAGGAAGTCTTGTTTTTTTTTATCCACTTGTTCTCCTTATTTTTCTATTTTCCTCCCATCCCAATTTCGCTGTTTTCAATTCTCCCCTCCCCTGTCTTGAACGTCGGTCGTAGGAAGGATAGAAGCCTTGCATCACGTGTCCCCTCGGCTCCGGTACACGAGGAGGCAGCCTGTCGCATCTTTTCACCTGCCAGCGCGGACTCTCATTGGCGAGGAGTAACGTGTGGGATAGGGATGGGTACCTTTCACATTTGAACTGATACCGGTACCGGTACCCGTGAATCGATACCGGTACCCAACGGTACCTTTTTTCGGTACTTTAGTCTCAATAAATGTAATCTACCTACCTCAGTCGTAAAAAAAAAATCCAAACTTCAAATAACTACAATTTTGACAGTTTTCGGCTTGTCATTGCTCCGACTGCTTTGTTGTTGAATCAAGTCAAATCCTAGGTAAGCATATATTGTGCGTGTGAACGTTGACATGAAAAGTAAAAAAAAAAAAAAAAAGGAAAAAAATGTATAAATTTTATTTAATTTTATTTATTTATTTTTTTTCGGTTTCTCACTTGATTCGATACTCGGTAGTACCGACGTGTTTCGGTTCGGTACCTCAAAAGTACCGAATTCGGTACCCATCCCTAGTGTGGGAGGCTCACACTGCCCCCGCCATTTCCTGTCTCTGCTGTGCAGGCGTCCCCCAACCGACCTGTAGGAGTCGCTGTCCACAACGTCCAGATTACCACCCATCGACTTCCCACCCGCTGACTCTGCCAATTGAGTTAGTATGACGACCGGCCCAAGCCGACAGCCGGATTTGAACCCGGTGTCTCTTGCGTTGGTGACGAGCGCAATGTCCGCTGCGCCACCCAGCCGCCACTGCAGGAAGTCTTCTTAACCTTTTCACTTCCACACGACAGACGGTTAGGCCTAACAAAAATAATGGTTTGTTTCCGGTTGCCGATCGACCCTGCCGATTTAGGTGTGACTCAATATATTTTATGAGTTAAAAAAATATAAGAATAAAGTTTCATAGAAATCTTAGCAAACCTTTAGTATTATGGATATTAAACATGCTGGCAGAGTACATGCATCCATGTTGTTGTGAACATTTTAATTAAATAAAGAAATTCCCTATCCATAGTCGCCGTGGGAAAGAATAAAATTAAAAAATAAAATAAAATAAATTCCCTACCTACCCATGGCCTTAACTGACAACCAACAGGAAACAAACAATATTTTTTTTTATGCCTTAACCTAGGGAAAGGGTAAACCTTATCTAGTGTGGTTGTGAAAGGGTTAACATTATGTATTGTCAAGAGTGAAAGGGGTAACCCTTTGGTAGTGTGGTAGTGAAAGGGTGTATTGAAAACACAGAGCCAGTACCGCTCGTGGCCAGCAGGTTCCACAATCGCACAATATCGCTTTAAAATCTAGGACTCGGAATCGTTATCGAGAGTGAGAAGATGGTTTTGCTACAAATGATCACTCTAAATAATCTCTCCTCTCCTCTCCTCCTCTCCTCTGCTCTGCTCTCCTCCCTCCTCTCTCCTCTCTCCTCTCTCTCCTCCTCTCCGCTCTCTCTCCTCTCCTCTCCTCTCCTCCCACCCTTTCCTCCTCTCTCCTCTCCGCTCTCCTCCCTCCTCTCTCCTCTCCTCTCCTCTCCTCTTTCCCCCCTCCTCTCCTCTCCTCTTCACCTCTCCTCTCTCCTCTCCTCCCCTCTGCCCCCCTCCTCTCCTCTCCTCCCCTCTGCCCCCCTCCTCTCCTCTCCTCTCTCTCCCCCTCTCCTCTCCTCTCCTCTCCTCTCCTCTCCTCTCCTCTCCTCTCCTCTCCTCTCCTCTCCTCTCCTCTTCACCTCTCCTCTCTCTCCTCCTCTCCTCTCCTCTCTCCTCTCCTCTCTCTCCCCCTCTCCTCTCACAGCCCCTGTCTTCGCTCTGCACCCGCCTGCCGCCATGGGAAAGAAGAGTCGGGTGAAGACCCAGAGGTCCGGGACGGGAGCCACGGCCGTGGTGTCTCCCAAGGAGATGATGAACCTGGTGTCTGAGCTGCTCCAGAGTAGGTCCTCCATCCACACCCTGAAGACACTATATCATGGTCTCTGAGCTCCTCCAGAGTAGGTCCTCCACACCCTGAAGACACACTATCATGGTCTCTGAGCTCCTCCAGAGTAGGTCCTCCACACCCTGAAGACACACTATCATGGTCTCTGAGCTCCAGAGTAGGTCCTCCACACCCTGAAGACACAATATCATGGTCTCTGAGCTCCAGAGTAGGTCCTCCACACCCTGAAGACACAATATCATGGTCTCTGAGCTCCAGAGTAGGTCCTCCACACCCTGAAGACACAATATCATGGTCTCTCTCTGAGCTCCAGAGTAGGTCCTCCACACCCTGAAGACACAATATCATGGTCTCTGAGCTCCAGAGTAGGTCCACACCCTGAAGACACAATATCATGGTCTCTGAGCTCCAGAGTAGGTCCTCCACACCCTGAAGACACACTATCATGGTCTCTGAGCTCCAGAGTAGGTCCTCCACACCCTGAAGACACAATATCATGGTCTCTGAGCTCCTCCAGAGTAGGTCCTCCACACCCTGAAGACACAATATCATGGTCTCTCTCTGAGCTCCTCCAGAGTAGGTCCTCCACACCCTGAAGACACAATATCATGGTCTCTGAGCTCCTCCAGAGTAGGTCCACACCCTGAAGACACAATATCATGGTCTCTGAGCTGCTCCAGAGTAGGTCCTCCACACCCTGAAGACACACTATCATGGTCTCTGAGCTCCAGAGTAGGTCCACACCCTGAAGACACACTATCATGGTCTCTCTCTGAGCTCCAGAGTAGGTCCTCCACACCCTGAAGACACAATATCATGGTCTCTCTCTGAGCTCCAGAGTAGGTCCTCCACACCCTGAAGACACACTATCATGGTCTCTCTCTGAGCTGCTCCAGAGTAGGTCCTCCACACCCTGAAGACACAATATCATGGTCTCTCTCTGAGCTCCAGAGTAGGTCCTCCACACCCTGAAGACACAATATCATGGTCTCTCTCTGAGCTCCAGAGTAGGTCCTCCACACCCTGAAGACACAATATCATGGTCTCTCTCTGAGCTCCAGAGTAGGTCCTCCACACCCTGAAGACACAATATCATGGTCTCTCTCTGAGCTCCAGAGTAGGTCCTCCACACCCTGAAGACACACTATCATGGTCTCTCTCTGAGCTCCAGAGTAGGTCCACACCCTGAAGACACACTATCATGGTCTCTCTCTGAGCTCCAGAGTAGGTCCTCCACACCCTGAAGACACAATATCATGGTCTCTCTCTGAGCTCCAGAGTAGGTCCACACCCTGAAAACACAATATCATGGTCTCTCTCTGAGCTCCAGAGTAGGTCCACACAAGGGCTGCATGATTCTTGCTAAAATGTGAATCACGATTTTCTCACACAATTATTTTTTCAATAAAATCATTTATTGCACTCTTTCTTAAACAGACAACATAACATATATCTTCTAAGTGCTTGACTTAAACTTAAAAGTCTCTTGTAACATGCAAAATAACTCTAGTCAGAATCATCGTCGTCATTTAAAAAAGTTAAGTAAAAAGTAAAAATATATATATTTTTAAAGATGGTAATATTGTTTTAGTTAAAAAAAAAAGCGTCATTTAGAAATGAGATTGCATACAGTAGGTCTATGAATCGAGATCGTGATTTTTTCGATTAATCATGCAGCCCTAGTCCACACCCTGAAAACACAATATCATGGCCTAGTCTCTCATAGTTCTGTCAGAATTCTATCTTTTTATAATTTAGTACCTACTATAACTGAAGTGAAGAACTCAGAGGAACACTTTGGCAGACCGGCCATGAAGTGATGAACCACTTCCACGCTGTGAACCTTCCTCTTCTACCGACCTTTGAACCTCATCATGGCCTCCTCCTCATGTCTGCAGAGTGCAGCAGCGCGGCGCCCTCTCCTGGCAAGGAGTGGGAGGAGTACGTGCAGATACGAGCCCTGGTGGAGAAGATCCGCAAGAAACAGAAGGGTGAGAAGACGGGGAGGAAACGCACATAAACACACACACATAGACACACACATAAACACACACACATAGACACTCATACACATAAACACACACATACTGTAAACACACACACATAGACACTCATACACAAACACACACATAAACACACACATAAAAACTTCAATAGAAGCTTTGAATGTAAAAAAAAAAATTACGTTCTGTACAGCCCTAGACGGTAAACAATATAATTTACTCGTGTGTGTGTCTCTGTCTCCTGTGTGTGTGTGTGTGTGTGGTGTGTGTGTGTCTGTCTGTGTCTCTCTCTGTGTGGTGTCTCTCTCTGTCTGTGTGTGTGTCTCTCTGTCTGTCTGTGTGTCTCTGTCTGTGTGTGTGTGTCTCTGTGTGTGTGTCTCTCTCTCTCTCTGTGTGTGTGTCTCTCTGTCTGTCTGTCTCTGTCTGTGTGTGTGTGTCTCTCTCTGTGTGTGCGTCTGTCTGTGTGTCTCTGTGTGTGTGTCTCCTCTCTCTGTGTGTGTGTCTCTCTGTCTGTCTGTGTGTCTGTCTGTGTGTTGTGTCTCTCTGTGTGTGCGTCTGTCTGTGTGTCTCTGTGTGTGTGTGTGTGTGTGTGTCTGTCTGTGAGTGTGTCTCCTCTGTCTGTGTGTGTATCTGTGTGTGTGTGTCTCTCTGTCTGTCTGTGTCTCTGTCTGTGTGTGTGTGTGTCTCTCTCTGTGTGTGTGTCTGTCTGTGTGTCTCTGTGTGTGTGTGTGTGTGTGTATCTGTTTGTGTGTGTGTGTCTCTCTGTCTGTGTGTCTGTGTGTGTGTATCTGTGTGTGTGCGTCTCTGTGTGTCTGTGTGTGTGTCTCTCTGTCTGTGTGTGTGTCTCTCTCTCTCTCTGTGTGTGTCTCTCTCTCTCTGTGTGTATGTCTCTCTCTGTCTGTGTGTCTCTCTGTCTGTTTGTGTGTGTGTCTCTCTCTGTGTGTCTCTCTCTCTGTCTCTCTCTCTCTCTCTCTCTCTGTGTCTCTCTCTCTCTCTCTCTCTGTGTCTCTCTCTCTCTCTGTGTGTCTCTCTCTCTCTCTCTCTCTCTCTCTCTCTCTCTCTCTCTCTCCCCCCCCCCCCCTCTCTCCAGGTATCTCCGTGGTGTTTGAGGGCACCAGGGAGGACTCCTTCCCAGAGCTCATGTCCTGGGCCCAGGAGTGTGGCGCGTCTTGCGAGGGCTTCCAGGTCCACCACTTCCAGGGAGAGGGCTACGGCCTGCGAGCCACCAGAGACATCTCGGTGGGAACATGACCGGGAACACGTCGCGGAACGCATCCTCCTCTTTATATCAACACTAGGGATGCTCGATATTGGCTTTTTTACCGATACCGATATACCGATATTGTCCAACTCTTAATTTCCGATACCGATATCAACCGATACCGATATATGCAGGTTTCCCCCCCAAAAAATTTAATAATTTCAGGTAATTAACGTTACATATCTCTTGTTGTGGAATTAACACAACATTATGCATACTTTTGACAATAAATACAATCAGAATTTGTTCTTACTTGCTTGCCTGGGTAAATACAGATTATAGAAAAAAAAATATATATATATATATATTTAAAAAAAAAAAAAAAAAACGATACCGATATTTTCCGATATCACATTTTAATACCGATATCGGCCGATAATATCGGTAGGCCGATAATATCGGACATCCCTAATCAACACTGTTTACTTGCTACTTGCTAGCTAATAGGAACTCGTTTGCAGACAGGAAAGTAACAAACATGATTGTCCGTGCGGAACCCTTATCCCCAACACATTGTAATGTTCTGGGGTTTTGTGTGTCGCGCTAGTTGTATTCTTAGGGGCACCACTGTTATGCTGGGGGTGCTGTTTCCTCGTCGGGAGATATGGGAGGACGGACCGGATGTTACGTTGTTGTTGTGAAGCTAGCGTATTAGCAGGTAGCTGTGTTGTGTATGAGAAGGGAATCATCAACTTGTAAAACCCCATATTGAGCTGGAAATAAAGCACCATACAGAAAAGGAAAATCTCCTCTTTCCTCCCTACATTACTGCACGACGGATCGCTACATTATGTTGATCCACTACAATAGAACACATTAAACAGCTTACATAAGTCTAAGCAGCTAGCACGGACGTTCGCTTTTTTTCTTTTTGAAAAAGCTCACGCCAACTTATGAGGCTGGAACGGCGTGGCGAAACTAAACTAAAATGCTCAGACCTGTAGTTGACTAAAACTTGACTAAACGAAAAATGGATAAAGGTGACTAAATATGATAAACTAAAAATAGCTAACGAAATTAACACCGCTTCCTAGTGATTTTGCCTCGTCGTCGTAGTTGGGACTGAGTGCTTGTGTGTTTTATGTGTTTTTTCTTCTTCTTCCGTACAGGCAGAAGAGTTATTCCTGTGGATTCCCAGGAAGATGTTGATGACTGTGGAGTCTGCCAAGAACTCTGTTCTAGGTAACCACGGCAACCGTTTAACTTTAAGCTTCTCTATACTCTTCTATATATGCTTCTATATACGCTTATATATACGCTTCTATATACTCTTCTATATACACTTCTATATACTCTTCTATATACTTTTCTATTCTCTTCTATATACTCTATACGCTTCTATATATGTTTCTATATAAGCTTCTATATACTCCTATATACTTTTTTATACTCCTTTATATACGCTTCTATATACTCCTATATAAGCTTTTATATACACTTCTATATAAGCTTCTATACACTTCTATATACACTTCTATATACTCATATAAGCTTCTATATACTCCTATATACTCTTATATAAGCTTCTATATACTCTATATATATATATATGCTTCTATTAAAGCTTCTATACACTTCTATATATTATGCTTCTATATACGCTTCTATATACTCTTATATTATGCTTCTATATACTGAATGGGTCAAATGTGAGGAACAGAGTTGTAAAGCTCTTTGGCTAAAAGCACACTATAAACGCCCCACCGTCCCCCTCCATAGGGAGGTGTAGTCTGACGTCACTCTGGACCGCCCCCGCGAGGATTTATCATCGGGAAAATAGATTATCGGCTATTGTAACAATTCTGCCTCATGAACATTGAAAAAGATTTCCATTTTTGCACAAAATGAGTTCCCTTCTCACTAACGTTATTGTTTTAAGCATTTTTGGTTGAAATAAAATTCGATGATTTTTCTTTTACGATTAATTGCGAATATTTTCATGTTGAGCTATAGATTGTGGATGAATATGCACAGAAAGTTTGTTTTAAAACGAGACGATTTAGAAATTGTCAATGGGGGGGGGGGGGGGGGGGGGGGTGAAAAAGATGGTGGACCGGCCGGAAAAACGTCAATAACGTAACCACTACACCTCCCTATAGACCAGGAAGTAACCACTACACCTCCCTATATACCAGGAAGTAACCACTACACCTCCCTATAGACCAGGAAGTAACCACTACACCTCCCTATAGACCAGGAAGTAACCACTACACCTCCCTATAGACCAGGAAGTAACCACTACACCTCTTTATAGACCAGGAAGTAACCACTACACCTCCCTATAGACCAGGAAGTAACCACTACACCTCCCTATAGACCAGGAAGTAACCACTACACCTCCCTATAGACCAGGAAGTAACCACTACACCTCCCTATAGACCAGGAAGTAACCACTACACCTCCCTATAGACCAGGAAGTAACCACTACACCTCCCTATAGACCAGGAAGTAACCACTACACCTCCCTATAGACCAGGAAGTAACCACTACACCTCCCTATAGACCAGGAAGTAACCACTACACCTCCCTATAGACCAGGAAGTAACCACTACACCTCCCTATAGACCAGGAAGTAACCACTACACCTCACTATAGACCAGGAAGTAACCACTACACCTCCCTATAGACCAGGAAGTAACCACTACACCTCCCTATAGACCAGGACGTAACCACTACACCTCCCTATAGACCAGGAAGTAACCACTACACCTCCCTATAGACCAGGAAGTAACCACTACACCTCCCTATAGACCAGGAAGTAACCACTACACCTCCCTATAGACCAGGAAGTAACCACTACACCTCCCTATAGACCAGGAAGTAACCACTACACCTCCCCTATAGACCAGGACGTAACCACTACACCTCCCTATAGACCAGGAAGTAACCACTACACCTCCCCTATAGACCAGGAAGTAACCACTACACCTCCCCTATAGACCAGGAAGTAACCACTACACCTCCCTATAGACCAGGAAGTAACCACTACACCTCCCTATAGACCAGGAAGTAACCGCTACACCTCCCTATAGACCAGGAAGTAACCACTACACCTCCCTATAGACCAGGAAGTAACCACTACACCTCCCTATAGACCAGGAAGTAACCACTACACCTCCCTATAGACCAGGAAGTAACCACTACACCTCCCCTATAGACCAGGGAGTAACCACTACACCTCCCTATAGACCAGGAAGTAACCACTACACCTCCCTATAGACCAGGAAGTAACCACTACACCTCCCTATAGACCAGGAAGTAACCACTACACCTCCCTATAGACCAGGAAGTAACCACTACACCTCACTATAGACCAGGAAGTAACCACTACACCTCCCTATAGACCAGGAAGTAACCACTACACCTCCCTATAGACCAGGAAGTAACCACTACACCTCCCTATAGACCAGGAAGTAACCGCTACACCTCCCTATAGACCAGGAAGTAACCACCACACCTCCCTATAGACCAGGAAGTAACCGCTACACCTCCCTATAGACCAGGAAGTAACCACTACACCTCCCCCTATAGACCAGGAAGTAACCACTACACCTCCCTATAGACCAGGAAGTAACCACTACACCTCCCCCTATAGACCAGGAAGTAACCACTACACCTCCCTATAGACCAGGAAGTAACCACTACACCTCCCTATAGACCAGGAAGTAACCACTACACCTCCCTATAGACCAGGAAGTAACCACTACACCTCCCTATAGACCAGGAAGTAACCGCTACACCTCCCCTATAGACCAGGAAGTAACCACTACACCTCCCTATAGACCAGGAAGTAACCACTACACCTCCCTATAGACCAGGAAGTAACCACTACACCTCCCTATAGACCAGGAAGTAACCACTACACCTCCCCTATAGACCAGGAAGTAACCACTACACCTCCCTATAGACCAGGAAGTAACCACTACACCTCCCTATAGACCAGGAAGTAACCGCTACACCTCCCCATAGACCAGGAAGTAACCACTACACCTCCCTATAGACCAGGAAGTAACCGCTACACCTCCCCCTATAGACCAGGAAGTAACCACCACACCTCCCTATAGACCAGGAAGTAACCACTACACCTCCCCCTATAGACCAGGAAGTAACCACTACACCTCCCTATAGACCAGGAAGTAACCACTACCCCCCCCCCCCCCCCCCTCCAGGGCCCCTGTACAGCCAGGACCGTATCCTCCAGGCCATGGGCAACGTGACCCTGGCCCTGCACCTGCTGTGCGAGCGCGCCTCCCCCGCCTCGCCCTGGCTGCCCTACGTCAAGAGCCTGCCGCTGGACTACGACACGCCGCTGCACTACGAGGAGGACGAGGTGCGCCACCTGCTGGGCACGCAGGCGGTGCAGGACGTGCTCAGCCAGTACAAGAACACGGCGCGCCAGTACGCCTACTTCTACAAGGTGGTGCAGGTGGGTGGAACGTGCGCATGCGAACGCGCACACACACACACGCACACACACACGCACGCACGCACACACACACACACACACACCCCCCCAAACAACGGCCTCTTTGAACTGCTGCGGTCAGGCGAGCGCTACCGGAGTCTCATGGCCGGTACAGAGAGACTCAGAAGGAGCTTCTATCCCCAGTAGAATAGAATATAATCGAATCTGAATATATATATATATATATATATATACTGTAGGGGTGTAAAGGTACACATATCCGTACCGTACCGAGTGGCTGTGTACCGAACGAATACAACGGTATGTTAACCACTAACGACCGCCCACCGAGGGCTGTTTTTTTTCTTCACAATCTAATATAATTATTATATATATATATATATTTTTTTTACAAGTCGATTATTAATTTCAATATGGAATATTCATTGACAGCCCTACAAGTACAATTATTAGTTACTGCACACTACATCACCCCTGAGTGGAACATGGAAAGCCAAACTTTCCCCCCCACTGTACCGAAAACCCGTACCGAACCGTGACTTCAAAACCGAGGTACGTACTGAACCGTGGTTTTTGTGTACCGTTGTTACACCCCTAGTGTATACTATGTGAGTACAGTAAAGTATACAGTATATACACAAGGTACCCTAACTGGCATGATATACGTCATACGTTGTAGGTTAGGTGGTTTAAGAGTCGGACACACTCGGTGGTCAGACATGCCTAGTAGTTCTGCTGGTGGAGCCCCCTGCTGGTGGAGCCCGATGGTCGCCGGTACCATATTACTTACGGCTATAACATAACATAACGTACAATGTGTATATTTTTTCCCCCTGTGGTCGATTCCTACTTCATTTACATATTTTGAAGTGAGATCGTGCTGGGTAGGGCCACGGCAGACACTGTGGAGGAATATGGTGCCTCCGTCCACAGCTTGTTTTGATTTGATGTTTTTTTATTTTCGTGTCTTACATATTACAGGTGTATGCCCAGCCCATATGGGCTTACAAGACACATAAACAATAAGTATATAATAGTATACTTGACATTGACAATAAGTGATATATAGACCAAGATGGCCACAATACAAAGAAAACTAAATAAAACGTAATATAACACAAGCTGTAAACAATGTATGTAAACAAAGAAACAAAGAGGAATTCATATACAATTATATAGGATATAGTGTGTTTTGTCTCAAGTGCCACGCTTTCTCCAAAAATCCTGCAAAACAGAAGATCTCCTCCACAGTTTTTTAGTCAGATGTCAGACTGCCAAAACAAATCCGGATTTAAAAGTAGAATTTTCTCAAATAAAGCCCTCCTCAAATCGGTGTACAAGGGGAAAAGACAAAGTTGTAAAGCGGTTTCTCTCTCTCTCTCTCTCTCTCTCTCTCTCTGATGCTTGGCCAGAAGGATGTGAGTTAAGACATTTGCAACCGTATGGAGAGAACAGGAGAATAGATGGATGGAGGGAGAGAGAGGGAGGGAGGGAGAGAGAGCGAGCAATGGCCTCTTGAACTCAATTTCACACTTTCCCCCTGATAAGCCACTGGTGACAGGGGGCACTATCGCCACACGGCCAACAGGGGGAGCCATTGGACCACCTGTCTAGGATCGGCAAGGCAGTCGCTTCTCGACGTCGACCCGACGACCGCCACAGAGTTTTATACATCGTCGGATGTACGTGAGAAAGGTCCCCAGAGATGTTGCAGTGGTTAGATAATATTCAGTTTCTTCAAATCTTCAGATTTGTATTATTGTAGCACACAATCTTTTTCGGGAGGGAGCCCGTTTTTAACCCTTGTCCCATAGTGGTCAATTCTACTGTGTCTTTAATAGCCCTACCTCGTAATACTTTACAGAGGGTGCTGCAACAGAGACCCTGTTGATCTATGGCTTTTGGTGACTCGGAATATGTGTAGAATAGAGTCCTACCATGGTCTCCAGAGATGGTCTAGAATAGAGATGGTCCAACCATGGTCTCCAGAGATAGTATAGAATAGAGATGGTCCAACCATGGTCTCCAGAGATGGTATAGAATAGAGATGGTCCAACCATGGTGTACAGAGAATAGATAGTTTAGTGGTTAACATGCCTGCACGCCTCTGGAACCACATGTACCCCTGCTGGCCCTGGGATCAAATCAAATCCAACCCAGAACCTTCTCTCCTGCATCTCCCCTACTCAGCCTTCCTACCGTCCTTTGTTCTTGTTGTACCATACTGTAACCATACTGTATTCTAATGCGAGCCTCATCCTAGTTTCACTCAGAAAATGGCACTCCTTTATTATATGGAGGTGAAGGGCCCCACTTGGATGATATTTTTAAACTCAATCGTGAGGACATCTGATAACTGGGACATAAAACGTACCAATGTGTCCTGTGTCTGGAGACCATAGCCCCCCCCCCCAGAGAAAGGTAGAAAGTTACTTTAACTTTCCTTGAGTTGAAAACAGTTGAGGAAATGGCTTCTGCAGTTCAGGGCCCCTTGTCAGACATCTTTCACCCTAAAGTATTAGTCTTTTAGAAATTAGCATTTGGTTAGCAATGCAAGTGCAAGTGAATGGGAGACTGAATAAGATATATTATTTGTCTTTTAATGATCCTGACTCGTCCCTTTTTTTTTTTTTAGTCCTATGCAAAGTTTCTTTTCTTCTTCTTCGTTGGAACATTTTCTCTTCTGGACTTTGCGTAACCCGTCATGTCTCGGGAAAACCTTTAAACTTTTATCAAATGGAAGTCTCCTCCTCGTCTCCCCTCCTCCCACCCCGGGTTCTATCTGACAACAGACTGCTCCAGATCTGAACAAGCCGGAGAGAGAGGCGGTGTGATGTGATTACCACCGTATGTGATGAAATATCAGCCAACACTCAAAAAGACAGCAGAAATCAGGACACTAATCTCCAAATATGCAAATTTTCTCCGCTATTAAAACGACTCATTGTAAAAAAAAAAATATGACAATTCCCCACCGCCGGGCTTTGATCAGGCGGCAACGCCATCATCGTTCTCATAGAATTCACCCTCTTTTTCATTTGATCAAAGACGCAAATGGAGGGGGGGGAGAGAAAAATTCTTGCAAATTATTTAGCAATTCTTTTGTTAGTGACAGCAGTTTTTTTTGTTTTGTTTTAATTAACTAAAACTTATCAGACTGCAGAAATGGTTGCTCTGCGTTTTTCATCAAGATTACGGGCCGTCTTGATATCCGTTTAAAGGGTTAATTTGTGTCGTAGATTTTTGTGAAATTAGCGATGGAATTTGTTGAGTCTCTCAGTCGATTAGTTTTATATCCTTCCGTTTTCAGTGATGTCAAAAGATTTTTCTTAATAGGCTTCCCCCTTACGCTGACTATGAACTTCTCTTACCTGGCGAGTTAGACTTCCCTCCCGTACAGCTGAGGTGTAGCGTGTCAGTCTAGCAGGCCAGAAGCTATGTGGTAACGTCCAATCCTTCGCCGTCGACTAAAGACGCACTTCTTCAATCATTATCTGAAATGAAAAGGAAAAAAAACTCTAACCCTAACTAACCTTACTGTCATGCACTTGTCCTAATAAACTAACCTACACTGTAGCACTCAACACTCTGATGAACATTGTTGCTCAGCTGATAGAGTCGTGCCCTTCCTTCCTGATGACTTGTCGTACAGAACTTGTAAGTCGCTTTGGATAAAAGCGTCCGCTAAATGACTAAATGTAAATGTATAAATCTTTCCCCAAGACTATCCAAGCAACTAATTGGACAGAGAACTCGGGGCCACAGGTTAGAGCCAGGTTAGTCTTCTTGACTAGAGCCAGGTTAGTCTTGACTTACAGGATATTGTTTATATGCGTATATAAACCTACCATTGGCGCCGACTACTTCCGTTGACAAAGGAATTTCCTTATCTGCTCACTGTTTTTCTAGGATCAACAACAACAACAAGTCTTGTACAGCAGCTAACAATCTACGCTCTCGTGATGATGGAACAGTTTGATGAAGAAACACTTTCCCCCTGATGCTATTTTGAGCTTAGCACCACCTTAGATGATTGTTTAAGAAATACAAATAAGATGAGATATTCCTTTTATTGATCCCCTTGGGGAAATCCAGGCGTCGTAGCAGCATGGGGGAGGGGAGGTACAGGTAGGGACTGGGTAATGGTAGAAAGACGTAAATATAGGCGATAAATAAATAAAATGTAGATCTGAATAAAAATATGAGAAAAAAAATAAACAATGTAAACAATATAATTAACTCTGAATATATGGTAAATAGCTACTTTTTTATATAGCTCTTTACAATTTGTTCCTCACATTTTACCCATCCACTCACACATTCACACATCGGATTGTTTTCTACCAGTGTACCATATTTCTTTCTGAAATCATACACAGAAGAATTCTCCCCTCAGTCACTACCACAGGCATTTTCGCACAGAATCCCCTAGATGGCAGTAGTGGGTTCTGTGAGAGCCAAACATAATTGTTTTATTATGTCCATGAGAGAGAAATCCTTTGTTATTGTAGAGTGATGGTCTTTCTTTCAGTGGAGAGTTTTGGTGACACATGGTTTTCGTGGAGTGTGTCATTAATATGATTGGTTTCAATAGAGTTTGTTCAATGGAATTTCATTTTCAGTTTTTCATTGGAGAGGTTCATGGTCTCTAAACACTGCTCCAGATGCCCTTACTTATCTTATCTTTCATCCTACCAAGAAAAAGTTCTACACATGGGAGGATAATCACTGACGCATATTTCCATACTAGACGACACTGTCAATTAGTTTAATTACTGTATTTATTATTTAAGTATAAAATAACGATTGAATACACCCCGGTAATGCCATTACTACGTCTTCATTAACACTTTGATCGCCATGGTTAAATTCATCATTTACCATCCCTAGCCAGCTCTATTTGTCTATGGAGAAGTTCCCCTTCTTTGCAGGGCTATAACCTTTTAAATTGTATTGCTAAATTGACATTATTATGGCCCATTCAATGTCCTATATCTATTATTCAGGGTGTAGCAACGTTATACTTTTTCATTCACATATTCATACTAAAATACAGTCTAAAGTATAAGTATGTTTTTATCGTTTTCTGCAGCTTTCTCCAGAACTTGATTTATAGCCCTAAATGCATTATATTGATGATCAAATACAGTTTGATAGCGATCGGTGGCAGATAAAAAATTTCAACTGCACGTAGTTCTAGAAGTTACTACGTATGATCTGATGTTGACCGGATGGGCGGGGGGTCGTTTATAATTCCGTGGGCAACGTTATATCATTCATCTAGTGTGGGTGATATGATCATTAGAGCAGTTAGTATAGAGGACATTAGAAAATAACGCTGAAACTCACCGTAGCTTCCTCGCGCCGTTGGCAGATGAGCGTGGAACAGAATTTTTTCTATTATGGGATGGAGAAATACCCGATCCATTTCCAGGTTGTATAATAGTATATACGTCCAAATCATGTTGTTTATCGAGTTATTGGCAACGGATCGCTATGTATTGTGTCGAGCTCGAGTCCCGGGACCTATAGCGAGTGATCGGACCGAATTGAAATGAGCACCAGCTTCTACATCCTGTTTCTCCCCTGGGCGATCCCACGATCGGCCACCAGATGGCGCTCTTGAACCTTTAGAGAGTTGAGTGGAGCTCAGCAGTATATCTCAGGTCCCCGGGGGAGAAATATGATTTCGATCACAGATTTTTGAAATATTGATATCAAAGACGTGTTACGGCGTCTTCGGCAGAATGAGCATGGCGGGGAAAGACGAGTTTCGGTGTCTCCGGTGATTAAAGTGTTAAAGTTACTTTCATTTTGGTCCTATTCAAATTGTCCGTGCTTTGATTAGTTGAGACATTATTTGAGTTTATGTAAACGCCATAATCGGAGCAAACCTGCCCATTAGAGTGTCTAGGCCCTCGCCCAGTAGCGTTGGGTAGATGCTTTAAACCGATGCCTGTGCCACGTCACAGGTTTCGAACATTAATATAGCAGCAAACAACTTTTTTTTTTATGTAGAGATATAGTGGAGTAATGGTGTCCTCACTCCATGTGTGTGTGTACTTGTATTCGGAAGTCTTGGCCATGTATACAAATGCACCATGACTGGTCTGAGAATTGCTGCAATGTCTAAAAGAAAAGCCAAACAAATAGCCAAATATTGCTCTGTCTCAGCTATTATTGGCAGCTTAGCCGTGTGGAGAAGGAGGTGCTATGTGACCCTTAAGTGTTCAGTGCTGCTTGGCCCCGATACATTTGATTCCCTGTTTATGTAATATAATTTGTGGAACCAAATAAAGTATTGAAGTACACTACTTCAAATGTGTGTGTCTGTGTGTGCGCGAGAGACGAGACAGTGGCTTTGGAGGTAGAACAGTCGTCTGTTAATCCATAATATATATATATATTAGGGCTGTCCCCGACTAAGGATTTGGATGGTCGACTATGATTGGCCAAAATGTGCCGTTAGTCGACTATTGGTCGACAAATTTAAAAAAAAATAAAAATAAAAGTATAATATTTTTAATCTTTTTTATTATTTTTGTATCATTCCATTTGGGCTGTGGGGGGTGCTTAATGTCTGAAGGAGTTGACTGAAGGCTTCTTGTCCTCTGTGAAAGCATGCAATTGGTCCACTGATGGATACATCTTGATATTTGTCTAGTCTAGTGTGTTCATTAGACGGGTGAGATCCTCTTTCAGTGCCTCTGTGCCTGTTTTCTTAGGCAGTTAGCCTCTGGTATGTGTGCCATTAGCGTTAACCACGCTTCTAGGCCTCTTTTCTTTTGGAAAGAATGATAAAAAATAATAATAATATTTAAATTTTTTATAATCTTTTTATTATATTCGACTAAGATGATGGCCAGTCGACTACGGCTCCTTTCGACCGATTAGTCGACTAATCGATTAATAGGGGTCAGCCCTAATGCCTATACTACTACCTACTATGCTAAAATATCTACACTACTATGCACTCATAGTGTAGCACTCAAAGTTTGACACTGTGTGACAAATACCCAACAATACCCTCCGCTGCCAGAGTCGTGCCCTTCCTGCTGACTTGTTGTTCACAACTTCTAAGTCGCTTTTGGATAAAAGCGTTCAGCTGAATGTAAATGTACTATAATCCACAAACAAGAGAAGGAAATTTAAACCCAAACTCCCTACTGCCACCACCATCACTACCACCACTACCATCACTACCATCACCACCACCACCACTACCATCACTACCACTACCACCACCACCACTACCATCACCACCACCACCACCACCACCACCACCACCACCACTACCATCACCACCACCACCACCACTACCATCACCACCACCACCACCACTACCATCACTACCACCACCACCACTACCATCACTACCACCATCACTACCACCACCACCACCACTACCATCACTACCATCACTACTACCACTACCATCACCACCACTACCATCACTACCACCACCACCACCACTACCATCACTACTACCACTACCATCACCACCACTACCATCACTACCACCACCACCACCACTACCATCACTACCATCACTACTACCACTACCACCACCACTACCACCATCACTACCACCACTACCACCACTACCATCACTACTACCACCACCACCACTACCACCACCACCACTACCACCACTACTACCACTACCACCACTACTACCACTACCACCACCACTACCATCACTACCACCACCACTACTACTACTACCACTACCATCACTACCACCACTACCATCACTACCATCACAACCTCCACCACTACCATCACTACCACCACCACTACCACTACCATCACTACCACCACCACTACTACTACTACCACTACCACCACCACTACTACTACTACCACTACCATCACTACCACCACCACTACTACTACTACCACTACCATCACTACCACCACCACTACTACTACTACCACTACCATCACTACCACCACTACCATCACTACCACCACTACCATCACTACCACCACTACTACCACTACCATCACTACCACCACTACCATCACTACCACCACTACTACTACTACTACCACTACCATCACTACCATCACTACCATCACTACCACCACTACTACTACTACTACCACTACCATCACTACCTCCACCACTACCATCACTACCACCACCACTACCACTACCATCACTACCACCACTACCATCACTACCACCACCACTACTACTACTACCACTACCATCACTACCACCACTACCACCACCACTACTACTACTACCACTACCATCACTACCATCACTACCACCACTACCACCACCATCACTACCACCACCATCACTACCACCACCACCACCACCACCACTACCATCACTACCATCACTACCACCACCAAATCCACTGCCACTACTACCACCAAATCCACTACCACCACTACCACCACCAAATCCACTACCACTACTACTACCACCAAATCCACTGCCACTACTACCACCACCACTACCACCACCACCGCCACCACCCTTGTAGCTCCTCCCGAGTGCCCACCCCTCGGTGGTGGTGATGGATGATATCTCTCGTCCGTTCTGGCTCTCCTTCCAAACTACACGAGTCTACACGTTTGTTCTAGGGGCTTGTCTCACAACGGAATGGAGAAGTTCTCCGATCAAGACATCCCCCCCCCCCCCCCCCCCTTGACCAGCGAACGGCAAAGGTTGACAGACACGCGAGTTAGATTACTCTTCTCTCTCTCCACCGCCCCCCCCACCCCCTGCTCTCTCCTTCGTGCATGGCCTGAGACGTAGACTCTCAAACGGAGCACGTGGTGGAGGTGTCCTGTCTTCTATACAACACGTCTTTTTCTTCTCTCCGTTTCACTCCTCTCTCTCCTCTCCCTCCTCCTCTCCTCCTAATCTCTTCTCTCGCCCTGTCCTCCTCCTTGCATATATCCCTTGATCTATCCTCTCTCTCTCTCTTTTCTTGTGCGTTTCTCTTTTCCCTCCTCACCCCCTCCTCTGGTTTTTTGGGGGGCTGGCTGTGGTGTCAGTGTAATGACTACTGTCAATGTCAGCTTCTCTCTCTCTCTCTCTCTCCCTCCTCACCTCCCACCCTCCTCCTCACCTCCCCCCCTCCTCACCCCCCCCCCCCCTCCCCCCTCCTCCGAGGCGGCCGCAGATGACCGGGCTGGAAAATTAGCTTGTCGCATCGGCTTTGAATTGAATTGACCTGATTGTACCTTCGCTCACATGTAGAGTAGGGGAAGACGTGTGAAAAAAGAAAAGGGAGAAAAAAGAAACATCTCCCTCCCCTCCCCTCTACCCTCGCCCCCCTCCCTCCCTCGCCCCCCTCCCTCCCTCCCCCCTCCCTATCTCTCCTCTTGTCTCTTTGTTTGATGTATGTAGCGGCATGCGGGACCGCAAGGTGCACACGGGCTCACGCCACGCACGGACCAATGTTGATGTGCTGCGCAGACGGAAGGACGCGCGCACTGCAGATGTGTGTGTGTGTGTGCTCTTGTGCACTGTGTGTGTGTGTGGGGGGGGGGGGGGGGGGTTTGTTTACAGATCGTGTTGGATTGGCTACACCTACACCCGTTCACTGCTTTACATGTTTGCACACGCACACACACACATGCACACGCACGCACACACACACATGCACACGCACGCACACACACACACACACACACACAGAGACACACGCACACACACACATGCACACGCACGCACACACGCACGCGCACACACACACAGAGACACACGCACACACACACACACAGAGACGCACGCACACACACACACACACACACAGAGACACACGCACACACACGCACGCACGCACGCACGCACACACACACGCACACCTTCGTCTCTCTGTCTATTGAAGGGGGATGAGAGACTGTTGTCAGACAAGGGGCGGGATCTATGTTAGACCGTGAAGTGTGTGTGTGCAGGTGCGTGCACGTGTGCATGCATTATGTGTGTAGGTAGGTGTGTGCATGCATGATGTGTGTGTGTGCATGCATGCTGCGTGTGTGTAGGTGTGCATGCATGATGTGTGTGTGTGTGTGTGTGTGTGCATGCATGCTGTGTGTGTAGGTGTGTGCATGCATGCTGTGTGTGTAGATGTGTGTGTGTGTGTAGGTGTGTGCATGCTGTGTGTGTGTGTGAGGACCTGGTAAGGTGACCTCAGCATGCAGCTCATGTAAAGTAACCTTGGTGAGAAGACGGTGTGGAGGTGTGATGAGAAATGGACTGGTTCTCCAAGGTGCCACATCTCTCTCTCTCTCTCTCTCTCTCTCTCTCTCTCTCGCTCTCTCTCTCCCGTCTTTCTCACTGTCACTCTCTCTCTCCCCATCGTTCTCACTCTCACACTCTCCCTCTCTCTGTCTCTCTCTCCCCTTCTTTCTCACTGTCACTCTCTCTCCCGTCTTTGTTTTTCTCACTGTCTCTCTCTCTCTCCCTCTCTCCCTGTCTTTGTGTTTCTCACTGTCTCTCTCTCTCTCCCTCTCTCCCTGTCTTTGTGTTTCTCACTGTCTCTCTCTCTCCCTGTCTTTGTGTTTCTCACTGTCTCTCTCTCTCTCTCTCTCCCTCTCTCCCTGTCTTTGTGTTTCTCACTGTCTCTCTCTCTCCCTGTCTTTGTGTTTCTCACTGTCTCTCTCTCTCTCTCTCTCCCTCTCTCCCTGTCTTTGTGTTTCTCACTGTCTCTCTCTCTCTCTCCCTCTCTCCCTGTCTTTGTGTTTCTCACTGTCTCTCTCTCTCTCTCCCTCTCTCCCTGTCTTTGTGTTTCTCACTGTCTCTCTCTCTCTCTCTCCCTCTCTCCCTGTCTTTGTGTTTCTCACTGTCTCTCTCTCTCTCTCCCTCTCTCCCTGTCTTTGTGTTTCTCACTGTCTCTCTCTCTCTCTCCCTCTCTCCCTGTCTTTGTGTTTCTCACTGTCTCTCTCTCTCTCTCCCTCTCTCCCTGTCTTTGTGTTTCTCACTGTCTCTCTCTCTCTCTCCCTCTCTCCCTGTCTTTGTGTTTCTCACTGTCTCTCTCTCTCTCTCCCTCTCTCCCTGTCTTTGTGTTTCTCACTCTCTCTCCCCATCTTTGTCTCTCGCTCTCTCGCTCTCTCTCTCGCTCTACCTCTCTCCCTCCCGCTGTCTTTCTGTCTGGATTAGCTAAATCTGAGCGGATTTTAATTTGAGTGTTAAAATTGAGGGTTGTTTTTGCTCAGGATATGCAGTACTTTGGCCTTTTTGCACAGCCATGTTGTACCCTCTGCTTAACGCTTTCAGCGCCAGCCGTTTTTATCCATCCTTGTAGTCAATGGGCCAAGCTTTAAAACATAGGGATTTTCACTGTGCGTCACAATGTTTGCAGGGCTATATCTATATTCTATATCATAGCTATGGAGACAATACTATGGCTCATTTGACAGTCACTATCTCTCGTCCAACATGTAAAAGAGTTAATTCTTTCATGTATACGTTCGCGTGTTATCCCGTGGTGAATATTGTATAGTTTCAGAGGGATCCGGGCTAATTCCTGGAAGCTGTGTTATGGAGCGCTATGTGAATTTTGCTAAAGGCGTTCACGTTGCTCGCCTGGAATTTGTTCTTACTTGATTGTCCGGGTAAATAAAGGTTAAATAAAAAAAAAAAACTGTATGCAGATAATTTCCGATATTACATTTTATTTTAATAATGCCAATATCGGCCGATAATATCGGACATCCCTACTGGAAAGCGATGTGCAGCAAACCCTAGTGGGTGTTCACTGGTCTGCTCTTCAGAGAACTTTATCTTTTAGAGTGTTCCATTTATTACCGTCCAGCCTTAAGTGAAGCAAAGCAAACGTGAACTACATTCGAGACCAAAAACAGGACAATCTTTCCTGCAATAAATAAGTCTCTTAAGTTCTTGGCTCTGATTGGCCCCCGGGCCCCGCTGGCCCACCCGTATTCGACCAATTAGCAGGCTTCACCGAAGCATAATGCCCATGAGCCTTTGCTCTATGAGGAGGCGTTGTCCACTAATTGATTTACGGGACCCCTGCTGCTGTATCTCCATGTCTCTCTCTCTCTCTCCCCCTCTGTCTCTCTCTCTCTCTCTCTCTCTCTCTCTCTCTCTCTCTCCTCTCTCTCTCTCTCCCCTCTCTCTCTCTCCGCCTCTCTCTCTCTCTCTCTCTCTCTCTCTCTCTCTCTCTCTCTCTCTACCATGTCACATAGACACACACAGGCTCCACAGAGCGACATGATGGATGACCCTTGTCTTTGGATGCTAATGTATCAAGAGCTCAACCTGCGGCGCTGTGTGTGTACGTGCCTACATCTGTGTGTGTGTGTGGCACCACTCTACTCACTTTTACACACTTCAACCCCTCCCCCCACCCCCACCCCGCCCCAAGTGTTTCCAGTGGAACTACACTCAAATGTGTCTGGCCGTCAAAGCTCAACACTGTTTTACAACTTTTTCCCTTAATGGAGACGAGAAGGCTGAGAGGGAGACACAGGAGAGAAGGTTCTTTGAGACAGTAGGAAGGCTGAGAGGGAGACAGAGTAGAGGAGACACAGGAGAGAAGGTTCTTTATTGAGAGAGTAGGAAGGCTGAGAGGGAGACAGAGTAGAGGAGACACAGGAGAGAAGGTTATTTATTGAGAGAGTAGGAAGGCTGAGAGGGAGACAGAGTAGAGGAGACACAGGAGAGAAGGTTCTTTATTGAGACAGTAGGAAGGCTGAGAGGGAGACAGAGTAGAGGAGACACAGGAGAGAAGGTTCTTTATTGAGACAGTAGGAAGGCTGAGAGGGAGACAGAGTAGAGTAGACACAGGAGAGAAGGTTCTTTATTGAGACAGTAGGAAGGCTGAGAGGGAGACACAGGAGAGAAGGTTCTTTATTGAGACAGTAGGAAGGCTGAGAGGGAGACAGAGTAGAGGAGACACAGGAGAGAAGGTTCTTTATTGAGACAGTAGGAAGGCTGAGAGGGAGACACAGGAGAGAAGGTTCTTTATTGAGACAGTAGGAAGGCTGAGAGGGAGACAGAGTAGAGGAGACACAGGAGAGAAGGTTCTTTATTGACAGTAGGAAGGCTGAGAGGGAGACACAGGAGAGACGGTTCTTTATTGAGACAGTAGGAAGGTAGAGAGGGAGACAGAGTAGAGGAGACACAGGAGAGAAGGTTCTTTATTGAGACAGTAAGGCTGAGAGGGAGACAGAGTAGAGGAGACACGGGAGAGGAGCTTCTTTATTGAGACAGTAGGAAGGCTGAGAGGGAGACAGAGTAGGGGAGACAGTTCTTTATTGAGACAGTAGGAAGGCTGAGAGGGAGACAGAGTAGGGGAGACACAGGAGATAAGGTTCTTTATTGAGACAGTAGGAAGGCTGAGAGGGAGAGACAGAGTAGGGGAGACACAGGAGAGAAGGTTCTTTATTGAGACAGTAGGAAGGCTGAGAGGGAGACAGAGTAGGGGAGACACAGGAGAGAAGGGTCTTTATTGAGACAGTAGGAAGGCTGAGAGGGAGACAGAGTAGGGGAGACACAGGAGAGAAGGGTCTTTATTGAGACGGTAGGAAGGCTGAGAGGGAGACAGAGTAGAGGAGACACAGGAGAGAAGGTTATTTATTGAGACAGTAGGAAGGCTGAGAGGGAGACAAAGTAGAGGAGACACAGGAGAGAAGGTTCTTTATTGAGACAGTAAGGCTGAGAAGGAGACACAGGAGAGAAGGTTCTTTATTGAGACAGTAGGAAGGCTGAGAGGGAGACAGAGTAGAGGAGACACAGGAGAGAAGGTTCTTTATTGAGACAGTAAGGCTGAGAGGGAGACACAGGAGAGAAGGTTCTTTATTGAGACAGTAGGAAGGCTGAGAGGGAGACAGAGTAGAGGAGACACAGGAGAGAAGGTTCTTTATTGAGACAGTAAGGCTGAGAGGGAGACACAGGAGAGAAGGTTCTTTATTGAGACAGTAGGAAGGCTGAGAGGGAGACAGAGTAGGAGAGACACAGGAGAGAAGGTTCTTTATTGAGACGGTAGGAAGGCTGAGAGGGAGACAGATGAGAGGAGACACAGGAGGAGAGAAGGTTCTTTATTGAGACAGTAGGAAGGCTGAGAGGGAGACAGAGTAGAGGAGACACAGGAGAGAAGGTTCTTTATTGAGACAGTAAGGCTGAGAGGGAGACACAGGAGAGAAGGTTCTTTATTGAGACAGTAGGAAGGCTGAGAGGGAGACAGAGTAGGAGAGACACAGGAGAGAAGGTTCTTTATTGAGACGGTAGGAAGGCTGAGAGGGAGACAGAGGAGAGGAGACACAGGAGAGAAGGTTCTTTATTGAGACAGTAGGAAGGCTGAGAGGGAGACAGAGTAGAGGAGACACAGGAGAGAAGGTTCTTTATTGAGACGGTAGGAAGGCTGAGAGGGAGACAGAGTAGAGGAGACACAGGAGAGAAGGTTCTTTATTGAGACAGTAGGAAGGCTGAGAGGGAGACAGAGTAGAGGAGACACAGGAGAGAAGGTTCTTTATTGAGACAGTAGGAAGGCTGAGAGGGAGACAGAGTAGAGGAGACACAGGAGAGAAGGTTCTTTATTGAGACAGTAGGAAGACTGAGAGGGAGACAGAGTAGAGGAGACACAGGAGAGAAGGTTCTTTATTGAGACAGTAGGAAGGCTGAGAGGGAGACAGAGTAGAGGAGACACAGGAGAGAAGGTTCTTTATTGAGACAGTAGGAAGGCTGAGAGGGAGACAGAGTAGAGGAGACACAGGAGAGAAGGTTCTTTATTGAGACAGTAGGAAGGCTGAGAGGGAGAGACAGAGTAGGGGAGACACAGGAGAGAAGGTTCTTTATTGAGACGGTAGGAAGGCTGAGAGGGAGACAGAGTAGGGGAGACACAGGAGAGAAGGGTCTTTATTGAGACGGTAGGAAGGCTGAGAGGGAGACAGAGTAGAGGAGACACAGGAGAGAAGGTTATTTATTGAGACAGTAGGAAGACTGAGAGGGAGACAGAGTAGAGGAGACACAGGAGAGAAGGTTCTTTATTGAGACAGTAGGAAGGCTGAGAGGGAGACAGAGTAGAGGAGACACAGGAGAGAAGGTTCTTTATTGAGACAGTAGGAAGACTGAGAGGGAGACTGAGGAGAGGAGACACAGGAGGAGAGAAGGGAGCAATATCTTCCCCCCCTTTGCTGGTGAGCTACAGTAGCACGACCGCGCTGGCATGTAGGGATCCCTCTAGATCTCTACTTTCATATGATATCTATCGACCTGTAAAAAAAAAAAAAAAAACAGTTGGATATTTACATGATACCAGTGAGTGACATACATGCTGCCGGTATATCGGTCATAATAATCTTAACCGTTTGCGACGCAAACTTCTTCCACCTAAAGAATGTTAAATGAATCTGAACGCCTGTGCGGCTGAACAGTCATCTCCACACGCTACACCCAGCGTGAGCGCCGAACGTGTTCCCACAGATCATCTTTTTTAAAGCGCTGCGCTTTTATTAGACGGTACACACGGCGAGGCGAGATGACCCGGGAGATACGGGGCGACGCTGGACAAAGGTTGCGAGGCAAATTCAACCCCCCCGCCCCCCCCCCCCCCTCCCCCCTTCCCACACACACGCACACACACCCCCCCCATGTCACTTAAATATACGATAGCGTACGATCGTGGCCCGCTGAGCCGCACCGACCAAAACACACCTTTATCAGTTTAATATGGATTGTCTGCTCTTAGATTTGGTTAGTGAGCGACAGTGTTATATTCTCTCTCTCTCTCTCTCTCTCTCTCTCTCTCTCTCTCTCTCTCTGTCCTTGGTGTGTTAGGGGCCTGTAGGATGGGGGGGGGGGGGGGTGGTTGGGGGGGCTAGCAAGGGCCCCTCGTTCCTGGCAAGTGTCGCACCGACCCAGCTTATCTTTTAATGGCTGTCTGTACAACACAAAGCTCGGCTCACACTCTCTCCATAACACACACGCACACACACACACACACACACACACACACACACACACACACACACACACACACACACACACATGATAGGTGAGATGGGGGGGGGGTCAGGCTGGCATTATCTACCAACGAGGGTATTATCCCACTGCACCCTCCATACCCCCCCCCCCCCCCCCCACAGCCCCTCCGCACTACATTTTTGGGGATATTTTTGTATATATTTTTTTGATGCATCGGTATATCATAGGTACATACTAGGTATATCAACTATATATGTATTAGGGGGCTGCTCAATTATGGCAAATCATAATAATCACAATAATTTTGACTATTGAAATCATGATTATTAAACACGATTACTTGTTGATTTGAGAACGTCCTGTGGCGATGACTTTGTTTTTCCTTTCTTTCTTCTCGACCAAAATATTCGGTCATCTTCTACAAGCTCACTTGGGTGTAGAGCCCCATTCATTGTCCATAGTGGACGTCCTAGACTCTGGAGACTAATCACTAGTCGGAGGGTTGCTTCTCAAGACTTTGTTTTGACTAGAGCCTCGAAAACAATGGAAGTGGGCGGCCATTTTGGATAATCATGCCAAATTAATGCCAGTACACGCGTTACAAAAACCTTTTGTAAAACACGAATTTTCCGTGGGATTGTTATCAACTTTGGACCTGTACTAGCCCATTTAGACTGGATGCTGCGTGTGTGTGTTTACAGGGGTCTCAAACTCAATTTACCTGGGAGCCGCTGGAGGTAGAGTCTGGGTGAGGCTGGGCCGCATCAAATATTATATATATATATGATTTAATTTTTTTTTTGTTGCTAAATCAACTCTGCCTCTCTTTGTTAACTACAACAAGCAATGCTGTTTGTTATTTAAGATGAGGTCGGACTCGGCACTGACAGATTTGTGTTCATTATGCTGCTTTTATAAAGCCTCAAATGACGGCTTACAATATTTCATGGAAGCAAAGTGTTTTGTTTGTCTAAGGTTTAAACTTTACAGCACTGACAAAGTTGAACAAAGTTCCACAAAAAGAAAAAATTATTTAAAAAGATATATAGTTTAAATTATAATTTTTTTGTACTTTGATGTCAAGTAGGGGGCCGCAAAATATCCAGCAGGCCGCAATTGGCCTGCGGGCCGTGAGTTTGAGACCCCTTAAGGCTGGATGCTACATATTTAGCTTTAAGACCTGATGCAACGTTTAGGTCATTTCAGACGGTGTCGCCATTTTCAAGGTATGTGAGTAATGAAAAGCGCTGTGATTCGCTGAAATGCATGTGGGGGAATGCTTTGTGATTTAAATTTTTTTATTTTTTATTAACACTTTCAGCGCCAGACCCGACATTTCTCGGGTTATCTCGCCAGCGGTTGAGCGGGTTTTCGATCGTTTTCATAATTTTTTCTTTTATTTGATTTTAATATTCTATACAGTCGCACAGACCTCGGTTTATCATTGGGACTCATTCTGAGACATCGAGATTGCAATGTCGGCCGAATCATGCTAGGTGGCAGTATCTTATATTTTGTATTTTATATTTGTTGTTGTTTATAGATTTTTTTTAATAAACGTCAATGCACATTATAGTAAATGAATGATGTTCAAATAAAAGCCCAAGTTGTAATCTATCAAATGGTTTTCTTTTCATGTGTCTTACCTGCTCCAGAGGCTGAGATATAAAAGGTTTTAGTGAAGATTGACAATTCTGGAAATCTTTCCAAAAAACCCTCAGGGTTTAAGAGATTGTGTAGAATAATTGCATAGGTTTTAATAGGCGTCTTTAGGTCTAAAATGGGCTAGATAAGACTTCAGGCTATGGAACAGTTATGTTTTCGTACACCTTACTGTAAATTGTACCTCATCCCATTTCTGCTTTGCACTATAATAGTATTGTATATTAGTATATTGCATAGTATATTGTATATTGTATGGTAACTCAGTTACTTCTAGTCTGCATCGAACATTGTACATATGTCTATACTGAACACTAGGGGTGGGACAATACATCGATCCAGATCGATATATCGATCTATTATCAATAATCAAATGGGATCGATGCAGCGTAAAAAGATCGATTCATATTGCGATACTCTTATTTTGAAAATCCCCGCGAGTCATATCCGCCGGCGCCCAGTATTGTGAAACTCCGTGTAGACATTATAGCAGTGTTTGCGTCTTGTAAAGCACTACAGAGCGTCTATTTTGCGAGCCGATATAAGTCTGTGCAGTTTTTTCCCCGCAACGGGTCAAATGCATATAACAGGCGTTGCATCGTCGCCATTCCTTTATGCCAACGTCGCGTTAAATATCTAAATGAACGTCGCGTTGGCTGCTTAAAAGCTAAGCAGCTAACCGTGAGAGAGAACAGGAGAGGGGACTTGGAAGGAGGAGGGGTGGGGGCCGTGGGGGACTGTGTGTGTGTGTGTGTGTCTGTGTGTGTGTCTGTGTGTGTGTTAAAGCTCAATATATAAAAAGTGAACAGGAGGTCTATTTGTATTAAAAACAATAGATTGTTTTTCATTTAAATGTCTGGAAGAGCTAAAAAATAAATACATCAATTGATATTTCCGTAGCCTTTTTTTAGTTGATCTAAATGTGACTGATTGTGTTAAATGGGCACATAATATCGCCTCATATTGATCGCAGGCACCTGAATTGAATCGTATCGTATCGTATCGTGGCAGACTTTGTGATATCGGCAAATATCGTATCGTTGTCCAAAGAATCGATATCGTATCGTATCGTGATGAAACTGGTGATTCCCACCCCTATGTGACACTGGGACCTCTATTTTTACTTCTTTTTACATGCTACTTTATTTTATTTCATACTTATCTTGTCTAGCACAGTCTCTGGAACGTAACAGTAAGAAGCATTTTGTATAAAAGTATTCTGTACTTCTGTATGACAACTATTAAAGAAACTTGAAACTTAACTTTTCCAGCTCCTACCTCTCAGCTGGAACTTAAAAACAGGCATCTGGCAACAAGTAAACAGAAATGTGGGTAAACAAAACTCTTACTTCAGTGTGTTCAAACCTCTGTAACTCCATTACATTAGCACTCAGAGTGATTCTTCTTTGTTGTGGAAGAAATATCAGAATGTTTCCTTTCAAAAGAGACCAGACTCATGCATGTGCTATAAGGATAAAGTATAATACATCGCACATTGCTTTGGGTATGCCATCGCCTGGCGTGTTATGCAAAACGAGCCCCATTTTCTCTCGATGCATATGTGGTTATAAGTGATTCTTCATTTACTTCTTAGAGCCTTGGTCTATGTTTACGAGTCACTTTGCATCCTGGAGCAGGAGAGCAGCATTAGACCCATGCTTTTCTCCTCTCTCCATCTCTTTATCCATCCATCCATCCTCCCCTCCCTCCTTCCTTTCCTGCTCCTCACCTCGCTGCCCTCTTTCTGTTATCCCTGCTCTCTCTCTCTCTCTATTCTCTCTCCGTCTTTCTCCGTCTCTCTTGTCTCTCTCTCTGTCTGTCTCTCTCTCTGTCTCTCTTGCTCTTTCTTTCCTCTCTTGCTCTTCCCTCTCTATCTCTCCTCTCTCTCTATCTCTCTCTGTCTCTCTGTCTCTCTCTCTGTCTCTCTGTCTCTCTTTCTCTCTCTCTGTATTTCTTTCTCTCTCTGTCTCTCTGTATCTCTGTCTCTATCTCTGTATCTCTTTCTCTCTCTGTCTCTCTGTCTCTCTGTCTCTCTGTATCTCTGTCTCTATCTCTGTATCTCTTTCTCTCTCTCTGTCTCTGTCTCTCTCTCTGTCTCTCCTCTCTCTCTCTCTCTCTCTCTCTCTCTCTGTCTCTCCTCTCTCTCTCTCTCCTCTCTCTCTATCTCTCTCTCTCTGCTCAGGGTAGTGTGCAAATTATTCCTTGGAGGTGTCTTGTGTCTTTAAATGAAGAATCCAGTGGCATCGGTGGCCACTATTTATATATAATATACATATTATGTATGTATATATATATATATATATATATATATATATATATATATATATATATATATATATATATATACACATACATGTATATATATATATACATACACACACACATATATGTACTATATATGCACATGTACATATATATACACACGCATATATATATATATATACACATATATACATGTACACGCTCATGCACACACACACACACACACACACACACGTGCACGCTCGCCATGTCAGACCCAAATTGATGAGGCAGATGTATGACGGGTGCTGCACAACAAATTAAGTTGACAGTGATGTATGAGAGACCAGCACCACTGTGATCTCCCCCAGCCCCCTGCACACACACACACACACACGCACAGCCCCCTGCACAGACACACACACACGCACACACACACACACACACACACACACACACACACCCAGCCCCCTGCACACACACACACACACACAGACACACACACACGCACACGCACACGCACACACACACAGCCCCCTGCGCGCGCACACACACACACACACACACACACACACAGCCCCCTACACACACACACACACACAGCCCCCTGCACACACAGACACACACACACACACACACACACACAGCCCCCTACACACACACACACACACACACACACACACACACACACACACACAGCCCCCTGTACTGATGGACCCCTGCTCACACACCCAGGGCAGCACTGGCCTCTAACTCCCACACCTTCTTGTTAGGCAGCCCCCCCCCCCCCCCCCTCTCACCCCCCCCCCCCCCCCCCCACCTCACCCAGACCCAGTATAATGAAGTTCCTAACACTGATTTGTGTTTTTTTTCTCCTTTTTCTCTTTCCTTCCTTTTTCCATCTCTCATTCTGTCTGTCTTGTTCTCTCTCTGTCTCTCTCCATCTGTTTCTGTCTCTCATCTCTCTATCTCTGTTTCTCTCTCTCTCTCCATCTATGTTTCTCTCTCTCCATTTCTCTTTCTCTCCATCTCTCTCCACCTCTCTACCTCTCCATCTTTCTTTTTCTCCACCTTTCTCTCTCTCCACCTCGCTCTCTCTCTCTCTCCACCTCTCTCTCTCTCTCCCCCTCTCTCTCCCCCTCTCCCTCATCTCTCTCTGTTTCTCTCTCTCTCCATCTCTGTTTCTCTCTCTCCATTTCTCTCTCCACCTTTCTCTCTCTCTCCACCTCGCTCTCTCTCTCTCCACCTCTCTCTCTCCCCCTCTCCATCTCTCTCTCCACCTCTCTCTCTCTCCATCTCTCTCTCCACATCTCTCTCTCCATCTCTCTCTCTCTCTCTCCATCTCTCTTTCCGTCGACCCTCTAGTCTCATCCCGCTGCCAGCAAGCTGCCCTTGAAGGACGCCTTCACATTTGACGACTACAGGTCAGTAGTGTGTGTGAGAGAGGGAGGGAGGGAGGGAGAGAGGGAGGGAGGGGGGGAGGGAGGGAGGGAGGGGGGGGGGGGGGGGGGGAGAGAGAGACCTGACAAAATACACTGATGCCCGCCTACTGTTCAAGATCTAAAATGGCAAGGCCCCTCCACCTCTCAGTACTTTTGTCAAAACAAAAAACATCTCATCATAGGTCCACAAGATCTACCCAGAGAGGGGACTGCACTGTGGTGCCGTTTAGGTCCAGATCTACCCAGAGAGGGGACTGTACTGTGGTGCCGTTTAGGTCCAGATCTACCCAGAGAGGGGACTGTACTGTGGTGCCGTTTAGGTCCAGATCTCCCCAGAGAGGGGACTGCACTGTGCCGTTTAGGTCCAGCTCCTTCAGTCAGCCCTGTTCTGAAGTCAGAGCCACTCAGTTCTGGAACATCCTACCAGCTGGAATAAGACACTGTGCTGCCTACCACACCTTTGCAGAAAAAGAGACCTGTACTACATAATACTTGAGGCTATGGAACCACTGTGTTTTCCAGCTCATACCTCTATGCTGGAATAATGGAATGTGGAATCTGGCAACCACTAAAGAAACATTTTAGTGTTCACGTTCAAACCTCCGTTACTCTATTTCATTAGCACTAAAAGTGATTATTCTTTTTTGCATTATTAACCTCGGAATGTCATCTTTCAAAAGAGACCAGGCCCATGCATGTGCTATAAGAATAAAGTATAAAGCTAAGCTTTGCAAAAAAAAACTATGCAGCCCTCAAGTTCAAGTAAAAAAATTGTTTGCCCATTTTCAGCCTGCCTGTTAACACTTTGAATGCCCAGCAGTGGGCGCACATTTAGTGCTTGAATGCCCACATCCACTTAAATGTTAGCATTAATATCGCCTAATCTATGTTTTAAATTATGGCTATGTGTCTAATCTGCCCGTCGCATTATCAATGACCTATTTCCAGTCAACATTGTCGAAGCAGATTGTTTTTTTATCGGTTCATTTCCGTTTCATAGCATTTAGAAAACCCCTCGTTTTCACGAAAAAAGAGGATTCCATGATAATCGCCCCGTACTGTAATATTCTAGAACGTTGTCATTTGTCGGCCTATTTATGAATCGTTTTCAAATAAACGCTAGATTATCCATAGTATATGTGTACGTGTGCACGCTAGTGCCGCACGCTGAAAATCGATTCTCTCAGTTCCTGATCGCTCTTAGAGTCAAACAGCCATATCACAAAAAAAAGAAAAGCTTATATCTCCGTGAAAACGGGTCTGATTATCCTAATACTGGTCAAATAGATTCCTTACTTGAGATCAGATGGTATCCAAATGGATTATTCCAATTCCTGATCGCCATTCCGAAAATCGATCCTTTTTATTGATCCACCGCGTATACTGTAAAAACACATAATCCCCGCTGCTCTGAGGGTCCAGCATGAAGCTGATCGACCCCGGTTACATGAGTGAGAAGTAAAATGTGGAGTCCGGGTCTTTTTTTCTCATGCCTTTTCATTGAGTCCAATCCAAAGGGGTGAATTACCATCTGGGAGACGATAGGGGGTGCTTTTTTCACATCTGAGCGCCTGGGGTGGCTGATTTTCCAACGGTAGACTCGGTTGATGAAATATGAATTCAGATGGCTAATAAAAAAAACAAACAAGAAAAAAACGAATATTCTCGTTATTGGCATTCAACCCGCGGGGGGTAAACCCGAGAACTCGGGTTGGGCATCCAAAGTGTTAAGAGGTTAAATAGACTAATTCTATTTCTTTATTTAACCTTTTATTTAACCAGGCAGGTCAATAATAAGAACCGACTCTTATTGGCGAGAGGACAAAAGGGCCTCTTGAAGGGTAAGAGGGAAAGGGGACGACCAAATAAAATAAAATTGAAAAGAGACATACAGGGAAATTATTAAAACAAACAACCAAATGGGCAATTAGTCAACAAAACCCTTTTTAACTATTTCCTCTCTGTGTTTGTGTGTGTGTCTAGCCAGGATATACTGTAAGTGGCTTCTTGGAACAAATCAGGACGTTTGCTATTTTCATTAAGAACTAAATTATGTTTTGAGGGAATAATTCATGACCACACAAGCCTCCTTTCATCCCCGGCAGCCCTACTGTATATCATCCTCCCAAACCTGTGATCTGACGCAAGGGCCTGCTCCCAGCATGCAACGCTGCGACGCCACGGTCTCTCTCTCGTCATCGTGCCCCTCCTCTCCCCACGCATTCCGCCCCCACTTTTGGAAAACATTTAAGTTCAGGACGGTTGTCATGGTGAATTTTGGAAGACTTTTATAGAGTCGTAGTTACAGCAGGAATGTATTGGTTTCTCATAATCTGCCGTTTAGACGGAGCTCTTGTCTAGTGTCAGACGGGTGTCGCTGGGTTTTGTCTCTGTCTCTCTATCTCTCTTTATCACCATCTCTCTTATCACTCTCTATACTCTATTTCTCTCCATCTCTTTCTCTCTCTCTCCACCTCTCTCTCTGTCCCATACCTGGATTTGTCTCCTTTCATTTTTTTCTTCCTTTCTCTGCCCCCTCTCTCTCTCCCCCATCTTTCTCGCTCTCTCTCCCTCTCTCCCTCTCTCCCTCTCTCGCTCTCTCTCGCTCTCTCTCTCCCTCTCTCTTTCTCTCGCTCTCTCTTTCTCTCGCTCTCTCTCTCTCTCCCCCCCATCTCTCTCTTTCTCTCGCTCCCTCTCTCTCTCTCTCCCCCATCTCTCTATCTTTCTCTCTCTCCTCTCTTTCTCTCTCTCTCTCCCCCATCTCTCTCTCTCCCCCCCCACCCCCCCCATCTCTCTCTTTCTCTCTCTCTCCTTTCTTTCTCTTTCTCTCTCCCCCTTTCTTTCTCTATCTCTTTTTCTCTCTCTCTATCTCTCTCTCTCTCTCTCTTCCCCTTTTTCTCTCTCTCTCTCTCCCGATTAGATAAAGTGGGAAGGGATACCAGAAGATGTATTTTGTGTTTACTGCAGTGGTATTGTTAACAAAAAGAAAGGGGGGCGAAAGGGGGCGGTCTTGGCGGCCGCCTCCTGGTTGTCCCTGTCGACGCGGCCCTAACGGTTATGGAGCTCATCGGGGGGGGGTCAGCGGTCGGTGGGTTTATAGTCCTAATGGCCAGGATTAGAGCTGCCGCAGTATCGGTATTACCGCGGTATCGCTGTTACATCATGCCCACCGCAGCGTTGGGCTGAATACCGGCATCACCGCTGTTTTTTATTATATTATTATTATTATTACGCTCTCGTTGGGCTTGCGGCTCTGCAGATATACCCTACTTCTCTGTCGAGATTCCAAGCGACCCTATTGGGTACCAGAAAAGTCACATGAAACACTGCAGACCACAGATTGGTCAGAAGAGATACGCGAAGTGCTTTTACTTCCTGAATCTCAGCCATGAGCCATTGATCAGAGCTCAGTCACAACACGGCTAATACGTTAGCTCCCACCGGAGACCGGAGTGGATTGCCGTCGCTCCTCAGGGAACGAGGCATAATGATTTTACTGCAACGAAATGTTATAATAAAAGCCCTTCGTTCTATACACTTGTCTGATTGAAAACTTTATTAACAGACCGCAGAATGGGTACAACTCGGCACGCTCTGAGCAAAGAAAGGAACTTAGATATTAATTTAGTAACGCTTGCCTTGCTATGGTCCGGTAAATACGAACGTGTAACTATACTAACGTTAATGCCACAAATCGAATGCCTTTGTAATCATAAGTAGTAACGTTATAATAATAATAAGAAGAAAGGGTCGGGGGGGTAACCGGCGGGCGCGCCGCTACCACTCCTGCCCGCGACACCTAGTGAACGGCGCACGACCAGAGGGGAGACTTCGAATCCGTGTTTCACTTTTAATAACGAATGCGTGCTTGCCGAATCCCAAACAATATTCATGCTGCAAAGTCATCCTCTAAAGATAGACATTTAGACTAGAGGCAGGCTATATGCTATAAAGAGTAGACTACTACTAAAAAAAAAATGCATTCAAACTTTTTTTTTTATTTTTTGTGTGCGTGCGGTAAAAACCGCGGCGGTAGGAAATATTTTGCAAATTTGTGCGGTAAGGAAATAATCAATACCGCGGCAGCTCTAGCCAGGATGTCCTGCCACCCGCGTCAGAGGTCGGAGCTGTTGCAGTGCCGCTCCGTCCTCTGCTGGTGGCTGTGATGATTATGATGATGATGAAGAGGAGCATGCTGGGTAGTGTGCATGTAACGGTACACAGAACCCACGGTTCGCTACGTGCCTCTGTTTTGGGGTCACGGTTCGGTACAACAGGAAACAAATATTCATAATTATTATTATAATGTTAATTAGTGGTGGGACTCTATTACAAATTTGGTATCTAATTAATTCTAGACTTTATAGTTAATTAATCAAAAATGAATCACATTTGAATCGCATATCAATATTTGATGCGAAAAGCAACATTTTTCAATTCAAATGAATTTTGGTATACGAGTGAATCGATGAATAATACATACGTTTAATAAGCAAAATCCTGTATTAGCTACTACACACAGACCAACAGATCAATGCAATTTTTAACAAAATGCAGCAATTTAGAATAAATATATATATATATATAGCGCAAAGGACCTCAAACTCGAGCACTTTCGATGTAAAAGTAAAAACGCCAGTACTCCCCACGTCCAGCGCTTAATTGGGTCCTGGCATTTTGATGGGTTTCGCCAAGTGTCCTGAACTCTGACCCCCTCCTCCCTCCCCCCAGGTGGGCCGTGTCCTCGGTGATGACCCGTCAGAACCAGATCCCCACGGAGGATGGCAGCCGCGTCACCCTGGCGCTCATCCCACTGTGGACATGTGTAACCACACCAACGGACTGGTGAGTGTCCCCCGAGGAGGTCATGGAGTTGTCACAGAAAAGGCATGGAAAAGGCATGGCGGTATCACGTAAAAGTCATGGAAAAGGCATGACGTTATCATGGAAAAGTCATGGAAAAGTCATGGCGTTATCACGTAAAAGTCATGGAAAGGCATGGCGTTATCACGTAAAAGTCATGGAAAAGGCATGGCGTTATCACGTCATGGAAAAGGCATGGCGTTATCACGTAAAAGTCATGGAAAAGGCATGGCGTTATCACGTAAAAGTCATGGAAAAGGCATGACGTTATCACGTAAAGTCATGGAAAAGGCATGACGTTATACGTAAAAGTCATGGAAAAGGCATGACGTTATCATGGAAAAGTCATGGTGTTTTCATGGAAAAGTCATGGTGTTATTGTGGAAAAGTCATGGTGTTATTGTGGAAAAGTCATGGTGTTATCGTGGAAAAGTCATGGCCTTAGCGTGGTAAAGTTGTGGTGTTATCGTGGAAAAGTCATGATGTTATGGAAAGTCATGGCGTTATCATGGAAAAGTCATGGTGTTATCGTGGAAAAGTCATGGCCTTATCGTGGAAAAGTCATGGTGTTATCGTGAAAAGTCATGGTGTTATCGTTGAAAAGTCATGGAATTGTCATGGAGTTTGCTTGGGGGAAGGAAAAAAAGGCATCATTGAAATTATGATCAGCAACTTAAGTTAAAACGTTTTTTTCTGAACTAGTAGTTGACGGGCAGAACGTACATGGCAGCACAATTAATAGACTAGACCTACAACATACTACTATATTCACTGAGTGTAGCACTCAAGTCCGGCACTGCTAGACAAACAATAACACTGCTATGTAGTATGTACTATGCTACTCTACCTATACTACTACCTACTAATATGTATATACTACTATGTACTATGCTACTCTACCTATACTACTACCTACTAATATGTATATACTACTATATGCTACTCTACCTATACTACTACCTACTAATATGTATATACTACTATATGCTACTCTACCTATACTACTACCTACTAATATGTATATACTACTATCTACTATGCTACTCTACCTATACTACTACCTACTACTATGTCTATACTACTATCTACTATGCTACTCTACCTATACTACTACCTACTTGTATATACTACTATGCACCGAGTGTAGCAGCACTCCAGTTCAGCGCTGCCAGACGAACACCACCACTTACCCTCACCTGCCAGAGGTGAACCCCTCCTGCCGACTTGTTGTTCATTATCTGTAAGTCGTCATGGATCAAAGCGTGCAGCTAAATGACTAAATGTAAATTAGTAATTAGTCCCGTCTCATCGTGAGGTCAACGTGTAACATTTGCATAAATGAAGTCTGAACTATTGTAGTCGGGTCGGGCCATGATTGTATTCTGTGCCATTTGCATCGCGGGTCCAAGAGAGAGAGAAAAATACAGTCTTGCATTACATTTTTAAATGGATTTTGGCGGGGGGGGGGGGGGGGGGGGGCGGCAAGTAATATTGGTAAGATTTGATATCAGTAGCCTTGCCCCCCCCCCCCCCCCTGGCTGTGTGATTTCAAAACGCTACACCGCCATAACTCCTCTGTAATCCCGTCGCCGCCTCGCACCGATCTCCAGGGGTGTTGTTCTTCACGGCTTTTGATCGTGTTCGGTGACTTGATTGAAACGGAGCAATATTATTGTCAACCCGGCGCCGCTCACACTTTGCACTCGAAACACATTTGCACGTCGACCGACAAATTAGATTTGATTTGCAAAAAGGGAAAAGCAGGACTTTGTTGAAACAAGCGAGTCATTAAGACACTCGCGGGGTGTCTCTTCTCCCTTCTGGATCTTCCCCTGCAATGAAACGCGGCGTTCAGCCTCGACCCTCCGTCTCTCCCGCGCCTCGATCCCTCTGCACCTCTCTGGGCGAGCTGGCTCCACACGCTCTCATTCAGTTTGTGCAAATCTGCGGGTATTTTGTCGGCGTTGGGTGTTTTTGTCATTTTAGATTAGATTCAAATGTGTGTATCGTTGTCATGCAGCACACAAGTACAGTACGGCGAAAAAAGAGGTTTGGCGTCCTATTTGACATGCCCTGGGTGGGAGTTGAACCCCGGTCTCCTGTGCCGCGGGCGACACCGCAGACCACTATACCAAGAGGTGAATTCACTTCTTGATAGTGTGTCTGGATGCCTTTTAACACTTTCAGTGCCGGGCCGTGTTTTCCTTTTTACCCCGTTGATGCCACGGTCCACGGCCCATGTAACGTTAATATCGCCTAATCTATGTTTCTATGTGTCTAATCTGCCCATCGCTTATCAAGAATCATTTTCCAGTCAACATTGGCAAAGCAGATTGTGTTTTTATCGCTTCATTTCCTTTTTATGGCATTTTGAAAACCACTCGGCTTCGAAGAAAAAACAACACATTCCATGATAATCGCCTTTTACTGGAATATTCCAGAACGTTATCATTTGTCGGTCTATTTATGAATCGTTTTCAAATAAACGCTAGATGGTCGATAGTATAATGTGTGCGCACGCACGCTCGTGCCGTGCGCTGATAATCGCTGCTATTATTTCCTCATGGTTTTACAGTGAAACAGCCATATCACATATAGTGGAAACGCTTATATCTCCATGAAAACGAGTCTGATTATCCTAACACTGATAACATAGATTCCTTACCTGACATCAGATGGTATCCAAATGGTATATTCCAATTCCTGATCACTATTCGAAAATCGATAAGTATATTGATCCAATGTGTGTACAGTATAACCCATGATCGCCGCGGCTCAGAGGCTCCAGAATGAACTCTGGTAACTCCGGCTGCATGGGTGAGAAGTAAAATGTGGACTGGAAATTTTTTTTCCCCCATCCATTTTTATTGAGTCCATTCCAAAAGGGTGATTTACCATCTGGGAGACGATAGGGGGCGCTTTTTTCACATCTGATCGCGGCGGCCCCTGGATCTCCAACGGTAGGCTCGCGTGATGCATATGATTTCGGATCGCTAAAAAAAAAAGATTCCGAGAAAAGCCGTGACGTGCTTTCAACGTCACTATCGTAAACCAGAGTTAGCCGTGAGTGGCGCTCGAAGTGTTAAGGGGCAGTGAGTTTACTTGCAGTACCGCTACGTGCCACAGTCACTTCACAACACTTGGAAGTCCATCGTGACTGTGGATATACTCGCGGTACCTCCGTTACACAGACAATGCACAGGTGATGGAATATATAAATGAGCACCGCTGAGTAATAGTGCTAATCAGATGGATGTACAGAGTTGTATTTCATAGGGGTGAAATATAGAGGAGAAAGACTTGCTCCTCAGAACAGAGGGATCTTGGTCCTTCAGAACAGAGGGATCTTGGTCCTTCAGAACAGAGGCATCTTGGTCCTTCAGAACAGAGGCATCTTGGTCCTTCAGAACAGATGGATCTTGGTCCTTCAGAACAGAGGGATCTTGGTCCTTCAGAACAGATGGATCTTGGTCCTTCAGAACAGAGGGATCTTGGTCCTTCAGAACAGATGGATCTTGGTCCTTCAGAACAGAGGGATCTTGGTCCTTCAGAACAGAGGGATCTTGGTCCTTCAGAACAGATGGATCTTGGTCCTTCAGAACAGAGGGATCTTGGTCCTTCAGAACAGAGGGATCTTGGTCCTTCAGAACAGATGGATCTTGGTCCTTCAGAACAGAGGGATCTTGGTCCTTGAGAACAGAGGGATCTTGGTCCTTCAGAACAGATGGATCTTGGTCCTTCAGAACAGATGGATCTTGGTCCTTCAGAACAGATGGATCTTGGTCCTTCAGAACAGAGGGATCTTGCTCCTTCAGAACAGATGGATCTTGGTCCTTCAGAACAGAGGGATCTTGGTCCTTCAGAACAGAGGGATCTTGGTCCTTCAGACAGATGGATCTTGGTCCTTCAGAACAGATGGATCTTGGTCCTTCAGAACAGATGGATCTTGCTCCTTCAGAAACGGATGGATCTTGGTCCTTCAGAACAGAGGGATCTTGCTCCTTCAGAACAGATGGATCTTGGTCCTTCAGAACAGAGGATCTTGGTCCTTCAGAACAGAGGGATCTTGGTCCTTCAGAACAGAGGGATCTTGGTCCTTCAGAACAGAGGGATCTTGCTCCTTCAGAACAGAGGGATCTTGGTCCTTCAGAACAGATGGATCTTGGTCCTTCAGAACAGATGGATCTTGTTATTTAAAAAATGTCCTCCCTTTTTCTGTATTTTCCTCCCATCCCAATTTAGTTGTTATGCCAATTCCCCCCTCCCACTCGCCGGTCTAGGGAGCCCTGAAGTCTTATCACATGCTTCCTCCGACACATGTGGAGACAGCCAGCCGCCTCTTTTCACCTGACGGCGAGGACTCTCATTGGGTGAAGTGTAACGCGTGGGAGGATCACACTACCTCCCCCAGTTCCCTCCCTCGCTGTGCAGGCGCCCTGACCGACCTGTAGGAGTCGCTGTTTTACAACGACCAGGACCACACCCCACCGGCTTCCCTCCCACTGACTCTGCCAATTGTGTCAGTATGGACGGCCGGCCAAGCCGGAGGCACCGCCGACAGTTGGATTCGATCCCACTGTCTCTGCGGTGGTAGACAGACGCTTAGGCCGCTGCGCTACCCGGCCGCCCAGGGATCTTGTTATTGACTGAGTGTCGTTGTTGTTGTTGTTGTTCTCAGATCACAACGGGCTACAACTTGGAAGACGACCGGTGTGAATGTGTGGCTCTACAGGACTACAAGGAGAACGAGCAGGTGAGTCTCTCTCTCTCTCTCTCTCTCTCTCTCTCTCTCTCTCTCTCTCTCTCTCTTCTCTCTCTCTCTCTCTCTCTCTCTCTCTCTCTCTCTCTCTCTCTCTCTCTCTCTCTTTCTCTCTCTCTCTCTCTACTCCATACTCAACGTTTCTTTTTTTTTAATCCACTTTTTCTCCCATTTTCTATTTTTCTCCCATCCAATTTCGTATCATCCAATTCAACCCTCCCCTGTCACAGATGCTGTTTCTTGCCTCCCACAAGCCGGCTGCAATGTGGACTAAGTCATACATAGGACGTGTCCCCTCCGATACTCGAGGTAACAGCAATCCAGTTGCATCTTTTCACCTGCGCGGCTGGATCTTTCAGCGTCGGGGGTCTGGGCTTTGGAGGAGACGCCGCCCCCGTCACTTCCTGATTCTACTGCGCAGGCGCACCAACCGACCTGTAGGAGTCGCTGTCCACAACGCCCGATCCCCACCCTTCAGTTTCCCTCCCCGTAATACGGCCAATGTGTATTACTGTGGACGACCAGCTAAACTGAAAGCAATGTGGAGAGCGGGGCTCGAACAGGAGGCATCCTGTTCGAGCCTAGGCTCCAGCATTCGTTGCGAGCGCCTTGCCCACTGCGCCACGTAGCCGCCCTCCATACTCAACGTTTCTTATCGGTGCTGGTTGATCTCACCGGCTCGCACCGCTGGAAGGAAGCCGGTGAGATGTGGTCAGCTGGGATGAGGAGGAGAGAGGGGGAGAGGGGGGAGAGAGAGAGAGAGAGAGGGAGAGAGAGAGACTAGTGGCCAAGTAGCAGAGGGGAGGAGAGACTGACAGGCGAGGGCTCTCCGTCTCTCTCTGTCTCTCTCCGTTTCTCACCTATAGAATTCATCTCTCCAGACTCTACCCACTATAGCATGCATCTCTCTCTCTCTCTCTCTCTCTCTCTCTCTCTCTCTCTGCAACAGCTCTCCATTACTCCACTCACAACCCCCCCCCCCCTTCCCTTCCACCTCTCTTTAGAATAGAGAATTATTTGATAAGATTCAGCAGCAGACAGAGTGTGTGAGAAGCGGACTGGGTGGAGGTGTGAGGGGTTGGTGGGGTGCGGCAGGGGGGGGGGGGGGGGGGGGGAGTCGGTGTGTCATGCTATGGAAAAGACTGCGAGTGGAGGGGGGGGGGGGGGGGCAGGCGTCGTCAGCGAGCTCATCCCGATCCTCCTGGTAGATTGGGGGTGTTTGGCCAATGACACACAGGCCCAGTAAAGTGGCATTTCCCAGATCCACCACGCTCCAGGTTTTTTATATCTGTGGGTGACTCTCCTCTCCCTCTGTCACCCCCTCCTCCTCCTCTCCTCTCCCTCTGTCACCCTGTCCTCTCTCCTCCTCCTCCTCTCCTCCTCCTCCTCCTCCTCCTCCTCCTCTCCCCTCTCCCCCCCCTCTCTCCTCTCCTCTCCCTCTGTCACCTCCTCCTCCTCCTCCTCCCTGCTGCTATCTGTAATGTGCCGGGATGTAATGTGTCCGATCCAGACGTGTTCCGCTGCTGCTGCTGCTGCTGCAGGAAGAGATTCACACGCTGAGGCTGCTGCTCCACAACACATACATGTACAAGTCTTAGACACGTACACACTTCACACGCTGCAGGAAGGCTGCTGCTCCACACACATACATGTACAAGTCTTAGACACGTACAATGTCTAAGAGGGAAATAGAATTTAAAACAACCTATTGTCCGTCCGTACAACTCTCCTCAAAAAAGCAAGTGCGTCTCAGTTTGTGGGGCATCCGTTTGGAATGGCCTTGATGTGGCGATAAAAACAAGTACTACTATTGAAATGTTTAAATGCAGATATGAACAGGAATTATTGGACAGTATAAATTAGAGGAGCTTGAAAATAACGTGAACTAGTATTTTTGTTATAATTTATTTATCTTTTGCTGTAGTGGATATACTAGGTATATTCTTTTTTGATATCGATAGATAACTTATTACTAAGGCTGTCAAAGTTAACGCGGTATTAACGTGTTATCCCCGATTCTATTAACGCCACTATTTTTTTTAACTCACGATTAACTTTTACGATATCTTTAATTTTAATTTGTTTTACTAGACTTCACTCAGGTGTATTGTTGATGCTCTCATTGATACTATGTTTGTTTCTGAAGTGTGTGTGAGAGAGATATAGAGAGAGAGAGAGAGAGGGGGGGTGAGAGAGATGAGGAAGGGGCAAGAGAGAAAGAGAGCTGGGAGAGTGTGAGAGAGAGAGGGGGGGGGGGTGTGTGATTACTCAGCCTTGTGTGTGATGATGTAACAAGTTCCTACCGTTTTCTTTCCCCTATTATTTCATGCACACTCCATTCATTGTTTTAAATTATTATTTTTCTTTTAAGTTATTTTGTGCATCACTCTGTTTTGAATTTGATGCAAATTTGCAATGCATGAGGGTCATGCTTTTGTGTTAAATGGCTGCACAAAGCAAGCATTTGTTGACTCATGTTGATAAGAGTATTAAAACTCGGAACTTGAAAAAGATCTGTTTAAGGTAGATAAATTTTTTTTTAAATAAAATGCGATTCATTTGAGATTAATCGCGAGTTAACTATGGACAATCATGCGATTAAATATTTTAATCGATGACAGCACTACTTATTACATATTAATATGATATTGTAACTAAGGAAGGGGCAGGACCAGATAAGCTTTGCTTCTTTCTGTCCCTTCTCGAACATTTCACATGTACACATACACATGTACACATACACATGTACACATTTCACATATACACATGTACACGTACATGTACACATACACATTTCACACATACACATTTCACACGTACATGTACACATACACATGTACACATTTATTTCATTTAACCAGGAAAGTCCTGTTGAAGATTAGAAATCAGCAGCGTGAATAAAAACACATGGTTAACAGTCAGAAAACACAAAAGGAGAGGAAACTAAAGTGACTACATCTTAATAAAGGAGCAGGGAGCCTGCGTTTCAACAGAGACGTCCCTGGGAGCAGCGGAGCAGCAGAGCTCACCTCGGTGCTCGAGTGACGACAACGTTTTACTACAAGCTTCATCAGGAGCTCCCGGGACTTTAATAATTTAAAAACCACTATTATTATGGTGATCTGACTGGTCATCAAGGTTCTAACCCACCCATCGACACTATAGAGAATATCTAGTTTCAGAGTTTCCTGCAGGTTATATTCCATGAGATATGGGGCAGAGAAGCCAACAGCAGATCTACCAGGTTCACCTGATGATGATGATGATGATGATGATGATGATGATGATGATGATAATGATAATAGTGATGATGATGATGACAATAGTGATGATGATGATAATAGTGATGATAATAGTGATGATGATGATAATAGTGATGATGACAATAGTGATGATGATGATGATGATAGTGATGTAGTGAGATGATAGTGATGATGATGATATAGTGATGATGATGAATTGTGATAATGGTGATGATGATGATGATGATAATAGTGATGATGACAATATGATGATGATGAATTGATGATGATGATGATGATAATAGTGATGAGGACGATAATAGTGGTGATCATGATATTGATGGTGATGATGATGATTGACACGTCGTTGGCTCCGCCCCTCTCAGATCTACATCTTCTACGGCACGCGCTCCAACGCGGAGTTCGTGATCCACAACGGCTTCTTCTTCCAGGACAACGCCCACGACCGGGTCAAGGTCAAGCTGGGCGTCAGCAAGAGCGAGCGCCTGTATGCCATTGAAGGCCGAGGTCCTGGCGCGGGCGGGCATCCCAGCGTGAGTCTCCGGCCTCCGCAGCCTCCGTACCGTCATTATGTGTGCTCTTCAACCCTTTCACTACCACACTACAGCAGGTTAACCTTTCACTACCACACTACAGCAGGTTAACCTTTCACTACCACACTACAGAAGGTTAACCTTTCACTACCACACTACAGAAGGTTAACCTTTCACTACCACACTACAGACGGTTTAAACCTTTCACTACCACACTACAGCAGGTTAACCTTTCACTACCCACACTACAGAAGGTTAACCTTTCACTACCACACTACAGCAGGTTAACCTTTCACTACCACACTACAGCAGGTTAACCTTTCACTACCACACTACAGAAGGTTAACCTTTCACTACCACACTACAGAAGGTTAACCTTTCACTACCACACTACAGCAGGTTAACCTTTCACTACCACACTACAGAAGGTTAACCCTTTCACTACCAACACTACAGAAGGTTAACCTTTCACTACCACACTACAGCAGGTTAACCTTTCATCACTACCACACTACAGAAGGTTTAACCCTTTCACTACCACACTACAGAAGGTTAACCCTTTCACTACCACACTACAGCAGGTTAACCCTTCTCCTCTCCCCCACCAACACAGACCCTTGACTCATTTAGAGCGTAACCCCTTTTACCGCCACACTACCACACGGTTAACCCTTTCACTGTGACAATACGGAAGGTTAACCCTTCAGTGGCTCGCTAAATGTTCCCAGGTACTTCAAAGTAAAAGAAATTTAAATCTTTTTTTTGTGTGCATTTGACTGTTTTTAATGTCACACTAGAGCACCAGCATGTAATTTATCCATCAGGTTTTGGACCTGTAAAAAATTGTTATGCTAAATTAATTTAAATTTATTTTTTTGGGCAGGGGGGGGGGGGGGGGGGGAGCAATACTTTTATTCTGCGCCCTTCTAAAAGCTCTGTGACTGTATCCTGTGTTATCCTGCGACATACATTTTTTATCTATACCACCTTTTCAATGCAATCCCTGGATGTGTGCATTAGACACAAAAAAATTTAATAGTTTCAAAGCACTAAGTGTGTACGAGGTTCTTTTATTAATATGGGGCCAATGAGGGCTCGGGGGCTCCCCCTCCATTATATAGTCTTTGTGTGCTATTTTTCTTAGTACAGTAAATATTTCAAACATTAGTCGACCCTTCGGCGTAATTGAAACACATAGTATAAATGTTGCAGCCGAGCTTTCATCACCAAGAAGCCTAATCACTTTATCATTAGGGCCCCTTTAATGTTATGCAGCTCTCCTCGGCATTTTTTAAATCAAGACTCCTTTTAATCTCTTATTGATGACAGTCGAAATCTCAACAGTGGGAAATTAAATGAACGCTCCCCCCCGCCGTCGCCCGGGACGCTGTTGTTTAAAGCGACGGATCTGGCGAAGCGTCCTGCGGCCTCCGTCGAGTGGAACTCAGGGGGAAAAAACACAAATACTCCAAATGCAATTAATGTAAATGGTGCATTTTAACTAGGGGATGCTCGATATTGGCTTTTTTACGATAGAGATATACCGATATTGTCCAACGCTTAATTTTTCCGATACCGATATCAACCGATACCAATATATGCAGGGTTTCCCCCCAAAAAACGTATAATTTTCAGGTAATTAACATTACATATCTCTTGTCGTGTAATTAACACATTATGCATACTTTGACAATAAATTAAATAATAATTTGTTCTTACTTGCTTGCCTGGGTAAATAAAGGTAAATAAATGTTAAAAAAATTATAATAATAAAAAAAGAAAAATTGAATACCGATATTTTCCGATATCACATTTTTATGCCAATATCGGCCGATAATATCGGACATCCCTAATTTTAACCCAAAATCGCTTTACCATTCTGTTCCTCACATTTGTCCCATTCACGCACCGACAGCGGAGGCGACCGTGCGAGGTGCCGACCTGCCGCGCCCCCTATACCGTTAGCCCTGCTGTTCTTGTACGATCCTGTGCCACTGTCACATACAAGTAATGTCCCAAACGATCTCTGCATTTTTCGAACTCGTTTTTATGCATTTTTACTTGCACACAAAGTCTTGGAACTCCATTTCCCAAGTACCTACACACACACCCAACTGTCCACATTTCTTCTCATCCATATCCTGCTTCTAATTACAACAAGGGTTTGTTGATATATCATTCATAGCCTGGTTTATAGTACATTTCATATTTATATTATGATATTTATATATTATTTTTATGACCGTAGACGGTATTTCCTGATGTATGGGCTGATAAGAGGACACAGCCCACAATCCCTTTGGTGAAAAGTGTATTTTTGAATGTATCAACAAAATGAAACCAAGTTCTTGAATCTGGCATTATATCCATGTTGGTGATGCGAGACTTGGCTATATATGCAAATGTGCGCATATTTAATGAGAAAGTGCCTCGTTTGTATACATAAACATAAAATTCAGGAAACTTGCATACATTTTTCCTTAGTTTTGATGTACATAAACTTATTTTTTTTGTCTATTAGGGGGTACTGTCTCGCCTTAAAGAGTTAACTCTCCCTCCGCGCGGTCTTTCCGCTGCCACAGACCAAGGGAGGGAGGGAGGGAGGAGGGAGGGGGGGGGGTAATCCAATAGTGACTCCGTGGGAACCGAGCCGCCGTAATAACGCCTTCCTGCTCTGTAATAATGTCGACCCTGCGCCGTCTGACTGGCCACATCGATCAATTTGCTGAACATACAGGAAATATTGTTGTTAAAATGACCCCTGTCAACGTTATGGAGAATACTTTATTTGTATTTCATTTCCTTTTGATCCGGAGCGGGTATATCCACTAAAAGTCCTTTTCTCTCGTGCCGTTTTCACTGTCACTTTGTTCGCTTTGCTCTCGCCGGCGATCTGGATCAAATAAAAGGGAGAAATCGATGATGGGCGGGCGGAGGGAGGCAAGGATCAAAAACGTGTGTTTTGGGACAAAATAAATACGTTAATAAAAAGAGAACGGAACGTCACACACAGAATCGATTGTTCTTCTTCCTGTGATCTTTATTATGGTCTTTGAAAGTGTTTTTCTAAAGATTTAAAAATAAGAAAGTATTGTGTTAAGATGTGATTAACCCTCTGAGGCCCACAGTGTGTTGTGTCTAGAGGGGGGGGGCGCAGGTCAACAATAGATGCCACACGGAAGCGGTGATGCATCTCATATGTTTTTCTAGTCATAAATCTTTAATAAACATTGTTTTTTGTAAGGCGCCCATTAAAATGTTGCAAGTTTAGAGTGTATAGGGCTCAGAACATTATGATGGGAGCGCATGCCGGCCGTCCCCAGAGCTCGGTCGGTCTCGTCGTTATTCAGGCGGAAACGACACGTACTGTACGTACTGTACTCCCTGCCATTTGGCCAGGGTTTGAAGTCTTTAGCCTAAACAAGCTGTTCAGATTTGTTGCCCTTGGTGATGTCACTAAGGGGGACACGAGCAATGAATTGGCATTAATTAATCAGTTGGCTGTTGCTGCTTTCCGGAGCCATTCTTCATCTGTGCCAATTTAGTGAGTGTTCTGTTCCAATCCAAGTTATTCTGTGACCCCATTCTGTTTCTCTCTCTCTCTCCTCTCTCTCTCTCTCGCTCCCTCTCCTCTCCCTCTCCCTCTCCCTCTCCCTCTCCTCTCCCTCTCTCTGTCTCGCTCGCTCTCTCTCGCGCTCTCCCTCGCGCTCTCCCTCTCTCTCTCTATACTCTCTCTCTCTCTCTCTCTCTCTCTCTCTCCTCCTCTCTCTCGCTCTCTCACACTCTGTCTCTCTCCCTCCTCTCTCTCTTGCTCTCTCTCTCCTCTCCTTTTTCTCTCTTGCTCTCTCTCTCTCTCTCCCTCTATTTTCTCTCTCTTGCTCTCCGTCTCCGTCTCTCTCCCTCTCTCTCTCTCTCCTCTCAG